>NC_080678.1:84433179-84733179 GCF_030445035.2 Dasypus novemcinctus | reverse complement strand
TGAGATACCATGAGCAAAATTTATTTTGGCAAATTTTAATATACTCCTGGGTGAGAAATGTTTGTGGCTCAGATCCAACTTACATAAACTGAGGGGACTGACTGATGTTATCTCAGTCACCCTTCAGGACAGCTCTATAAAGATGGCTCTCCAATGACCAACAAAGGCTCAGAGAGGCTAAGACACCTGCCTACAGTCACACAGCTGGTAAGTGATAGAGCCAAGAGTTGGGCCCAGGCCTGCCACGAAGTCTTTTCACGCTTTCATTCTACCTCTTGATGGAACAATCTCATCCCAAATTACAATCGCTACACTGGCCAGGGCAAACTCAAGCAAAGTTCTCTGCCTGCTTTCCAGCATCACATTAGCTGTGTCCCTTAGTCACAGAAAGACAACACGTTACAGACGACGCCTTATCCTGAAGGGCAGTACAAGGACTGAAGGTGTGACTTACAGCTCTAGAGGACGAATGTCCCCTAAAGGCCAGGGTGAGGATATTTCTAAGCAAGTGCCGGCAACTACAAACAGCTTATGAGACGTCAAGAGGCTGGGCCCGAGAGAGGTGGCCTGAAGGATCCAGACAGCAAACCCCAAGGACACAGAAAGGAATGCCGAGGGCATTTACAAAGACGGTATTTACATTTTAAGCCTGATGTTCTATGACCCTGATGCATAAACACAGGCTGTGGGGCTCAAGTTGCAAGGAATGTATTTTCACAACACCAGAATAAAATACTCTGAGTTATAAACTGAGACAAAAGAAAAGTAGCCTTTCAGAGATGAACAATGAAAGGGTTTATAATCAATTTAAATTATGTCCAAACGGTTCCTCAGCAAATGTGTGCACCTGTGTATGCGTGTGTTCACATCTCTCCCAGGCACAGACACTCTCCTACGATTGACCAAGGAATTCTATTTTCGTTATTACATTATCATGTACACAACAGGATATTTTCATTGTTACCCTGCAACTCTCCCCCACCCCCTCCTTCTTCAGCAAAGGGACAAATGACCCCCCTTTAATTTAGCTTCCTCTTCTAGCACATCTGATTAGACCCCTACTGAAGCATGGGAGAGGCAGGAACTGAAATTTTTGACTTTTTCTTCAAGAAACCAGACCCTCGCCCATTACCTCAAGTGACAATTAGCAGTTTCTGCAGCACATTATATGAGAAGAACTAATAAGGCAAAGGAATCAGGGGCAGGCTTTTCCCTTCACGATCCTGTCTAAAGCTTAAAGGGAAGTCTGAACACTAATGAATTCTGAATTCATGTCAGCTCAACAGAGAGCAAAGTCTTTTATCTTCACCTGCAATACGAATGAAAGAAGAAAAGCCCAACAGTTCATCCACTTCCCCTAAAATACACTCCGATTGAGTCCTATTCTTGGCTAAGAGAGTTTGGAGTCCACTAAACCTGGAATAGGTCTTAGGAATCACCTCATGTGATTTTCAAGGGAGCAAGCCTGAGCCAGAGAAGTCAGCAACTTACCCAAAATCACAACTCTAGTCTTTGGAACCAACATGGTCTGGCCTTGAGTCACCACTATTCTAGTAGAAGAGAGAAATAAAGGGCTTTATGCCACTTAGTAAAAATAGTTGCTCCAATTTTTTCCAGGTACTTTTGAAATTCTAAACCAACAGGTAAAATATATTTAAATTAAAGATAGGCATTAATGGGCTCAGAATGAAGCGATCCAATAGGACTCAAGTCCCAAGGAATGTTCCCTGCACAAGCAGAAGGAACAAACATACACACACCCTTGAGAATATACTTTGAGCCTGGCAGGAAGAAACGAGCACATGTCTGTAAGACCCAGATATGATATCTCCCATGGTTTTCCCAGAAGGAACTCACCAGAAGACCCCACAGCAGAGGACAGCTGACTACACATTGTACCAGAGGGGAAGTTGTAGGTCTAAAGGTTAAATCAGAGCACAGGCAGCTCAAAACCCAAGCGGGAAGGCTTGATACTTCATTGAACTATTCAGACAAGTTTAAAGAAGAAACAGGTTATCAGACAAAACAGTTCTGCAAAGCCTTGTGATGGAGTGAGGAAAACAGCTAGTTCTCCACTAAGTTTATTTGTTCTGACAGCTCCTGTCTTGGCCTGGCAGAGGTTGAGTATCTACACAGCGAACATAAAGATAACCTACAATGGCTACACGTCTCCATCCATTTGCCAAAGGTCACTAAGGATTGAGCATTTTGCTTCAGTGTTCACACTCATCCACACACATACCAATCTGCTTACTGTTACACAACATCCGGAGGTTTGGATTTTACATATAGAAGGATGCCAGACTCACTTTGTCAGAATTTGGTGACCATTATTACTACAAGGTGGAGGAATTATGGCTTCAATGAATTTTTTAAAATTATTTGGTTTTAGAACGCCCAGGAAAGAGGATGTGACTAACAAGATGGCGGTAAGTATGGCTGGACAACATTCCATTCTGAGAACATAAAAGCCAAACAGTGAAGCATTGAGAAATTAAATTCATGGCCTGGAAAACAAGCCAAGATTAAAAAATGTCATGTTGATACAGTAGGTGCTCTTGAGAGTGGGGGGGAGTTGTCAGCAAGGGATTGATTGCATTTTCATAGCCATGTTTGTGATGGAGGTGGGGAAGGGTCAAGTGGATCGATACCCCTTAGTGCTTTGGGGGCGCACACCATATCTTTCGTCAGAGCCCTAGACAATGTCAAAACCCACCATCAGAAAACTCAACATTTTCAGTCACCAGGACCTACCAAAGCCTCCTTCTATGGAGGGATGAGATTAGGGGGGTCCTATGCCTTCTCTTTGGGCCACCAGGAGGTGCTGTTGGCAGCAGCACAGCTCTCCACTGCCGGTTTGGAAGGCTAAAGGCCCCTCTTGTGATGCAGCTTGAAAGTCTCCTAACCTTACCTAAGCCAACTTCTTCAGTCCTCACAGATCCTAAGAGAAGCTAATACATGTTTTTTTTCCTTGCACATTTATTTTTAAGCAGTTTTGAGATATATTCTCATACCATATGATCTATCTAAAGTGTATAATCACTGCCTTTTTTTAAAAGAAATCTATTTTATTGATACATATTAATATAGCATAAATCCATCCAAAGAGTACAATCAATGGTATTTGGTGTAATTACATATTTGGGCATTCATCACCCCAATCATTCCCAGAACACTTTCATTATTCCAATAATAATAATAATAAACTAAAAACAGACAAACAAAACTCATTAAATATCAATCTCTCTATGCCTCACCTGCTGTACATAGCTGCTGCTAATATTTTTTTGAGTGTCCAAAAAAGGAAGGAAGGAAGAATGGTGGTTCCTGTGGGAGGACTTGAGTCCTCCGACAGACTAATTTCCAGTTATATTCTAAAGACTGAAGCTAGAAGAAAACCCTGAGTGTGAGAACACCCCAGAGCTCAGAACCGCTTGCAGAGGCCTCAGGGGCGAGTGACACTTACACATAATCCCTAAGAATCACATCTTCTGCCCAGACTCAGGAACATGGAAGCAGATTTGTTCGTGAGCCCAGGCTTTCAGATTTATCAGTTTTCCTCACAACCTGCTGGTACTTAGACATGTGCCCTGTCTCTTGCCATACAGGTACTTTGGGGAGCAGCGGTACGTAAGGCCCAGAAACCACATTCTGAAAATACAGAGAGGGAGGAGAGGACATGGGGCTTTCCAGGGATAAGAGGGAAGTGTGGCAAGAGATAAAGGGACAGAGAAGAAGGTTAGGGAATGGTGGAGAGACCTTTTGTCACCACAATGCAAAAGACACAAAGAAGCGCCCCTACTGAGGAGAGTGGGCTGCCCTTTGATGCGAGGTGACCGCCTGCCATGCGGACGAGCGTTCCCTCTGCCCCTGCTTGTCCACCACGGGGGCTCATCCTCTGACCACATCCTCACCTCCAGGCCGACCTCCTGTTTAGTCACGGGACTGCAGGAAGAGGGTCAGGGGCGGGTCAGGAGGACACTGGCCCTCGCACCCGCCAGGAACCTGAGGCTTCCGGTCAGGAGGGGGCCCTCCGTCCCTTTCTTTTAAAGGGGAAAGATCACCGACCAGACCAGCCCAAATCTGTTCTTTCCTTTGCCTCTAAAATTGCCAATAGCATCATCTTTCTTTTTCTTCAAATGAGAGGGGCTCCAGGGTCACAGCCAGGACTGACACCTGGGTCCCAACCCCCAGCCAGGGGGCTAAACACTTCAGCTCTGCTGCCGCCCAAGCTTACAAAGCAAGAAAAAAATAAAGTCAGTCATTTCATGGGGGAGATAGAAGATAATTGGGTTAGAGCAGGACAAAGCCTTCTTTCAGAACCAACAGTCATTACTGCGCGGTCCTCTGGACAGGCCCCTGCTTTCAGCCACTCACTGTCACACGAGGACAGTGCCCGCCACGCAAACGAGATAAAGCCCCAGGGAGCAGCCGGTACTGTCCCCAACACATATTTTGCACTCAATGAATTTCAGGTATGCGCTCCTTCCCCAGAGCAAATACTTTGTTTTCAACTTAGAGAAGTGAAACTCCCTCCTCTTAATTGTCAGGTTTGCTGTGTGGTAATTGGCAGCTCCCTTTGATTTCAGGGTTGCTCTGGATGTTCTGCAAGGGGAGGCTCCTGAGTCTTCGCAGGGCTTGATGGCCAGATAATGAGACTGTATTTCTGCTTACATTCCCAAGCAGACCAGGATCACGTGGTCACATATTTGCATGTGTGAAGCAGCAGAAAATCCAAATGCAAATAATAAATTTCCTATAAAAGCCCTCTAAGTCGCTACTTAGAGACACCAAGTAGGACACAGGCAGGAAGGTTTTTCTTGGGTTTGTTTCCTTTGATTCTCAAGCAGATAACTCCCCTCCATCTACCAGCCTGAGTTGGGGGCTGCTGGGTTGGAGATACACAGCATCCCAGCAAGAGTGTGGTAGTGCAGGAAGCGTCAGGTTTCAGAGGCAGAGAGCCTTGATTAAAATTCCAGCTCTGCTACTTATCACAATCAAGGGGAAAGTTCTCAAATGCTCGCCCTTGTTTTCCTCAACTGTTAAATGATGAAAACAGCCCCAGCCTAACCGGGTGGTTGGGAAGAATAACTGAGTTACTGTACATCCTGATATAATCAGCAGGCAAACAATAAAGGACCGCAGCAAGCTCCTTGCTGTCTATACCTCAACCACAGTAGCTGAGCGACCCAAAGCAAAGCCAAGCTCCTCTTCTGAGAAGGCTGGCATTTGGAGGTGGGGGTAGAAGACAGTCTTTTCAATACCTTCTCTGCAGGCCAACAAAATCTGTGAGCCCTAGGATGGACTTTCACCTTCCTGGCTCTGGAGGTTTGAGGGAGGAGGCAGGGACAGAGGGTGGCAGGGGCCGAGAGAGAAAAACCCTGGCCACCTTGGTCCCAAAGAGTCTTCCAGCCCAGTGGAAGGCCCAGCTGCATTTTTGGTCTTAGGTTCCATCAGATAATTCAATATTTTTCTCAGTCCTGCATTTGTGCTTAAGCTACCTCAGACTTGGTGCTCTCACTTTGCAATCAAGGTTCTTAACCAAAAGTTTATACCCAAAGCCTATAGAGGGAACACAAAATGTTCTGATCTCCACCACCAACTGTGTCCCTTACTTCTCTGTCAACGAACACTATTGGGACAGCCATGAACCACTCTGCTCATTCCAATCTTTCATCAAGAACATGCCTCCCTTTTTCCCCTCACTTCCCACAATTCTCTCAGCATGTTCTTTCTGACAAATCGTATCTTCTACTCACACTATACACACACACTCTCTCTTTCTCAGACACACCCACACACTCACTCTTTCTCACACACTCTCTCGCACACACACAGCACTATAACACTTCTGTCTAGTTATGTAAACAGTCATCAGCAACAGCAGGTATTGACATTAGGCACGAAGGGGCACCTCCTTCCTACACAGTCCCCAGCCTGTGACCCTCATGGTCTCCTTCTTGCTCAAAACTTAAACAACAATAGAGCAAAGACTTAAGCAACAATAGACTGGACCTCTGCCAGTCAGGTGAAAACCACGGACCCCATACTAAGTCCACGCTATACTGTGTATTATTTAATAAATATATCACACCCGCACCAACACGTCCCCACAGGAATAATGGTTTTCTGAATTTCAATTCAAGCTCACAGACCCCTGGTTAAGAACCCCTGCATTAGGGCATATGGGTCGTTAGTGCCTTTTTAAACACTTTTTCCAGCACAAAGTTACACTTTATGAATACCGGCTCAGGATGCATCGTCCGTGGCTTGTGGCAGCTCATGAGGAAGGGTGAAGACAGGAGACGAGCATGGCCTCCAAAAAGTCTGGCAAGAAGGACCAGGGAGGTCCTGGAGAAAAGAGGCGTTGGGCAAACTCCATCTCCCTAGTCTGCATGGTGACTGCCAGCCAAGTTTGCTCTCAGAGCTGTGAGAAGACCAATTAATTTATCAATCTGCACCTCTTTCTGCCATAACATATTTCCCTCTTGCCAACAAAAAATGTGTCCATTATCGGGCAGGTCCCTGTCCTCCTAAGCAGCCCACGCGGCTGTATAATTACACTTCTTTCCTTGACAACTTGCATGATTGTTTTCCTAACAGTATATTACTTCGTTAGTACTTTCCAATATACGTTATTTTTAAACTGTCACTTTTGCCCAACTCATCCCAATTCGCACTCGTCTGTTTATCATAACAATCATTAATAACTGTCAGTCCACGCCATCAATGTAACGAACTCACTCCCTCATTAGCATGTTCTAGCATTTGTTCCGTAGAGGGGACTGATTATTTTTTACAACAGGCCAAGCCAATTACTTTAGTGAAATGGAATCACATTAATCAAAACTTAACAAGGTGGCAAATTTAAAGATATCAGATTGCAAAAGACAGCATAACTAATATGTCAGTGTCAGAGGTAGCGTGTAGGTATGCAGCAGCTGTACTAAATATATCTCTTCACGGAGGCCACATGAATTTTGACGTTTCATATGATCTGACAACTACCAAAGTGATATTATAGCAGGCAAGAGCCTGGTGCTGCACGGCTCGCAATGACTTTTGTAGATTCTGGCAAGGGCAGCATGAGTGGAGAGGGAGGCACGAGAAGGGGAGGAGAAAATGGTGGCCGTGCCTATCCAGGCTGGCAGACGGCAGCGGATCATGCCTCTCGGTGCCAAGGCGTTTTCTTTTACACTTTAAATGATGATCGTCATCCATCACCATCTGACAACTGCATCCAAACCAGCTGCAAAACATGCAAAGCCCAGCACTCTAAAATATGCTGACACAACTCACAGAAAAACAGATAAATATATATATACTTATTTACATTTACATATTCCATAGGAAAAAGATGGGGGGGGGCTGAAGGAATGGGGGTGGGGTGGAGTGCAAAATGTTGAGGAACAGAGACGGAATGAGGAAAAAACAAGGGCAGTGAAGGAAGGGGAAGAAAATGAGAAACGGAACAAAAGAAAAGGGTAAAAAGGAGATAAAAAAGAGAGAAAGAAAAGGGGAACGTGATGAATAGAAGATGAGGGGGCAGGGAAGAACGAGGAAGAAGGGAGAGAGAGAACAAATCCACGTTGTTACCAGGATTGGGAAGGAAGGCAATGTAGGGGCTCTCTTATATAGACACGATTCTCCCCAGTTTATTTTCTTCTCACTATCCCACCAACCCATGCTCAGCTCAAGCCACTTTTTTAGCTCTTGCCAGGATGAGACATTGGGTTCATATAGGTCTCCTCTGCCTGCTTCTACCTCTTGCCAACAAAAAAAGTGGCATGAGGATGGTGGTTTCTAACCTAGAGCTCTGCTACTGTCTCACCCTCCTTTCCCCCATCCACAGGCTCCTCGGGACCCACAGAATCGAGCCAAGCTCTTTCGTACAGCAATTGGGCTCCTCCACCATCAGCCTGTTTGTAGCTCTTATCTCATTACACCTTTCCCCACCAGCCCACCTTCTCTCGGGCCTCATGCTGCTCAAAAGGTGTTGATGGGGAAACGGACTTTGGCCCAGTGGTTAGGGAGTCCGTCTACCACATGGGAGGTCCGCAGTTCAAACCCGGGGCCTCCTTGACCCGTGTGGAGCTGGCCCATGCGCAGTGCTGATGCGCGCAAGGAGTGCCGCACCATGCAGGGGTGTTCCCCGCATAGGGGAGCCCCACACGCAAGGAGTACGCCCTGTAAGGAGAGCCGCCCAGCGCAAAAGAAAGTGCAGCCTGCCCAGGAATGGCACCGCCCACACTTCCCATGCGGCTGACGACAACAGAAGTGGACAAAGAAGCAAGACGCAGCAAACAGACACAGAGAACAGACAACCAGGGGAGGGGGAGGGAATTAAATAAATAAATTTTTTTTAAAAAAAGGTGTTTATGTCTCTGCACTGACATGTCTTAGCTGGGTGACCTTGAGTATGTTACTTGACCTCTCTGATTCTCCCTGTCCTATAACGATGAGATGCTATTACTTACTCCTCAGGATTTACTATTAAGTGTTAAAATAAATAACAAATTAAAAATACTGGGGTTCTATGAGAATGCTGTCTAATGAACTGTAACAAATACACAGTACTAACACATGGTGTTAATAATAGGATGGTTTATGGGGAAAATATGCCAAATATAAGCTATGGACTACAGATAATAGTAATATTGTGATGATATTCTTTCATCATTTTTAACACGTGTCACAACAATGTAAGGTGTTGGCAGAAGGGTGATGTATGGGAATTCTGTATGGTATGCATGACTGTTCTTTTACATTTTGAAATTTTTAAAAAAAGCCTGGAAAGATTTCTGGCACAGGAGCAGGCACCACTCCCAAGAGTGGCCCTTGGGGTAGAGAATTTGCTTTTATTTTTCTGTTTAGTCTGTACAGAGTAAGCAAGCCCTGAAATTCTATGAAACTGAATTCAGGTAGAGTCCTTCTTTACAGTTCTCATTTATGGGGCTTATATCCTTCCCGGCCATTTATTGAATAAACTAGAGAATCAGTCAGCCTCATACAGAGCCACCAATGATAGGCAACATGATTCGCTGGGCTTAGAGGGAGGAGCTAACTTAGAAAGGCACCATGGTCCAGAGAGAGGCAACAGCTGCTACCTCCCTGTACCCACGACCCAAGCCGCTCGGTCGCCCTACTGTTGGTATTTAATGGGGCCTGTGTATTTACTCATTCCAAGGAAGCCCAGAGTCAGGTAGACCAGGCTGGCAGAGGCCCCATTGGATAGCGTGATTAGATTCAGTTATATCACACAGTTCATGAAATCATGCTATGATTCATTTTTACAACTTAAATAGCTATTTAGTTGGGTTGCCAGGTTGAACGTGATGAATGTGTAGGATAAAACAGAACAAAGAGAAGGGCCAGTGCCTGTAAACTGAAACATTAGTCAGTGCATTAACCCCTTCCCTCCTTAAATGAGATGCCTTGCTGGGAGCAGCGGCCCCATGGTCACCCTCCTTCAAACCTACAACTATTACCAGATCAGTCCCACTGCCAAATGGGACCATTCAACCTTCTCCTTAGAGAAAAAAAAAAATTCTCCAGAATGGTCATCATATCCATTCCATCCTAATTCCTACTTCAGGACAAGGAGATGATCCACAAGTGTTTACTCGTCCTACTTCCAAAACCAATCACCTCCCAGATCCCCAACTCACATTCCAGTCTTGAATCCTACACGTCAAACATTTAACTTCCATCCACGTTAACATTCACAACAATCATGGTGAGACGGTGGCATGCCACGCAATTACCCTGAAGCCATGAGGGAAAAAACGCTGGACTAAAAAGGATTCACTTCAACATAGATTTCCGTAGAAATAAGTTAGAGGGGAAAAAGCAGGACTACAGCACTCACCAGTGCAATTCATGTTGCATAAGAGATTATTTTAAATTTTACCAGGCACCTCTCTATTTACAGACATCCTATGGTAGGCTCCCTAATAAAGGAAATAAAAAACATTGTTAATCATCATTTAGAAAATTAAATTGGATTTTCATCTTAAAGAATCAAAAAATTTTAATGCTGGAAGAGTTTTTGCCAATTAATTGCAGCACCAACCCATTTTTCCTCATTTCACAGGAAAGGAATCTCAGTGTAGCATATTTTCCAAAGATGGACACAACAACAGCTCCCATATAACAGACTCTTCTAGTATGTGACCTTGCCCTTTCCTCATCAAGAGGTAGAATCTCTTGACTCCGGGCAGGCTTCGACTGACATGGACACTACATGACGTGACTTCTGAGGCTCCATCATAAAAGCAGCGCGGCTTCCATCTTGCTCACTGGAACGCCTGCCCTTGGAGCCCCCAGCCGCCAAGTAGGAAGACCACCTACCCTGACTTGGCCACACTTTGAGGAAGCCAAGCCAGAGGCCACAGATAGGGGCCACAGTCAGCAGTCCTAGCCCTCAAGTTAGATGCCATGTATGCAGGGACCAAGCTTTCAGATGATCCCGGGTCCCAGCATCGAGTTACCCCAGACACTGGGTCTTTCCAGCCAAAACCCCTGTAGATTAGACACTGTAGATTGGAGATCAGCCATTTCCACTGTACCCTACCCTAATTCCTGACCCACAGAATCCAGGAGTATTAGAAAATGGCTGTATCAAGTCTCTAGGTTTGAGGGTAACACAGCAATTGATAAGAGGAACCCTGGGAAACCTGGGGTGGTAAAGATCAAATGAGAACAAGAACGCGGGTCCACTGATTCTAGGTTTCTTGCTGTTTCTCTTTCATGACTCTTCTGCTTCCACTTTTACACAAAGACATATCTGTCCTGCATAACCTAACTTACTATTCCAGTAAATAAGACAGAACTGAGAAGAGTTTAGCCAAAAACTCATCAGATAGATACAGAGTAATCAAAGTTTGCCAGTGGCCTCAAGATTAGCCAGATCTCCCAAAGGCCAGCCCAGAGGAAACCCATATTCACAAAGAACAACAAAAGCTGAGTACTACCAGGCATCCAAATAGGAAAAAATACACACACACACACACACACACCTCACCCAGCAGTCACTGACATTCACTGGCCCAGTGATTTGTTCCCAAGTATAAAATTCCTTGAAAAGCAATCACTGCCCCAAATGGAGGTCCTTATATTACATCTCCCGCAAATTCTACTTTACTTCAAGCTTGGAAAGTACGACAGTCCCCCAAGGTAGTCCACAGGCCATCGGGGTCAGCAACCAGAGTCTGGACACTCGGTATGGATCTGGCAGGGAGATGTCTAGGCTCTTGAGATGAAGATTCAACAGTATGGTGAGGACTATGTTACATTTGAATCTTAACCCTTTTGTTTCCATACCAATACCTCAGCCCATGTTCAGATCGACCATCTTCTCCTCCATGAGTAAGTGTGCTAAGAATCTCAGTTTCTTCACTACCTCCACAGCCAGGAGAACCCACTGCGAAGGCCTTTCAGGAAAGGAGACCCTTGGGTCGTCTTCCCCTTGGGGAATGAGGAATAACATCCATCCCATGCTCAGTATATTAGGAAACAGGAGCACAATACATTCTCCCCAAATTTACCTCAACTTTTTTCCAGATCCACAGCTAAACCTCAAGGTACGGCAAAGGTTTTTTCACTGTGTTATAAATTTCTTTAAATGAAGTCTTACAAAGACGTGAAAATTAAATCACATTTTGCCATTCGTTTAATGACTTGTCTTTACTGGAAATAAAAACCCAAAATATAAACTTTAGTATTATTTGTACATATATATATACTAAATAATACATACCTACATATATATACACTAATTAATACATTCTTTGCATTTTCAAAATTGAGAACATCCTGAGCAATCAGGGCAGCATGTCATCGAGACAGGCAGAGCAGAGAAGGACCGATGGCTTTGTGTTCCACCCTCTTAGATCTAGAGCCTCCTTCATTATTCTCTCTTTAACCTCCCAAGGGTGCCATGGACCTTCTTCCCACTCCTAAGAAAACCATCACATCTCTCTGAACCTGAATTTTTTTCATTCTGAACACACTCAGAAATATCAAGTGACATGTCCAAGTTTATGGAGCTTAGAGGGACTCAAGTCCACGTCTCTGTTTCTCAGTAGACTGTTCGTTCCACCTCGCCTTCGTTTAGCTGGACGTCTGCACTCTGCTGCCACCCACCCTCTGCACTTGGGCCCTGGAAAGCCGTGAGCCCGCGTGATGCTGAGCCTAGCAGAGGAGAAATCTCTCACCTCTGCAGAACACAGACATCAACGGTCCAGGCTCCAAATTGAGAACCCCCCACTCAGATTCTCAAATATCAAACTGGCAAGGACAAAAACCAAAAATCTCCTTTAAAGGTTTAGGGGAAAAAAAAAAAAAACACCAAAACTTCCCTTTGATCTCAACACAGAAAGTTACTTGAGTACAGAGCATGCAGCCTTGGCTCTCACCAGCATTCTCACCTTGCTCCATCCTCTCCCCAGCCTGGCCGCTGTGCTAACAGAGAGGCTGCAGATGTGAGAGGGGCCCCTAATTTATTTCCCTCTCTGATTTATTTTACCCCTGCACATCGCTTTGGTATGACAACAATGCATAATTCGATTACACTGATATAGAAAGTCATTGCAGCTGTTCAGAAATATTCACAGCAAGAGGAATTTCAGATCCCCACACAGACACAGATACACAGACACACAGACACAGTCCTGCTTTGCTAAAACCACAACAGGAGAAGAGAGAGCGAAAGAGCTCTCCTTCCTACCGATCAGGCATTTCCAGCACTCCCCCGCCCTGCTTTGTTCCAAAGTACAGAATTAAGAACAGCTCTTTGCCAAATATCCCCCACAAGGTCTAAGGAGAAAAAGAGCATTTCGGGGTGAAACGAATGCAATGCAACAGGAAAATCAGAGTGTGCCCCGCTGAATTTTACTTTAAGATGCTGCCGTGAAACCCGGCGCATTTAATTCCCTTTTAAACGCCACGTAAAAGTTTCTCTCCCGCCTGCTCACTCTGTGGGCTGCATACCATGCCTAAGATTAATCCCTCAGGAGTTTTTTATTTCCTATTCTGCCTATCTTTCATCTTCACCCCAGACTAAGCAGATGGATGTGAATTCAAAGTTTTCTGATCTTTAGCACAAGTTATGGAGGGTTATCTTTGGCTGTATATCTTTCCGCTGGCAGTGCTCCCTTGGTGATGAAGGATTAACCACCCCAGCTGTCTCTTCCCAGAATGATGCAGTGCCGTGCTCCTCAACACGACAGCATCACTTAATCTTAATGTCCGCTCTCCGAGCGCAGCCGCGCAGGACAAAGCCAATCAACATCAGATGCCACCAAGATAGACCTACTGCTTGGCCCTGGAGTCTCTCACCCTCTCACTCCTATTAATCAACATCACCCAACCCAATCCCAGAGTTCACTTCTCGCAAACCACACTTCAGCTAAGCTGGGGTCCACGGTAACCACCCACGCGCGTGGGGGAGGCGGGTCGGGGGTCCCGTCGCGGCGTGGGGAGCACTGCGCGCCGAGCGCAGGGGCTGCGGGACCCGCTCCTTCCTCTGCCCAACTTCCCTCAAACCCCACGCCAGCTCCTGGAGCCCTCGACACCCGTTTGTCCTAACAGGGATTGGTCTCGCGTGAATCTTTGCAGAGACCCCCTAAAGGGTCTGAAGAAAGACGTGTCCACTCACAGCTGAACTTTATTGGCCACCCTCCCCCTGACCAGCAGACACACCTTTGCTGACGTGGGTGACCCTGGGCCTGACATGTTTCCCTGCTTGCGCTGCACAGAAACTCTTAGCCTCGCCACAGACAGCACATATGGAAGCCCGGACCAGACAAAAAACCGCCTTCCTCGCACGACCGGTACATCCACAAATGAGTTCATTTCATTGAATCTCCAATCCTCCCTTCTTCTCCTTTTTTAAGTTTATGTGTCATAAGTAGGAAAAGCAAAATGATACTCCCATGTTTCCCTCTAGCTCCAAGCAATTACAGGAATGTAAATTCCTTTTCTTTCTTAAGAAAAGGGAACAAAAAAGTCAGCCCTGATCTCAAAGGCAAACGTAATAAAACAGTAAATTATTGCCAGAGTTTACTAAACAAATGCAACCTAGTTAAATTTGGAAAAATCTTCACTTTTGCTTACATTTGCAATTTTACTGCTGAACTACTGGTATTTCTTACTTATGCAACATTAAAATGTATAAGAAATCCTCTTGTGTGCTATATCCCGCATCTACTCTTGATTTATAATACCCAATTTAGGGGGGAAAAAACACAACTAAACCTGATTTAAATCACAGATTACTCTGTAAAACACAAGCAAGGAACTATTCCAAATCCTAAATGTAATTTAAACATATTTATATTTTACAGTGATATATTTTCCCCATTCCTTGTCTTATGACTGTAAACTTTCTATAATTACATAAGCAATTTCCCTAAGGTCACAACATTGATCATAGTTATAAATTGCTAAAGTACAACATACAGTGAGCAGTAAAATATATGCTGGACATCACAAACGGTTTCATCAAATCAGGAATGGGGAGGGAGAAGAAGACTGAGGGAAGTGAAAATGCAGATAGAGAAAGGGGGGAAAGCAACAAAGAAATTTTCCAGGAAGTCATTACAAAATGCCATATCCCCTTCCCCAAAGCCATTTGGGACACAGCTTTTACAAAATGTCCTGCAATCAGGCTTTGTTTAATTTTTGATGATATTCTTAATCCTTTGTCTATTTCACTGAACACCATTTGAAGGAGAAGTCTAGGAAACAAATTCCCAAAATTATTCCATAAGAGCGATCATAAAAGCCAAGAAGAGAAACCCTACACGATTCAAACACCCTCCTACGGCGTAGTTCTCCAGCTGTGCTGCTAGGAACGCTAGGGTTACGCCGAGGTAGATCCTTTGAGGCAGATGGGATTCCAGGCTTCCCACCATCCTTTCTCTAGAGCAACTTCTCTCACTTATGTCCTCTACTGGGCTCTGCAGAAGAAATGTAACTAGGAAAAAGTTTTAAAGGTTAAAAAAAGAGGAGGGGGGGGGGGAGATTGGAACGTGCAGCTCCTAATGCTGTCATCACGAAGAATGGTATCTAAAGGCAGTTATTTGAAGGTTCCCAATTGTTTCTGTTTCTGGTGCCGTTTGGTAATCCTTCTCTCAATGAGAGAACATGAGGGTGTCCCCCCTCACCCTCCCCACACACACACACAAGATGCAAATGGGGCTGCTGTCAGGCGCCTCCCGCGTCCAGGGTTCCAGCTAGACATGCTGACAGGCCAGTCACCCCGACGGCTAGCGATGCCACCCTCCACTCCGGGCAGCTGCCTATTAGGAAGACAGCTGAGACCCAGAGGGGAGGGAAAAATCAGCGTGTGACAGGCCCTGCCAGGCTCAGTAACTTAAAAAGACCTGTGCTCCCTGAAACCTTAGGATCAGACTGGTTCAAAATTTCCCTCTGCAACATTTAACAGTGAAGGCTGAGCCTCTCGGAAGCTCAGGATCCCGGTACAGCTTTCAGAGAAGAGGATGCAGCTTTTCCTACTGTTGTGCAGGCTTTCCAGAAGAAGAGATGATAGAGAATGGCCCCCAGGAGTACAAATAATGCCCCCCTGCCCATTGTACACCTCTCCACTCTACTCTTATTTCTTACCTTCCTACCTCTGTTCCTCCTTTCTTTGCTCCCATGCTCCCAAATGCACTCTCCCTCCCTCCCTTTTTCATTCCATTTTCCTACTTATGTACTATTAAAAGCTCCCAAATAAAGCATATATGATTTCTTGAAACATGACAATTTCCTTATCCAAGAGCAATACTCACAGTGTTAAAAGGTACGGTGCGGGCGGGCACCATCCTACAAAAGGTGCCCACAAGTCAGCACTCATGCAAAGGGGGACCGAAACAATGCACATCTTGGCCCCTGACAACAAAAGGAAGAGAAGCATGTACCACCTACCAGTTAACTGGACAAGCCTGGGGATCAGAGAGATCTGAAATCAAATCTCTTCATAGAACCTCCATTATTAATTCACATTGTCTCCTCCCCTGTACAATAAGTATAATAGTTCCTACCTGTGCAAGGTAAATGAGTTACTGCAAGCAAGACTAAAATTTAAGGTGTAATTAAGATGCCATTAATTGTAATTAAGATGGTAATTGGCACTTCCCCTTGATTTGACTCTGTTTTGGTTGGCTGTTTTTTTTCTGTTTCTTAGGTGGCATAGATGTGTTATGGTTGCCCAACAAACTGAGTTAAAAAGCAGAACAATCTTACCAACTCTGGTCTTCAAGGAAGAAGGGGACCCCTCCAGACCCTGGTGGACTCTGCCTGGGTGATAGTCCAAGTTGTTAAACCGCAGGTGGAGCAAAAGCTGCGCTGCTGGGGTTATCACCAGAGACCAGGGCTGACAGCCCTTACTGGACTTCCAAGACTTAATCAAATAAAAACTACACAGTCATTTTTATCAGAGCAGGGCTGACTGGGTATTTAGAATTTATTTCTCACTTTTAAAATGCATGTTCCTTAAAAAATGGAAAACAAAAAAGGCAATTAAAATCACCAATAATCCTGCTGCCCAGATAATGATAATATAAATAGCTCATATTTTACTAAGCATCTGCCATGTGTTAAATGTTTTACTATATTGTCAAATTTCATTCTTACTTCTCTTTGAGGCAGAAAACGGAGACTTATAGCAGTGAAATAATTTGTTCAAGTATACATCGTCACATGGCTCCTAAGCGACAGTACCAGAATTTAAAGCCAGGCCTTAATCCAAAGCTTGCCTGCTTAACATCCATGAGAGAATGCCTTCCTTTCAGAAATAACAAAAGTTCAGGTTTTGTTATATTTCCTTCAAGTCTTTCTCTTCAGCCCATAAATAGATAGATACAAAAACTCTCATTGAAATTTGTCTTTACATAGGATTAATCAATACAAATACTTACATATATATAAAATTTATTTGGGTCAGGTACAAACTCTTCAGTCCTATAAACCTTTTATTTTTCGAATAAGATAGTTTCTTTATGTTTAACCCAAGGAATTTTACAAATTGCCAGAACAAAAACTTCCACTCCAGCTTTAACCATTGAGACTTTGGACATGTTTTAAAAAATGAGTAAACACAGAGAGAATTTTGCAAAACTGATCCACAACCATGACCAAAGTGTTCCTCAGAAAAAAGCAGGGTGACTCAGATCAAACATTAAAGGGAAATATGAAAGAAAGCACATGGGCTTCACGACATGCAGAGACAGGGGTTTTGATAACAAATATTTTAATCAGGAAAAGCATCTTGGGCATCCTATTAGAACACCAAAGAATGACCAACTCTTTGATCTTCGTCATCAAATGCCTCTGATTCTATCAATTCCCATGACTGTGCAACCAGAAACATTCTACATTGGGCCCATCCCTCATCACCCTGGCTGCCAGGGTGGCCTTAGAAGCACAGAGAAATTAGGACTACCTGGCACCCATTCAATGTGGGAAACTGGAAGACTTGGAAAACAAACTACTCTGGCAAGGATAGTTCCAACTCCTCGACGCTATATTTTCTACATGATTTTTCTGTAAACCTACAGCTTCTCTAACAATAATCATATGTGTGTGTTTGTGTGTGTGTGTGTATGTGTCATTAAATAGAGGGGCAGGTGGGAAACAAGGCCACGATCCAACAGGAAAGGCCAATCCTGTCCTCAGACACACCTCCCAAGGTTCTAATCCATCCTGGCCCAAAGCTGGCCACTAAGAAAATTAGAAAATAATTGTTGGCAAAAGTGCTCCTTAAAGACAACAGAGGTCCAGCCTGTATTTATCAATTACTGAGTTTGCTAATTCAAAACATGAGTATTGTACAAAGTTATCCAGAGGTTATGTTCCCCCTTTCCCATTTCCTAGGAATCACCCGAAACTGGTTCCAATTCTACATCACAAATGGAGGCAACCACAGCAAAGCAAGCCTGCAAATTCTCACATTTTTCTAAAAAGAGTGGCAAGGAGTCTAAAGAACACTTTGAACACAGGAAGACTACTGTTTTATCTGTTTCAGCTTGATAAATCAAAACCATTTGGGAATATGGTAATTTTCTTCATGTATTCATCTTTTTTATCCTCTTCAATATTTTGTAGTTTTCTTGACAGAAGTCCTGAATTGTTTCTTGCTAAATTAATTCATAGATGTTTGCTGAGTTGTGAATTGGAAATGAAACTCTCCCCTCCCCAATTTTGGATATGGAATTTTCTGTAGTTTATCACTGACAATCATATAACTCTAATTAATTTAGTTTTCCACTTAATTCTATTGGGTTGTCCAGATTAGTCACCACATCACCCAAAAATAATGATAATGCCTGCATCCTGATCGAGATGGCAGAGTGAGATATTTCAGGGCTCCATCCTCCCACAGAAGCTTTGAACCACCACCAAGAAGTAGCAGAATCATCTTTCTCAAAGCTCCAGTCCTTTCTCAAAGGACGTCACTAACAGGGAGGGCACCAGGTCAAGAAACAGGTTATTTAAAAGTGACAGGCTCTCGTGGCTCCCTGGCTGACCCATGCCCCATCCCCTCACTGGGCGCAGAGCTGGCAGCACTGCCATTGTGGATCATTGATCCCAGTTTCACAGAGAGCAGGGAAAACCTCAAGCAAATACCAGGAACATGTATGTCTGGTCCAATCTGTCTGGTGGTGGCCTGAGGCAGTCGCTGTCCCAGAACTTGCCCTGCATGTAGAAGGCAGCTCACCAAGCTGCCCTAAAGAATGCTGTGGGAGAGCAGTCAAGTTGTGCTGCATGGGGCAAGGGACTGCTGGCTGTAGGATGCACAGGGCAATGCCAAAACCTTGAGGAAACTGTTTCCCTCAGGAAAAGGGGTATTTGGAACTGGGCAAATAGGGCATCACATACATGCACAAGATAAGAAACATATGTAGAAAGTATCAGGGAGACCCCTACGCTTTGGCCGGGAGCTATTCTCTCTACACTTTGCAAGGGTAAACCCAGAAGGAGAACACTCACACATGTCAATTTGCAAAGGGAATAGGAAAGATATTCTCTTTTTTCTTTTTTCTTTTTTTCTTTGTTAGCTCCTCGCATTCAAGGAAAGCTCGGTCATGATGCACGTTGGATACAAGCTTAAGGAATAGGTACCACAGAGTCTAAATTCCAGTAATCACACACTACATTTCAACAAAAGATTATAAAACATATACAGGCACACAAAGAAAAAAAACAAAACAAAACAGAAAACAGCGGCCCAGGCAAAGGAGAAGATTAAAGCATGAGAAATCATCCATGGGGAGGGCCAGAACTGGAACATTTCAGATCAAGACTTTTTAAAAAAATCCTAAGTATGCTCAAAGAGCTAAAGGAAAACATGAACAAAGAACTAAAGGGAACTAGAAAAATGATAGAGGAACACAAAGAGAATATCAATAGCAAGGTGGAAATTGTGAAAAGGAACCAAACAGAACTCAAGACCATAATAACTGTAGCAGATTGGAGCTGGCAAAAGAAAGAATCTGAGACCTTGAAGATGAGACAGTTGAAATCATCCATTCTGCATTGAAAAAAAGAGGAAAGAATGGTAAAAAGTGAAGGGAGCCTGAGGAACCTGTGGTATAACATCAAGTATACTAATATCTGCATTGTAGAAGTCCCAAAGGTAGAAGAAAGAAAGGGGTAGAGAGAACATTCAAAGAAATAATGGCTGAAAACACCAAATTTGGCAAAATACATCAATACACACATCCAAGATGCTCAACAGACTCCAAGCAGTATAAACTGAAATAGACACATACTGTGTCATGTTATAATCAAATCATTATATGCCAAAGGAAAAGAGAATTTTGAAAGCAACAGGAGATGAGCAATGTGCCATGTAAAAAGGGGCCTCAGTAGGAGTAGGTGGTGATTTCTCATTGGAAACCAAGGATGCAAGAAGGCAGTCAAAAGACACATTTTAAATGCTGAAAGCCAAAAAATGCCAACCAGGAATCCTGTATCTAGCAAAACTGACTTTCAAAAATGAGGGAGAAATTAAGATATTTCCAGATTAATGAAAGTTGAGGAACTTTGTCACCACAATATCAGCACTGCAAGAAATGCTAAAGGGAGTTCTGCAGGTTGAAAGTACACTAGACAGTTGACTGAAGCCATATGAAGAAATAAAGATGCTCAGTAAAGATAATAACATGGGTAAACACAAATGACAATACTACTGTATTTTTTATTTGTAACTCTAATGTTTACTTTCTACCAGTCTAAAAGGTATATGCATAATATAAGATTAATCAATGGTTTTGGACATATAATGTATACACATGTAGTTTGTGAGAACTACAGAAAGGTGTGGTGGTAGATGGATATAGGAACATAGTTTATGTATGCCATTGAAGTTGTTAAGTTGGTATCAAAGCAAATGAGATTGTTACAGATTTAGGATGTTAAATTTACACCCCTCAGTAACCACAAGGAAAATAACTGAGAGTACACAAACTCAGAGAGACAGGAAGGATAGTACATGTTACCAGGGGTAGGGACGGGGCAATGGGGAGTTAATGCAAAGTGAGTATAAGGTTTCCATTTGAGGTAAAGGGAAAGTCATAGCGACAAATGGTGATATACATACTGCAGCACTGTGAATGTGATTAATCCCACAGAACAGTATTCTTGGGAGGGGTTAGGATAGGAAGATTTGTGTTGTATATATTTCCACAATTTAAAAAAAAAGAGTCAACAGACTCCAGCTCCTACGATCTGATTTATTGGACTCACCTCACTCAGCTAAGATGGAGTTGAAGAAGGACAACCACCACACCATGGAGCCTAGAGTGCCTACAACTGAAAGCAGGAGGACTGCATCCAGTATCCATGTGGAATCTGAGCCTCCTCCTGACATAGAGGTGCAACGGACACAACCAATCCAAGGCACACAGAGAAAAGGTGGCATTGGAGTGGGAAAAGTGGACATGGTAGCTGATGGATATGGGGAGTGGCAGGAAGAGATGAGATGTGGAGGCGCCTTTGGGACTTGGAGTTGCCCTGGATGGTGCTTCAGGGGCAACCACCAGACATTGTAAATTCCCCCAGGACCCACTGGATGGAATGTGGGAGAGTATGGGCCAAGATGTGGACCATTGACCATGAGGTGCAGAGATGCCCAGAGATGTACTTGCCAGGTGCAATGGATGTGTCATGATGAGGGGAGTGAGTGTTGCTGTGGGGGGGAGTGGTGGGGTGGGGGTGGTGGGGCTGAATGGGACCTCATATATATATATTTTTTTAATGTAACATTTTTACAAAATCATTAAAAAATAAATAAATAAATAAAAGAATAGAAATTAAATTAAAAAATAAACATAAAAAAAGAGAAACTAAAGATATGATGACAATTAAATGCAATACATGCTACTGGGATCTAAGAATCAAGGAGAAAAGGCTCAAAAATACACTGGACATTATTGGGACATAATTGAAAATGGGAATATAGACTGTTAGCTTTATATCAATGTTAAATATCTTGAACTTGGTAACTGCACTAAAGGTAATGATATAAGCGAATATCCTTGTTTGTAGGAAATGTAAATGGAAGCATTGTGTGTCCAAGGAATATAATGTGTACAACCTGCTCTCACATGTTCAGAAAATAGACAGCCAGATGGATGATAGAAAGAATGATATGACAAAGGTGGAAGAATATTTAAATTGGTGGAACTGGGTATCTACGGGGTATGGCGATAGTTTGGAGAACTTCAAAAAACAAATTATTTTTGCAACTCACCTATAAGTAGGAAAGCATTTCAAAATAAAAGTGAAAAAATAAAACAAAATACATAAGATTACAATAAAAATGTCAAAACAAATTTATCCAAATTTTTTAAAAAGTGATAATCATAACTCCCTTTTCATTATTTATACTACTGTTTTCTATTTCTTGTCTTACTGCATTAGCTAAGGCATTGATTGTGAACTCAAAAGGCCCACAGGGCCAGGCAAGTAATGTAACTGTGACCTGAGCCTGGTGAGAACTTAGGAAGTGAAATCCTGTGTCTAGAGGTGGCAGCTGGCCTTCTACTCCCACCATATGTTACATTTGGAAGGACAGACTTCATCTTGCCAAATTCTTTAAGAGAAGCCAGAGACAAGGCTCTTTTGTGAAACCTCTAGTTCTTTAAATGTCAGCAAATGATTTTAAAGATATTTTTAAGCATCCAGCAGGTCAGAATAAATGCCTGATGATCAGATTTGGCCTAAGAGTGACCAACAACCTCTAGGCTAGATGTTCCAGAGTTAAAGAAAGCATTGAATTTAAATCATAATGGAAGTAGACATCTTTGTCTCAGCCCAAACTCTCTAAAACTGGGCCACTCAAGAGCATGTTTGCTTTGGACTTGAGGCTCTATCATGTTAAGTTTCTGTCTAATGCTAGTTAACTGGCAATATTTTATCAGAAATTAATTCTGAGTTCTACTGGTTGGCTTTCTCCATTGCTTCTTTGTGATAATTGATACTAATATTGATATTAATGAATTTCCTAAGATTAGGGGGAAGGGGAGTCCTTAAAATATCATACTTACTACAGGAGAATGCACTGTAATTTGTGCTTTCAAATTAAAAATAGACACAGCTCTTTCCTAAACTTTTTAACACCTTGGTTTTGTTTTACTGGCTCAACATTTTTTTGGGATTTGCTTTCTCACCAATATCCCAGCAACTTATTCCAGTCTATTAAAATCCCAGGGAAGCAGAAGTGGCTCAACTGATAAAGCATCTGTCCAGTATATGGAGGGTCCAGGGTTTGGTACCTAGAGCCTCCTGGCCTGCGTGGTAAGCTGGCCCACGTGCAGTGCTGCCGCGTACAAGGAGTGCTCTGCCACGCAGGGGTGCCCCCCACAAAGGGGTACCCCACATGCAAGTAGTGTGCCCTGTAAGAAGAGTCACCCTGCGTGAAAAAAGCACAGCCTGCCCGGGAGTGGTGCCAAGCACACGGAGAGCTGATGTAGCAAGATGATGCAACAAAAAGAGACACAGATTCCCAGTGCCACCTTACAAGAATGCAAGCGGACATAGAAAAACACATAGCGAATGGACACAGAGAGCAGACAATGGGGGGAGGGGGAGGACAGAAATATATCTTTAAAAAAAATAAAATCCCAGTTTATAAAACTGCCACTGACATCATCCATATAAAAAAAAATTCACAACCAGATCCAATACCAACTCAGTCTACACAATCAATTTTAAATTCCAAAGCAATTCCACACTGCCATCCACATCTGGAATCCCAAATCCACTCTGATATAGTTTCCCAAGTCCACTATGATACAGTTCACTCTTTGGAAAGATGTTGGAATGACAAATTTTCTGGAAACAGGTTTTGTTTGGGGGGGGGGGGGGGAGCACATTAAATAAATAAGACAAAACTGGCTTAAGACAGAAAAGACATTCAGTGCATGAATGTAAAAACATCACTAAACTTGGCTTACAAAATTGTTAATTATGTATTTGACAGTGAAATATCACAAACAGCTGGGACTAAAGAATACAAACCCACACAGGGAGTGGAAAAGAGTAGGGGAGGAAAAGCATACTCAGATGCACACAAACACCACCAAAGAGGATGTTTAAACTCAACTCGGTTCTGCTGTCGCAGCTCTCACACCTACACAGCGGATCACCTACCTCAACCCAAAATTCACAAGCCAGCTGCTCCCCACGTCCTATTCCCAGGATCCTAAGTGTAGGCTCTAAACTGGCAATTCTCCTCCAGCGTTTAGAAAGTTGGGCCATAAAGTTTGTGGCCACCAGAGAGAAAGAGCCAGGCCAGAATCTGAAACAATGTGCGCCCTGAGGCAGTGAAAAGAAAGCCATCACTTGGAAAAGTTTGGTCTTAATTAAAAAAAAAAACAACCATAAATAGTCTCAGTGCCTTGGGAGACTGCTCCAAAGACCCTCCCAAAGACTGACATCCCATCCTCTCTCAAACACATGTTCAAGGGCTCACCACATCTTCTGCCAGGAATCGGCTCTCTCAAGGCCCCTCCCCAACTCACAGGGAGGATCCACAGTCATAAACATTCGCAGGGAGTTCTTAGAAAATGCTTAGCAGCAGAGTCGATGGTCAATGACAAGGAAAGCCCAAGCTGGACGTCTTGGGGAGAAAATGGCTGCCTCATCCTGTAACACCAGGAAGAAAGATTCTTGCTGGGGAAAAAAAAATCCTCTCTCTTTAGGGACCCTTCAGCCATTCTGTGATGGATGAGACAGGTTCTCCCCAAACCAGATATAAAGCCAACCTGGTTTCCTCCCCATAAGTCACATCTAATGGCAAAAAAGATAATCTAATCATTCTTTTCACACAGAACAAGCATGAGAGCCTGAAGGGTGCAAATTTAGATATAGAACCAAAATGTTTCTATAAATGTTCTACTTTCTAATAAGTCTAAGAGTTTATTAGTAAAGTCATCCCTGATCCTCTATCTTGGCTGGTATAAGACGATAAATTTCAACATCTAAAGGTAGTGTCTGTGAAAAAAAAAAAAAGGCATCACAACTTTCTCTTCGTTTTTGATGGGATAATGAAACATCCCTCCTGGATACCTTCCAGGTCTTTTTTAGAAGAAGCTGAGAACAACCAAACTGTGGTCGAAGCATCTCTGAAAATTGTGGATCACCAGTGGACATCCCAATTCTTAACCCTTAAATAATCTTTCCAAAGATTTCCACATCTTAGATAAAGGCTTAAGAGATTGCTATTCCCTCTTCGGCTTGGATCCCAAGCTGATTCTGGGTGTAAAAAGCACTAGAGCAGGGGTTCTTAACGATTCTTGTTCCATAGACCCCTTTGTCAGTAAAAACCACGAACCCCTTACTAAGTCCAAACTATACTACGTGTCACAAGCCAGCTGCTCCCCACACCTGCACCAACATGTCCCCACAAGAATAAAGTTTTTCTGAATTTCAATTCAAGCTCACAGACCCCTGATTAAGAATCCTGGCTCTAGACACCACGCTATCTTCTCTCTAAGATATTGATGGCTACTGCGACATGGAAGAGCAGCATGCAAAGGGGGCTGGATGGGCAGCAAAGGTCTTAGAATATTAAAGGCCAACAAAACGCCAGAGAAGGGGCCATCCAAGGACGGACTACATTATGGCATCCAACACTGACCTAAAAAGCAAACAAACAAACAAAACTATCATCCTGGGCAGCCTGAGAGCCGTGTGTCCAGATTACAGACTAGGGGAATCCGTTTAGGGTGGGTCAATGGAAACAGCTCTACCCTCCAGAAGACCATGGCGAAAATCACATCCAATGCCAGTCGCAGGAGATCACTCTATTTTGCAAAATATAAAACTGTCTCATTGCAAATCTATGGAAACAATGTCACAGGAGCCAAGGGCTGTCACTTCCAGTCAAAGAAGGCCCACTTCACGGTGGCGCTGATGGCCAGCGATGTCAAGGCGAATTACACCCCCACTCGCTGAGAGAGAAATCAGTCAGGAGAGGAACATTCAGCTGGAGACACACCCACATGAGTTGGGAATCCAGCACTCCTTCCAAGCTGTGCTAATCTATCACAGGCGCAAACAAAGGATGAGTATTTTTCCCATCAAGAAATGGAAAGGACTGGTGACAGGATGTTTCCAAAGGAGCTTTAGGGACCTATTCTAAAGACCCAGGTACTTCTGGCGACATGCGGGACAGGGGAGGGAATGAGGTTCATTGCCTGGTAGAACCTAAAAATAAAAAAGGAGTAATGAGCAGAAACTGAAAGGGATGGACCCAAAGAAAGAACTGGGGCTCTCTGGGTTATACTGAGTCCATATGCTATCTGGCAAAGCAGTCAGTGTGTGGAAAGAAGGCAAGATGTAGAGTGAGAGGTTACGAGACTGTGGGCATGTCACACTCTCTGAGCCACAGTTTGGCTACAACCAATGAGAAGCTCCTGGGGAAACATGGTGCCATGGCTAAAATTTGTTTTCTAGGAAGAAGACAGCAGGAAAATTAAAAAGGAAAGGCAAGTTGAAGCCAGATTCTGGGGAAGGAGAAGAAAGCAGCACACCTATGCTGATTCCAAATACGTAACAGTCTTTCACATGCAAGAATATAACCCAAACAAGAAGAATTGGGTGGGGTGTGTAGAGGGAGTAGACAAATTGTATTCATAGCCATAAAGTCAGACCTAGGCACCAACTTCTAATGGGGAGAACAGCAAGTTTCTTAGGCTCCCTACGTGGACAACAAAACTGCTGATTCCAAGGAGGAAGGAGGGAAGCAGATGTAGCTCAACTGATAGAGCATCTGCCTACTATATGGAGGGTCCAGGGTTCAATACCCAGGGCCTCCTGACCTGTGTGGTAAGCTGACCCATGCACAGTGCCACCACGCGCAAGGAGGTCCGTGCTATGCAGGGGCGCCCCCATGGAGGGATGCCCTACATGCAAGGAGTACATCCCGCAAGGAGAACTGCCCCACATGAAAAAAGCACATCTTGCCCAAGAGTGGCGCCACACACACCAAGAGTTGATGCAACAAGATGACACAATAAAAAAAGAGACGCAGTTTCCCCATGCCATCTGATAATGCAAGCAGACACAGAAGAACACACAGCGAATGGACAGAGAGCAGACAACAGGGGGGAAGGGGAGAGAAATAAATAAAATAAATCTTTAAAAAATAAAAGGAGGAAGGAGACCCAAGTCTTTATTGAGCCTGCAGAGTATGGGTAGACAAGGGATGGCAAGTGTTTACTCATAATTAAGAGGAAAAGGAAGAGAGGGACTATCAATTGCCAAGTAAACACTGTGATATATGTGTACTGCACTTATGAAATCTCATTTAATCCTATAATCACCCATTTTATAGATAAAGAAACTAAGGCACAGAAAGGATTATGAAATTTTCAACATACATTCATCAGCAGTCATGGCTATTGGAAGCAAAGAAGAGTAAACCACGGAAAGCCTCATGAAGAGTTGGTTCTCGAGCTCTGACATCCTTTCTGGAAACCCAGCATGACTGGGTCCTGGAGTTCTCAGTTTGGAGAAATGCATAGCCACCTGCAAGGTAATGATCAATGTTTTCCTTGCTTTCCAGAAACCCAAAGGTGGAGAAGCCATTTTGCTGTTTGCAACTGCCACCAAAAAGCAGAGGGGCGAGACCAGCCTCCAAACCTATGGTGGTCCTTGAAAGAGTGGAGCTCCTCCCACCCCTTCTACAATCACACCATTCCCACACATGGCTCTGAAGCCCCTGAGCATGGCGGCAGAAGCAGCACATTCTACCTCGATGATGAGCTCCAGAGAGGAGCTGGCCCAGCCAGCAGGAAAGTGTAGCAGGAGGTACTGTGAGTCTGCCAACCCCACAAAAAGGGGTAGTCCTGAGCCCAGCCCTTCCACTGTGCAACTGATAACTTGAGACATAAAAATGAAAAAGTACCTTTGTTTAAAGCCTTCCTGAAGTTTCTGATCATGATGATTTACACAAATAAAATGTTGAATTAAAATGTAGGTGTTAATAAAATTGCACATATGATGGAATAGCTGTTCTTTTTAAAAGTGATCTGCAATAAATTTTCTAAATTCTGATTGCAGGTGATTCAGGCCTTGAAAGCCTTGCCAACAATAGCCAGCAGAGGTCTATTACTGAAGTGGTATTAATATAGCTATCACCACCAATTCAAAGCAGATAATAAAGGACTGACACATTTATTATCATTATTAATTAACAGTTTTCTGAGATGGAATTAAATCAATATGCTGCTCTGATATCATTTTAACTAGTTATGCAAATCAAACATTTAGAGCCCATGAACAGATATAAATGCCATTCAAAATTCACTTCACACTTATTACTGTAATATCAGAACTTTCAGGCTTTGCTAGTGAAAAAAAAAAGGACTTAATGCTCATTTAATTACACTCAGACATAAAGCTTATGGAATGAAAGTTGAAATAGCTGATTAGTTAGGAAGTCGCAGTAAGGCTATAACACTCAGGATAGACAATGAGATAATAATGTGAAAATGCAGGGCTCTACACGGAGTGGTTCTGGCAGATCCTATTAAAAAGAACAATGACATATGTAGGAGAATATGTTTTAAAATTAACAAAGTTGAGGAACCCTTTCTTATACCCAGAAAGGAGAAGGGGAGGAGGAGGAAACAAAGGGAGAGAGGGAGGGAGGGAGACAGGGGAGAAAAGAAAACCTACAACTCGTCATTTATACAAATAGAAAACTGCCAGGTTAAATTGCCCAACATTTCTTCCTAACTAGATGATGATGATGATTGCAGAGGCTTTCTCATGCAGAATGCTAACTCCACCGCGCAGCTCTCCTTATCAGAGGAGAGGCCATCTCCAGCTTGGAGGATCACAAAGGAAGTATCAGAGCACCAGGCTCCTGGGTCCAACGAGGTGAGGAAAAGGGGCGAGAGAAAGGTTTAGCATTTAGAGATTTGTGTTACTCATTTGGAAAGGCAGCTAAACGCTGAAGAATGGGTGGCACTAAAAGTACTACCAAAGGCATTGGAAGCATCTGTGGCTATCTGGGCAGTGAAGAAGCTGCTGGCTTCCTTGGGTGGTTCAAGGCAATGATGCCGGGAGGCAGTGTCATGGACTGAATGGTTCTCCAAGGTGCCCCCGGGCGTGCACCTCCTGTGCTTTACCCCAGATGGACTTCTGGGAACCAGCCACGCGTGCCCACTCTCAGTCCCACTGAAGCGGGCAAATGCATCAGGGGTCCGGTCATGGTCAACCTTAAAGTTCAATAAGCAGTGCAAGTCTTGCTGGGCTGTAACTTTGGCCCAGAGCGAAAGACTGAGTGCTCCACAGAAGTTTACTGGGCTTCTAGTAAGCTGAATTAAGCTTTAGGTATTTTTTATGAAAAGGACTGAACTGTTTCTATACTGGAAGTCAGTCTGAGCAATACCTCGCTCTTCTTTTTACCCTAAATCATATTCCCATCTTCATCCTGTAGAATATTTGATCCTCAGTGCAATCAGGTTCAGAGCCAGAAAATGAATAGTACATATACCAACAGAAAATGTAGTGCAATTATTCTGCTGTGACCCAAAAAGGAACAATATAAAAAGAAGAGAGTGAAATTGTATTATCCTTTCCATGCCTTCCACCCTCAACATAGCATCTTAACATTTTTTTCATCTTTTCCCTTGTAACATAGAGCTCAAGTCTCAAATCAGTATCCATTATGTTGTGCTGCCATTTACGATGGAATTTTACAAATTCAAAAACTGTGATGACTAAAAAGTTACCACTTCATGCACTATGATGCCGACCCATAAGAGGAGTGGAAGGTATGGGGGAAGCAGAGAAAAAAGACCAGGAATATATAGAAGAAAATTATTTACAGTGCTCAACTCAATAGTCCCATTATAAGTGACCTTTAATTGTCTCCTCTGTACTTTGCTGTATTTTCCCAAGTTTTAACAGTGGGCTTTCTTTCATTGATGAGTATTTATTGCAGACTGGTGATTGTAGGATGCTGGGGACAACGACCAATACAGACAATGTCCCTGCTCTCTTAATGAGAACAATCTGATAGGGGAGACAATGAGTCAATCAACTAAAAGCATGATTATTTTTGTGATTTAAAAAATACACATTGGGGAGCAGATGTAGGTCAAGTGGTTGAGCTTCCCATGTACAAGGCCCCAGGTTCTATCCCTGGTACTTCCTAAAAATAAAACAGACAGACAAACAAACAAAAAACCAACTCAAGGGAGCCGGTGTAGTTCAGTAGTTGAGGACCAGTTTCTCACATACAATGTCCTGCGTTCAATCCCCGGCCCTGGTACCTCAAAAAATATATATGTCTGTATGTGTGTGTGTATTTACAAAGGTCTTTATTGCTACATTATGAAGATTTTACACATCCTTCCTGGTTCTTGAATATGTTTGAAATCTCCTGATTTAGAGCATTCATATCTTCGTAAAATGGGAAGCAGCCCCATAGCATGCACCTGGGGCTTGAGAAATCACTATATTTTCTACTTTTTTCCATGGTGGGGCTAGAAAACTCTGGTCTATAGCCAAGATCCAGGCATCTAGGTAAACTTTATCATGACCAAATGAGCTGCTCCTTTGACCCTTTCCACTCTCGTGCTAAGCTTTTTAGTGGGATAGCTCCCAAAGGCAGCAGCCCTGGATCCTCAGCCTTGTTCAGTCCCACTGGCCCTTCCTCAAAGTCTGTATGGACTAACATTGAACAGCCAAACGCAACAATCCTGTCTACCACTCATTTTCTACTGACCCCAAATGTGAAGCAAAACTGCCATAAATTATTCTAAATCATCTCTTTTAAAGACCTTTCTTCTTTAAAAATAATTCCCCTTTTCCCATGTCTTGAAATACGAGGAAAATACAAAAGGGCACAGGAAGACTATCTATACTGGAAGAAAGTTCTAAGAAAAATCCCGACTAGTCTCCCCTCCATCTCCTCCCCCCCTTCCCCTTTTTTTTCAGGAAATTCAATCTTTGGTTCAGGAATAATATGGATATAATGTGTAAATTATTATGTATAATGACTATATCTGAGATTGAATATAAGACCTCATTGACAGGTAAAATATAAAGAAAGTAAAATAGAAGCTCACCCTTGTGGGTCCTGTTAAGTGGCAACAGAAGAGATTGTTTCCGTGGGTAAGTACTGATCACCTGTCAGGCCAAACCCTGAAAGTGTCTTTGACCATGAACTGATATGACACTACTATTTCAGGGAAGTGAGGCCAAAAAGCAAAGCATCCTGTCATGAGGAAACCATCACCTCAGTTCAAGTAGTAGCATCCATAATGGTGAAGATGGATCTATAGAAAACTGGACAAGGTTGTCGTCATAGAAGAAAGGAAAGCTCCCCCACTCCCGGCCCATCTACTTCCCCTGTCAGTCGATACGGCCCAGGCAGAAAAGGACGCCTGTGCCTCCACCTCAACAACGATGTTTCACCCCAGCCTTTTTCCCCATTCCCTGACTGTGGTGTCCAGCAGAGCCTAAGGGTATCCTGTGTAGTGGAACTGTCTCTGCCTCTGCCTCCTTGTTTGCAGAGCAATCCGCCAAGCAGTGGTTTTCAGGACATGTTAAGGTGAAAGCAACCAAAGCTCCATGGAGCCTACATCATCCCCTTTCTTAAACCCTTTACAAGGGGCCCTTCATCGTAGCAACTTAGCAAGGTGCTGCCCATGCCAGCTGGGCAAAGGAGAGCAGCTCTCCTCTCCTTCCTCACTTTGTAGTTTCTCTCCTGATTCTACCTCTGCTTGGTCTTCAGCTCCAGCTTCTCTCCCTGAGCACATTTCTTTCATCTCCTTGGCACAAGAAGCCACTCGAGTAAAGACAGCAAGAAAATCTTTAGCTTAACAAAGGATTGTGGGGAAGGATGGAGGTGGGACTGTCATCACGTGAGCAGTTGGAATCCAAGGCAAACTGGTTCTCTCAGCAATGGCATTGATCCAAGTAGGTTGACGCATGTCTGCATATGGGCATGTAAGTGGGTACTGAGCAGCTAAAATACTGTCTCCATTTGATGCTGTCTAAAGAAATTAAAATTATACTGTGTACTAAAAAAAGGGACCATATTACTCTGGATATCCTTTCTCTATAAGATTTCTTAAAGTTGGGACTTGGGAGGAAAAGGCATATGGGAAGACAGAGTGAGAAAAGAGTAACTATGAAGATTTTTACAAGGAGAATATTGAGTAGGTGTTTGTATTGTTTTTTAAGCTTAGAAGGAGGAATTAAAGTTATAGCAGGGGTCTACAGAGACAAAGAAGTTTTCTGATGATGAACAAAGTAGGGTTTTCATGTGGATGAGTAACCAAGGAAGTTATAAAAGTATTTTTTAAAATTAGACAATACCTCCTTGATCCCTTCCATCCCCATTCCAATCTAGCCTGGAGTCAGGAGTAAATCTGAAGGTGGTCTCTGGAGCTTTATTACCTGTCTACCAGTTGGACAAGTCACCCCAGTTTTCTTCTGTAAAATAGGCCAAACAATAGTCCTATCTCACAGGGCTGATATGAGGATTAAATGTGGTTGATATATGTCAAGGGCTCAGCACTCAACACACCCTTACTAGTTACCATGTTGGAAAGGTCCTTCCCCCTCAAGACTTCCTTCCACAACAGCTTTGACCCACCATCACCGCTCAGTGCCTGGGGTTTTCAAAGCTTCTGGGCTGAGAGTAGCAATGTAATCCCAACACAGGATTATCCTAACCAAACATATGAAAGTGCAAACTTTCCTGAATGAGATCCATTGAAAGCAATTTTGAGGACTGGGTCCTTTGACTCTTTACATAACCAATTAATAATAATGGGGCTTTTTCTTTTTCTTTTTTTTTGTGGTCCACGATTCTTCTGGGTTGTTATTAGTGCTGCCTTGGTAAAGAGGCTGCAATACGATCCACCGACTAGAAATACTAGAATAATTTATTGCATTATTACTCCTCTGAACTGAAAGCAATTAATTACCTGGAGCAGGATGCACAAGTGAAAATTTATCAGAGGAAAGTGATGAAAAATGTGCCTATTGCTTTAAAATAATAGGCGCTTAATGGTTTTTTTGTTTGCTGGCTAATCTCAGGCATCTTATAAACAACTCCAGTGGTTATCAGTTGTGAATTCTCCCCCTCCTTTTTATTTCCTTTATATTAGTCTATTGCCCCATATCTCTCTTGGGGACAGGAAGAAATGCCTAAAATATTCACTTAAAGGTAGAAGAGGGACTCCATTCCTCTCCTGCACAGTAAAATTATTAATAAAATATAAAAATGTGATAAAATGTATTCCTATGTTTATCGCCCATGTTGGTAGCACAAATATATCTGCCTGACTGATGTCCCTCTTTCTCTATCACAGCAGTTTATTTAAAAATTTTTAAAACTCAGGCTGAATGAAAAGAGAGAGTCTAAGTGATATGTACGTTAACTGCTACCGCCAACACCTCCTAAGTGACATTCATACAACTGGCACCTCAAAATCCTCACATGTGATCTCCAAGAATTTTGTTTCCACCAAGCACTCCCCTAGTCTTTCTCCTATTACCATCATCAACCGAGATCCAGAAAGAGAGAGGAAACGAGACCAATAATGTGTTATTGTATTATTTATAAATTTCATGCACATGTGAAAGATAGGAACAGGGCGAAATTCATTATATTTGTTTCTACTTTTCAGAATTATTCACATCTGTATGATTCCGTAATTGTTTCTTCTATAAAGTTATTGGAGTAATTTTGTTCCGTATATTCCCGATCAATTCCCCCTCTCAAGGGCACAGTTGAAAAGTGATATTTGAAAACGGCCTCTGATAGATTGCATGGTTAGTCAGCAGCAGAGACAAACAACCTAATCCGGCACAAATTAGTTCTGCTGCCAGCAATAGTTTTATACAAAGATGTAAATTATGTTGTCAAAATCGGTCGCTTTCTAGCTTGCTGCTCAGCTAACAAGAAACCACTTTGGCTGATAAAGATGAACACTAAGCTTCCCTCTCTTACAAATTTGCAAATCTGCCATTTCAGCATTCTGTTAGCCACAAACAAACAGCCTGCTATAATTGCTTCCTTTCTTCCGCGGTGGTATTTCCCCCCACTAGCAGTTCCTTCCAGGCTGCGCTGGAAAATAGCAACAACAACAAAGCCCAAAAGCACCACAACAATAAACACCAGCAACCCTCCGACAGGAACTTAAGGAAAGGCTGAGTTTATGCAGTCAGTCCCTCTCACCTCCTTCTCTCCTTTCCCTATAGACCCATCACCCAAGGCACCAGCTGTGTGCAAACCCCGACAATGTCACTCCACAATACTGCTAGCTGAAAGACTGTGAGGGCAGGGAAAATCCGTGGCTTTAATGGAAATGGAAATATTCTTACAGCTTGGAACAAGGATTGTCTTTGACAGTAGCCCATCCATTCTTCTTTATTTTACAAGCTCCCATTCCCAGGAAGGGAGGGAAACAGAGCCCACTTTCCAGGGGCCCAAGTAGAGAGCTCCACCAGGCTGCCTGAGTTAAACTGGCATCAGATAGATCTTAAGCCGGATTGGAAATAATAATGCATTATAACGGTAATTATTTCCAGCATAAGTCAAATAAATAAATTATAAATTACAATTACCCTTTAAAGTTGCTAGTCTCACTGTTTGCTTTACAATTAAGTGCAGGTGCTTCTACATGTTTTATTACGGTCCCAAAGTTATATATTTGAAAGAATGGTACAGATGATTCCTGTTTATTTGTTAAATTAAAGCATTGTTGGTAAAATTACGGCTTAATTAATATTATGGGTACTGTATAACAAAATAGTTTACCTTGTACATAATTTATTTCCACGTGCATATCTCAGCCCAGACCCATTACAGCTCTAAGGCAGCTAAAATAAAATATTCCTCCTTTGCTGGCATTTTTCTAAATAGCAGTTCACTAAATCAATATTATTCACTTGGTATTTTTAAAAGCAGTGTATCTTAATAATTACACAGCATTAGAGTAGGCAATAATTTTACTTGCTAAGCATATTAAATTTAGCAAACCATCAGTCAAATAGTTTGTTCTTTCTGAGAATGGGTAAGCAGTGAGTTAGTCTGGAATCATGTTCCTTTGGTATAAATGTCACATAGAGTTTAAGAATGCGTCTGTGACTCCCTAAGCCAGCCCAGCACTATATATCTTTATTAGCTTCAGTGGTCAGTGCAGTGACCAGTTGTTTATTCTCATTACTCAAGACAAGGTGAGCCACTTGGCAGTGACTGCAATCACAGCTAAAAACATCTGACTTTGCAGAAAGTAAAAACTATAGTCAAGGCCCAGATGCCTGTTCAGAACAGGGGGCTTAGGGAGAGGGCGGGAAGGAAGATAATTAAACAAATACACTGTTTTGTGTGCTGAGCATTTAGTCTTATCTTTAGAGTATCTTGCAGTTTTTCGTTGTTCTTAATTCATTGTAAAACATTCATTGTAAAACACCACTATATTCCCCTGTCCTTGTCTACGTTTTTATTTATTCCTTCTTTCTCAAGTTCATAGAAAATGCCTTAGGAACCTTCTTAAATCTTCTGAAACCATCATCCCTACATAACATAAATAGCCCCAAAATCAAACTCGCTTCTCTCTCATACACACATACCTCATTTTTCAGAAAACCAATCCATTCACTGAACGAAAGCAGGCAAATTTTGCCTGAGCTCTAAGCAATTGCCACCACTAACAAGTTAATAATTTGATACGTTTAAAGATGCTGTTGCCCCTGGATTATGTGTTTTAGAAAAATGCCCAATGTCATGGGGGTGAGAAGCAGAAAGAGCTGGAAATCAGCAGCCAGTGCCAGTAAATGGCCTCTTAATCCTCAACAAGGATAGGACCCCAAACCTTCTTCATTGTCCCCATTCCCCCTTTTTCTCTATCAAAGTCCCAAGGCTTCTTCCTTTATGGTCCCCCAAGAGAGGCCACACCAAGATCAGGGCCCTAGAAGAACCTCAGAGAAACCTCTCTTTTGGTCTACCATCACCCAAGTCTAAGCTATGCCCGGAATTGGTTCCAGAGAGCTGGAGACACAGAGAAATGTCTCAACAGGCTTCTGTGCCAAGGAAGGATAAACACACATAGTGGTTCACTCAGCCTTCTCTTCTGGGCAGCACAGACCCACTCACGCCACCAGGAAAGGACAGTTTTTCTGGGTGTTTGGCTAATGACTGTCAAGGAACATAATACCCAACAGTTGGGCAAAACAGCTAATCCAGGAATGGAGAAGGGATACCTTCCTGGGAGAATGGGCAGCTGTGGGGGGTAGGGGTGCTGGGGAGAGTGAATCATCCATCCCATCTACCTAGAGTTCTTGACCATCTATTCTACACTGGGCACTGCTCTAGACATACAGAGAAAGAAGTGTAAGAAAAAGATATGCACGTGTGAGAAAGGTAAATCAGAAAGTTCAGGGAAGTGGACTTGGCCCAGTGGATAGGGCGTCTGCCTACCACATGGGAGGTCCACGGTTCAAACCCCGGGCCTCCTTGACCCGTGTGGAGCTGGCCCATGCGCAGTGCTGATGCGTGCAAAGAGTGCCCTGCCACACAGGGGTGTCCCCACGTAGGGGAGCCCCACCCACAAGGAGTGCACCCATAAGGAGAGCCGCCCAGCGCAAAAGAAAGTGCAGCCTGCCCAGGAATGGCGCCGCACACACGGAGAGCTGACGCAGCAAGATGACACAACAAAAAGAAACACAGGTTCCCATGCCGCTGACAACAACAGAGGCGGACAAAGAAGACGCAGCAAATGGACACAGAGAACAGACAACTGGGGTGGGGGGGGGAAGGGGAGAGAAAAAAAGTTCAATGTTACAGTTCAAAATAGCAACAGAAGAGAGACCACAGTCATAGGGTTTAACTGTCAAGTGACAAACTCACCTGCCAATTGCTACAGGAATAAGTCATGGTCACTAAGATGAGGTACCTAGGGAAGGACTGACAGAAGGGATGAGATTTGAATGGGGTCTTGAAAAGCAATCAAAACTGGATGTTGAAAAGGAAAGGGAAGTGCATCCAATGAGCAAGGCTGAGTGCAACAAAAGCTAGAGGAGGGAAACCGTAAGGCCTCAGACTCCAAGAACCACTTTACAGACCTGGGACCACACATGAGGGCACAGGAAAGTATACCTCCCTGAATTACCACTGTGAGGGCCAATTCTCAGCCAAAAGCCACAGTACAACCAAACTCTTCAAACTGAGACCCATTTCCACTTGGGTTATCAAGGCTGATTTTTACTAAATAAGATGTTATACCTACTTGAAGTTTCTTATTAAATGAAAGTGAGTTTCAATTTTTACAAATGGGCCTGAATTCGATATCTTCCTTTAACAGGTGTACTTCATTCAAGATTTTCCTTTCCTGACACCTGCAATCAAGGTAAAGTTAGAGCTAAGAGGTGATGGGACTTCCTAATGAAAACATCCACAGGCCCAATTTGTGGGTGTAACTCTGTTCTTCCAAGGGGCAGGCAGTGTGAGCTCTTCAGACTTCATGCACAAATATTTCTTGAAGGCTCCTTCAAAGTATGCTGTTCCAAGACTCTTACCAGATGCAATGGGAACAAACGCCACAGCCTAAATGAGTGTGGATGACATAACGTGGCAGAAAGGGTGAGCTACTATTATTAGAACAAAACATTACATCAGAAAGAGGGAGAAAGGAAAAAAGTTGTAAAATGTTTTAATGCGCTTGAATATCCAATGCTGTATTTGCAGGTGAGGTTAAGAAACTTGCATACAAGGGCCATTCAGCTATTAGGTTTGCAGAGTCCACCTGTGAACCTGAATCTCTCTAACTAAAGTCGATGCTACCTTTCCCAGCTGCTGCCTTGAGGACAGTGAGCACAGAATCACCTTCAGGAGACATTAGACTACGATGCTAGAGGAAGGTTCAGAAAATATAAAAGTTGGGAGAGGAACACAATGACATGGGTATTTTTCTCTCCATCCCAGCCCAAGAATAGAAATCCACGTAGGGCTTTATGTGTTCACCTCTACCATAGAGCATGCACATATCCACCCATTCCCTAGCACAAAATTCCCTATGGCTTTTGATGTTGATTTAAACCAGCAAGTATGTTTTTTGCAACTGAAAACCCAACCATGAGCTACAAATCACAGAGACTGGGAGGGAAACTTCTCTGATGCCTGCAGATAGCATCCCTTCTAGAGTGTTCAGCAGATATATAAAGGAATAATACTCTATAAAGACAGGACAAAAGGATGGGCAAATACATCTATAAAATCTGGTAAAGATGTCCACATTAAGATAGAAGCTTAGTGTGGGGAGAAGGGGAAGAAAAGGGAGAATTCAAGAGAATGGATCTTGGATCCAAATTTCTCCACCACTTTTACAGTGTAATTTTATAATGAATAGCATATCCCTAAGTCACGGTCATTCCAACACAGGGAAGAAAATGCCAATTTAGAGTCCAGACAAACATAAGGAAACACTAAACAACATGACAGTAGGTGAAGTGCATTATAAAATAGCAACATAAGAAGAGTGGCAAGTCAGTCCATGATTAATTCACAAAGAATACCTTAGATGAATACAGTCTGTTGCTATTCACAAAGCTCCTCTACATTCATCATTGCATTGAATCTTGCTAGGAGAGGGGTAAGACACTTATTCTGAATGTTTTCATTTTCTAGTTGAGGGTAGAGAGGCCCAAGGTCACTGTCATCAGTAGCACCAGGTCTTCCAGCACCTTCTCCATCCTTGTGCCTCAGACACAAGTGTGACAGGGGTGAGAGGTTTTAGTGAGGCACAGAGAAGCGGCCTGACTTCAAGAACTGTGTGTGCACACAGAGAAAAAAGGAACTGCCATTTTTTATCCTGCCATGTGAGAGAGGACTCAAGGATCACTAGCAGCCAAAGCTTAAGCACGAAGCCCCAAGAGGCTGGGCCCACAGAGCAGTTCAAGGCTAAAGAGACAAGCCTTTTATGCCTGGTTGCCACAGTTGACCTCCAGGAGGGGAAGGCAGGGACCTGGGCAGAGAATGGTGGCATCTTGTTTCACCACATGGCAGGACCTGAGGATCACCAGGAGCTGACCTTGGTGAGAAAGCATGCCTTGATTTTGTACATTTTATGGCCTCCAAACTTTAAGTTATACCCTAAATAAAATTCCCATTATAAAAGACAAAAAAAAAAAAAAAAAAGAACTGTGCGTGGCTGAGGAAGGAGGGAACCTATGCAGTGTTTCTGGGACATGAACAGAAAAATTAGAGATGGGAAAGAACATGACGTGGTTGACGGTGATAAGGTTTGGCTAGAGCAGAAGGTGTGGACAAAGCAGAAGAGAGATATCCAGAGGGAAAAGAATGAGGAAAGCAGTGAGTACCAAGCTAAAGAGGCTACTTGTGATCCTGCAAGTCAACGGGAGCCCCTGAAAGATTCTGAAAGGGACTGGGATAATGGATGCAGTATACTGGGAAACTACAACTTCAATTAATTAAAAGAATTGTTTTTTAACTTTTTGGTTTGAAATACTTTCAAACTTATAGGAGAGTTACAAAAATAATACAAACCCCATACACAGAATGCCAACATACCTATACTCTACTTTCTGTCTCAGTGAGCTTGAATATTCTCTGATGTTTCCTTTGTAGTTACCATGACTAATATTTAACATCCTAAATTTGTAACAATCTTGTTTGCTGTAATTGCACCTCATCTTCAAGAGTAGATACAAACTACGTTCCTATAGCCTCACCTTTATGTAGTTCTTGTCACAAATTACATGTTTATATATTGAGTCCCAAACTACTGATTTCTCATTGCATTTTATGCATGTGACTTTTAGATCCTGTAGGAAATAAAAAGTAGATTTAGAAACCAAAAGACAATAGTACTGACATTTACATTTACCCAATTTTTACCCCTACAGGGGATCTTTATTTCTTCAACCAGATTCAGTGTACTGTCTCTTGTCCCTTCCTTTCAACCTGTGGAACTCTCTTTAGCATTTCTTGCAGGGCCAGTCTATTGGTGATGAACTCTCTCAGCCTTTGTTTATCTAAAAATGTCCTAGTCTAGCCCTCATTTTTGAAAGACAGTTTTGCAGGTTATAGGATTCCTGATTGGCAGTCTGTTGTTCTCAGCACTATAAAAATGTCATCCCATTGCCTTCTTGCTTCCATGGTTTCCAATGACAAATTAGCACTAAAACTTATTGAGGCTCACTTGTACTTAACACATTGCTTCTTTTATGGCTTTCAGAATTCTCCCTTTTTTCTTTGGCATCTGACAGTTTGATTATAATATGCTATGGCATGGGTCAACTTTGGGTTTATCCTTTTGAGATTTTCTTGAGTGGCTTGAATGTGCATATTCATGTATTTTGTTAAAATGGAAAATTTTCAGCCATTATTTCTTTGAATATTCTCTCTCCCCTTTCTCTCTTTCATTCCTTCCTGTACTCCCATGATGTGTATACTGGTATGCTTGTATATTGGTATCCCACAGGTTCTTCAGGTTCTGCTTACTTTTCTTCATTCTTCTTTCTAGTACTCAGACTGAATGATTTCAATGGTCTTATCTTCAAGTTCATAGATCATTTCTCCTAACAGCGCCAATCTACTATTGAAACCCTCTAGGGAGTTTTTAATTTCTATTTTGTGGTATTCAGCTCTGTTTGGTTCCTTTTTATAACTTCCATCTCTCTCAATACTCTTTGTGTTCACCTTTTGTTTTTCTGCTTTCCTTGAGTTCTTTGTTCATGGTTTCATTTAGCTCTTTGACCATACGTAGGACCATCTTTTAAGTCTTTGTCTGGTATGTCCCAGGTCTGGTCCTCCTTTTTGATTGTTTTCAATGCTTTAAATCATCTCCTTTGTCTGGGTCATCACCTCCTATTTCTTTGTGTATTTTGTAATCTTTTGTTGAACATTGGACATTTTTTTTAATCGACTTTGTAATAATATTACATTAAAAATATATATGTGAGGTCCCATTCAACCCCACCCCCCCACCCCCCCTCTCCCCCCCCCAACAACACTCGTTCCCATCATCATGACACATCCATTGGATTTGGTAAGTACATCTTTGGGCACCTCTGCACCTCATAGACAATGGTTCACATCATGGCCCATACTCTCCTCCATTCCATCCAGTGGGCCCTGTGAGGATTTACAATGTCCGGTGATTACCTCTGAAGCACCATCCAGGGCAGCTCCATGTCCCAAAGACGCCTCCACCTCTCATCTCTTCCTGCCTTTCCCCATACCCATCGTCCACCATGTCCACTTTTCCCAACCCAATGCCACCTCTTCTATGTGGACATTGGATTGGTTGTGTCCATTGCACCTCTATGTCAAGAGGAGGCTCAGATTCCACATGGATGCTGGATGCAATCCTCCCATTTTCAGTTGTAATCACTCTAGGCTCCATGGTGTGGTGGTTGTCCTTCTTCAACTCCATCTTAGCTGAGTGTGGTAAGTCCAATAGATCAGATTGTAGGTGCTGGAGTCTGTTGAGGCTCAGGACCTGGCTATCACATTGTCAGTCCAGAGATTCAAATAACATTGGACATTTTGATATTTCAAGGTATCGTTGGAATTTAGACTCTGAGGCATCTGGTTTCTTAAGTTTATATTCAGCTAGTATTATGATAGAGCTTTCCTTGAATGCCAGAAACTAAAGAAGGAGAGGCAAAGAAGAAGGGAAAAAAGAAAACGGCTTTCCCAGTCTTTGCAGATTGCCATGTGTGAATGCTCTCCCTCCAGGGCTTATCCACATATTGAGAGACCAGCTCCAGGCCAAAGCATAGGGGTTACCGCTTATCTTGGGTTTGTGTGTGTGGCCCTAGGAATTCCCCCATTTACACAGTTCCAGTTCCAAATATTCCCTCTTCCCTAAGACACAGCTTTCTCACAGTCTTGGGCATTATACTTTAAATCCTAGTCAGCAAGCCCTTGCCCCAGGCAGCCAACATGACTCTTCTTCCACAGCATTCTGAAGGAGAGCTCAGTGAGCCACCTCCTACATGCAGGGACATGTGAATCCATCAGGCCACCACCAGACAGATATGTTCCCAGTGTGCGCACAAGTCTTACCACACTCCCTTTAGAACTAGGACCAGAAACCCACACTGGGAGTCTAGGCCAGCTCCAAGCCAAACTGGTGAGAGGTAAGGAATGGGTCAGCAGGGTGCCATAAGATCCCACCACTTTTAAATAGTTTTTTTCTTGAGTTTCCCTGTTACTGCAGTCCTTTGTTTTCTGGAGCTTTGAGAAAGATGGTTCTGCCAATTCTTACTGGTTTTTCAAAGCTTCTGCAGGGGGAAGGAGCCCTGAAGCATTTCACTCCACCATCTTGATTCAGTGGGCAGATTTAATGCTACCATTTAACATAGACAGGGGCATTCAAATACTGAACTGGACAAATTTTTCCATTAAGAGTGAGATATAGGCTTCCAGTTTGCTTTGATCTCAGGGTGCCATTAGGCACCCCAACCAGTCATGTGCTCCATGACACAGGTTCACTATTTCTACTTAGAGGTTGCAACTCAGGAAAACTTAGCAGCCTTCCCAAGCTTCTCCTCCTCACTATGCTGTCCCATCCAGAACTGTCCGAGATCTGGAAATGACCTGAATGGTTCTCAGTGTCTAAATGCACTGGCCTTGGAATGGACTACTGCTACCATGATAAAGTAACTCAAAGCAAAGCTGAAATGGCTGCTGAAGCCAGTGGTGTATCTCTTCTCCACACATACACTTTCACAGAGGTGGTTGGTGCCTGATCCCAGGCGTTCCCAAACACTGGTCCATCCCCAGCCTATCCCCAGAGTGTCTGGTTTGGTAGGTCTGAAATAGGGCTCAGGTATCCAATTTTTAAAACTAAGTTACTCTTATGTTTTACCAGATTTGAAGCCCCTGTGAGCCCAAAGGGGAGAGTGGGAATTTCAGAAACCCTGGCAGAGAAAATATGGTGGAGTAGTCTAGCCTTTCTAGAGCCTTTGAAATAAATACAAGAGGTGCCCTCCAGAATATCCCAGCATGATACCTAAGACATTCAGTTTCACCCATGTCTAGGATCATACCATGAATTGATCAGATTCATATATACACACAGTTATCTTCAAAAAGATCTCATTAAATCAGAAATTTAGATAATTCAGACACAACCCAGACTAAAATTAACTGCTCTGTTTTTCTGGAAAAAAAGTACATAAGAATCTTAGTAAACAAGATGATAATGAATATGTTTAAACATCTAGGAGAAATTCTATGTCTACAGTATATGTAAGCTACCATTTAACTCATAGACCTTGATCATCTGGTCTAGAAATTAACAAAACTGTTAATATTTGCCATATCTCTATAACAGTTGTACTATTATATACTTAATATTTTTTTCATTTAATTGATTTACTTCCCCTGTTAATTCATCAATTTAAAATACAATATAGTCATAAATGGCTAACCCATGTTATTTCATATAAACAGAAGTTAATTCTGGTAATAAATACAGTTAGTAAAATGTTAAAAATCCATTCCATGTAGTACCTAAAATTATTTCCTGTACCACTTGGGGCAAAATTGATCTAGAACCAACCATCTCGTTTGACAGAAGAAATTGGTGTTCAACAAATTAATTTGCCTGAGGATGTTCAACTAAGTAGACCATAACCCTGGTCTCCTGATTCCTTGCCCACTGATTTTTTTGTATACCATGAATATTCAACTGAAGCAAATCACTCCCATATTTTCATCAAAATAAATATCCTGAGTACCTCCAGTAGGCAATAATTAGGGAGCCTCATTCAAACAACTTTATTTATATTTGAAAGTAATCAAGGGATTTTTTTCTTCTTTTTAAATAGGGTTGTCATACAGACTTCATTAATTCTTATGCACCAAGAATTTGCCGGTTTCACAGCAAATTTCATAAAATTATGCTTAAAATATCACTTACATGGTCCTTGAGGTTGGCTCTTACATTTTACAGAATGTGAAACACATTTGTTTAAGAAATTAGTATATGATCCAGTTATGATTTCTCATTGAGGGCCAAAAAACCACCACAGTCTATGGGGTCTCCCTCCTCAAGGTCAAGTCTTTGATTAGCAGAGATGGAGGAAAGTGCAACAACCATTCCCCCATCAGCCACTAAGAGTCATCCAAGCTGACTGGTTGGTATCAACTGATCACAAGCTGTGCCTGCTCTGGAACTCCACTAAGCAGTGGGGACAAGGGGGTCAAAGCCAGCAGTGGTGGAGTTCCCAAGACATAGTCAAGGTACGGTGTGGTACAGACCTAAGTACCCCTCCCCAGGTAGCTGCCAGCTTCCTCTTCCCCAGTCACAAAACAGGGAAGCTCCACTGTAGGCACGTGCCTCCTATCTTGATGGTCATCCTCGGAGTATCCGCAGGACAACTGGCCATGATTACGAGAAAGAAAGAATAAAAACATCCACAACACAAATAGCCACAAAACCTCCTTGTAAATTAAATGGTGCATCATGAGTAGCACAGCTGTTATTATTCACTGCCTACATCACAATTGTGTGCCCTATTTTGTGTCATCAGATAAATGCATAAAGCACAGGGACAGAAGAGGCAATGAGAGTAGGAGAGTTCCCCCTCCCCCCCTTCTGGGGAAAGAAAAGGAAGTTGGGTGGGGGTAGGGAGACGACAGGAGAAAGGGAGATTCTGGGAGGCAGCACGAGGGAGAAGAAAAAAAGTCCTAGGTTTCTTTCTTCTCTTTTCTCCCCTATTCTGTGGCATGAAAAAACAATGGCTTCTCTGAGGCACTGTGCAGACAAGGCAGCTCTGAAAAAAACTAATGGCCGTGATTAATGACAACGGGCTGCAGGAGAGTGGGGACACAGCCGCCACATACATCATCCCTTCCCGTCAGTCTCTGCTCTTCCTGCCCCTCTTCCTACCAGCAAGGCATTATAAAAATGTCTTATCTGCTCTGGACGCTGATTTTAAAGCTGAAATCACAGCTGATACCCCCACCCGAAAGAAAAACAAAGGATGAGAAAGAACGGCCAAAAAAAAAGAAAGAAAGAAAGAAAAAATGGCGCTAGAGTGGGGTAAAGAAAGGAAAGAGGGAGAAGGAGAGTAGGAGAGAGACAAAGAGGTGATAGGGTGAACAAGAAAATGACATGTAAAATAACTATAAGATATTCCAGGGGAAAATGTGCAGGCTGTAATCATTCAAGATTTCAGCAACTTGACTCCTCACATGCTGAAGCCACATTTTCAAGGTCTTATCTGCCATATGGTTCCCTGTTTGGATGATTTATTAGGTGTAGAAAGCACACTGATAAATTTTACTGCATTTCCCTGAATAGGCAACCTATGGTGTCAATAACAAAGCTCAGGCGGCTTTAATGAAAACTGCAAGCACCAAAGGGTAACCATTTATTTATGAGTCGCTATAGTATTACTAGGACAAAATTTATCTTCCCTTCTCACGCACTCTGTAGAAACCAAATCTGGTCAAAGTAACAGAGATCACATCCATATGTCAGTGGTTTGCTAACATCTCTCCTGCATGAAACACTGGCTGTTGCTCTGGAGAAATTGTTTGGTGCTTTCTAGTGACCCATTTTGCATAAGAAGTCTTGTTTTTGTGATAGAAAAAAAAAACAAAACAGGCAAAACCTGAGGAACTCTGCGAAGGCCACAGACTTAGCAATCACACAGCAAGGCACTGTGGAATTTTCTCATTTTCCTTCACCTACAAAATGGAACAGCTGCCCCAGGGGCAGAGAGGAAGAGGGAAAGGGTGACGTTGGGATGAGGAAGAGAAAGATTTAGAGATAGAGCCCGATCCATAAATATTTTAAATTTACCAGTCCGCCCAACATTGTTCCCCTCTAACAACTGTTTCTTAGACACCAGTCATAAAATAAATGAAAATCTGCATTCTCCACGGATTGCCTGGAACCCACCCCTACCCCCACCACTGTCCAAAAATGTCTTCCTCTTTGGCTAGTAGCTATCTACAAGTCTGATGTATGTGTTATTTTTATAACTGAGAAACAATCCAACTTTCTTTTAAACTCCAAAGGCAGTAAAACTAATGTTCAAACTCAGAAAGGGGAAAAAAAAAAAAAAAAAAGATTGTAGCAGATGGGAGAAGGAAAGCCAGAAAGTGCTCACTTAATGTTTAATCCCGGGCCACGGTTAACTGCTGCAACAAAATATTTGGCCAGATTTTTCAAGTCTACAGTTTTCCCCATTTGTGTAACATGCCTTGTCCTGAGTGAAGACAGCCTTGCCCAGGAATGTCAGAAGAAGGCAGGGTAAAGAAGAGTTTCAACCACAACAGCATGTGTGTGAGTAATGCGCTTAGCACAGCAAACCAACAAAAGCAAAGTGAAAAGCCTGGGCTGCGGCTGACCTGAGCAAATCTCGACCTTCACTTGTTTTCCCACCAAAGTTAATACTCCAAAAAATTCCTCAACTAGATGACTTCACCCAGGTTTGTTTCATTGTATACTTTTTTATTCTATTCAGCTTTTACCTTGTTCTGCATCAATATTTTCTCTAATTCCTCTGCAGTGAGAGGACATGGGTTTCTGTGCTTACCAGTTCTTATCCATGCCGTGGCCTCTCTAAAGCCACCACTAAAAAAAAAAAAAATAGATAAATATGCAAACTTGTTGGGAATCAGGACAAAAACGTTTTTAGGTAAAAAGCTCTTTTTCACATCATACATAATAAACAGTTACAAGTCATCTTAATCTGTTCAATTACTGCCATCACCACTTTTAAAATCTGCTTAGTAAAATGATATCAATTAAAGTTTAATGTCTTATAAAAGATCATTCTAGTATTATAGTAGAATTAAGAGGAAAAAGGTGCTGCTTGAGCTCTGGTCACATTTTTACAGTTTCTCAACCAGAGAGATTTACAAGAATATTCATTATTGCCTAGATTGCTTTCAGTTCTGCCACTGCTTTATTAAAACAGGTAGGGAGAAAGGTCCCAGCAGGTTCAGAGCACGTTCGACCAGCTGCATTTTCAGTTGGCTAAATATTTCAGCTGGTTTTCAAAGGCATCAGCAGAAGTCAAACCTCATACTTATTTTTCTACACACTTTTCCTCTTAATTTTTAACACCCCTGAGAATTTCCTAAGGAAATCTATTCCACATAAGTCATTTACACTTAGCTCACACCAAACAGCATTTCAATGAGTTATGTGTGTTCCCAGAAGTCCCCATCAACTTTTCTCGTGGCCTCTGAATGCCTCTTGTATAGTGATATCCCATTCTGGGGAGAATAAATAAACTTGAACCTTACAAAGGCAATGGGAACTATGGGATGGGAGAAGGGGGCTGGAAGGTCAGAAGGGAACACAAGACAGAGGCACCAAGACAACAGAAAAGTCCCCTGGGAGGACTTGGCAAACAGAACCAAATCCTATAGTTGCTGGGTCCTTCACGACACAAGTGTGCCTGGCCATGGGGACAAGCGGGGCCTGATTTTAAAGCTGAAAACACAGCTAATACCCCAGCCCATGCACTGCTTGCCAAGCTCAAGCCCCAAACAGGAGCTGCATCTGTTCACAGAAAAAGGGCACTGTAGCAGTTTGGTATTATTTATGAATTCTAAAAATAGATACTGATTCTGTTTGTAAATTGGTCTGTTCCTCTGGGTACATTAGATTGTACTGAATTCAGAGGTTTCATTCTTATCTGATTGAATTATGATTAAGGTTTTGATTAGGCCACATCAGTACGGTGCCCTTGGTGGGTAGGGACTCACAGAGAAAACCACATGGCAGAGCAGAGAGTCAAGTTTTGAGTTTTGATGTTAGAGTTTTTGAATGCTGGAGCCCCAGGAATTAAACACACAGGGAAGCAGATACATGAGGAAAAGAGAGAAGGATCCATTAGACATGGCAGGAGACCCAAGAGAGAGGAGCCTTTCACCCGATAGCTTACAACTGGCCTTGTGGAGAGAGCAGAGCAGCTGAGCCCAGAAAGAAAGGAGCTCCAAGAGAGACAAGACTTATCCCAGCCTACAGCTGATATTGGAAGAAGCTGGAATGACAAAGCCTTAAGAGGAAGAGGAAGAGGAAGTCTGAACCCTGGCAGGCTCAGCAGCCATCTTGCTCCAACACGTGGCAACAGACTGGTGAGGGAAGTAACGTACCCTTTATGTCCTGGTAACTGTAAGTTACCTCAAATGAATACCCTTTATAAAAGCCAACAGATTTCTGGTATTTTGCATCAGCACCCCTTTGGCTGACAAATACAAGCACCTTTTTCTTACTCCCTGTTCCAGTCAGCCAAAGGGGTGCTGATGCAAAATACCAGAAATTGGTAGATATTTTATAAAGGGTACTGATTTGGGATAGAAGCATAAGTTACTTGCATCACCAAAGTCTTTTGCCATGTGTTGGAACAAGATGGCTGCTGACATCTGGCAGAGTTCAGGCTTCCTGGGTTCCTCTCTTCCCAGGGCTTGCTTCTCTCTAGGCTCAGCTGCTGTGCTCACTCCACAAGGCTATCAGACAAATGGCTCTGTCTTACTCCCTGGGGCTTCTGCCATGTGTAAGGAGCCATCTCTATCCCTCTGTGTTCTTCTCCTGTGTGTTCACTTCCTGGGCTCTAGCTCAAAACTCCAGCATCAAAAAACTCCAACTCTGTCCTTGGCCATGCCTTTTATCTGTGCATCCCCACCCACCAAGGGGCAAGGACTCAACGCCCTAATGGCGTGGCCTAATCAAAGTTCTAATCATAATTTAATCACGCCCAAGTACAGACCAGTTTACAAACACAATCCAATACCTACTTTTGGAATTCATAACTCTATCAAACCGCTGCACTCCTTCCAAAGGCCCTGTATGGGTTAGCAGTCACCCTGGGGACAAAAAGTCAAGTTAAGAAAACCAGTGAGAGGGAAACGGACTTTGGCCCAGTGGTTAGGGCATCCGTCTACCATATGGGAGGTCCGCGGTTCAAACCCCGGGCCTCCTTGACCGGTGTGGAGCTGGCCATGCGCAGTGCTGATGCGCACAAGGAGTGCCGAGCCACGCAAGGGTGTCCCCGCGTGGGGGAGCCCCACGTGCAAGGAGTGCGCCCGTGAGGAAAGCCGCCCAGCGTGAAAAGAAAGTGCAGCCTGCCCAGGAATGGCGCCGCCCACACTTCCCGTGCCGCTGACGACAACAGAAGCGGACAAAGAAACAAGACGCAGCAAATAGACACCAAGAACAGACAACCAGGGGAGGGGGGGAAATTAAATAAATAAATAAATCTTTAAAAAAAAAAGAAAACCAGTGAGAAACGCTACCCAGCTACACACTCCTGTGGACTCTGAATCAAATATTTCTGCTCACAGACAGGCTCTCCACAAGCTTAGGCCATACTCAACTGAGAGAGTCTCAGGGCTGTGCTCACCACCCACAAACACTCAGCTTTACACAGCTTGTTCAACTACTCCTCCTAAGGCCTATCTTCTCCCACAAAAGGCCACCAAGGAGCCAGGGCTTCCATTTGCGTCTTCGCCCCCATCTCCTGGGACTCCGCAGTGGCCCAAACCCTCTCTCGTCTGTCCTCCCTCTGCCTGAGCTGTTATCAGCCTTGGCCTCGACTAGCTTCCTATCTCCCCAGCCCAGCCTCCCCCAAACCCTGCCCAAAGAGAGCTGTTTTCACCTAAGTCCAGCCCCACACACACAGTTCACTACTTCCCACACTTTAAGTTTCCATCAGTACAAGGCCGACTCAGGAAGAAGGAAAGCTCATGACTCTAATCATCTGGAATTTGTGGTAAAATTTAGTCTAAGCTGGACCAAAGAAAGAGTTTTGCTGTGAAAATTCATAATGTAATGAAGACTTAATGGAAGGCTGTTGAAGAAAAGAAGTATTCTTTCTTTTTAAGATGTGTTTGTTTATTTATTTCTCTCCCTTTCCCACCCCGCCACCCCCCCCTCCCCACCTGAGCCTGGTTGTCTGTTCTCTGTGTCTATTTGCTGCGTCTTCTTTAGTCTGCTTCTGTTGTTGTCAGCGGCATGGGAATCTGTGTCTCTTTTTGTTGCGTCATCTTGCTGCGTCAGCTCTTGGTGTGGCGGCACCATTCCTGGGCAGGCTGCGCTTTCTTTCGTGCTGGGCGGCTCTCCTTACGGGGCGCACTCCTTGCACGTGGGGCTCCCCTACACGGGGAACACCCCTGCGTGGCAGGGCACTCCTTGCACGCATCAGCACTGCGCATGGGCCAGCTCCACACGGGTCGAGGAGGCCCGGGGTTTGAACCGCGCACCTCCCATGTGGTAGACGGACGCCCTAACCACTGGGCCAAGTCCACTTCCCAAGAAGTTTTTCTTAAAGGCTTCAGTTCAATGATATATTTTCTAGAAAATGTATTGCCAATGTATACATTAAAGAAAACACATTGTGTTAGGTTTGGGAAACCTATAGGCCCTGCCCCTGCCACACAAACTTAGGGTAGTTCCATAAAACCCCTGGGCACAATTTCCTCATCTATAGAATTGGACAGAATTTCCAAAGTTGCTCCAGGCAGCAGACCATGAATTTTACATAACATCCTTTGTATATTTACATATACAAGTTTGTGTGTGTATGCAAATGTAGTAATGAAGTCAGCTGCTGTGTAGAAACAATTTGTCAGTTCTTTCAAAATATTTTCCATACTTGAAAGTGATAAAGCTGGAACTAGATGATGGTGATGGTTGCACAACATTGTCAATGTACTAAATGTCCCAAACTGTATACTTGAAAATGGTTACAATAATTTTACATTATGTGCATTTTACCACAAGAATAAAGTGACAAAGCTATTTTTCTTTTAAAACAGGAAATATACTCACCAACTCTGAAGGTATAATTCAGTCTAGTTTGTCCAAAGTAGCAGTATTTTGCTGTACCAGAATATACATCTCCCCAGATAGACTGGAAGACCTGAGATCTTCTGGATGGCTAAGTCCCACCAGTCAGCATTCCTTCTGACCAATAAAAAAGCACAGGCCCCATGTTCCAGCCGCCAAGGGAGTCAAGTCCCTGCCTACGGATGACCTTCTTGGCAGAAAAGATGGTTGTTACAACTGTTCACACAGGAAGGCCATAGAGTCCTCACCAGGGACCTGGTTCTGCCTGAAGCAGACACTAATGCTTCCTAATTCCATTACTCGTCACCCTCAGGTCTTCCCAACTGGTCCAGGGCAGAGTTCCTTCCAATGCACCACATATATCCACATTGTTTAAAGCTGTGGCAAATCTTTTTATGCCAATTTTGCAATTTTTAAAGCCAATGAAATCCTTACATAAACTTGCTTGAAAGAGAAAACAGTGAATATTCTCAGGATGCCTCATTTACCTCTTAAAGAACTAGCTACTAGAGGGCAGAGATTCAAAACTAAGGAGATGGATGGTATGTGTGCAGATACTGCTCAAATGAAGCTCATTGGCAATTATTTTCACAATTCGGTTTCTCTAAAAACAAGGTTTCAAATCCCAATTACCTTTGATGACAAACAGAGTCTGACACTTCACTCATGAGCAACCCTACAAAAGAAAGGTGCAGGCATGGGAGGCTGTGTCCTAATGAAGCCCATTTCTAAGCAGGGGCCTCTCCTCTCCACTCAAACCTCTCCAGCACTCCTAGACATCATTAATTCTAGATTTGCAGCACAGATTTGTTTGCAAATGATATAACCTCTTTTCATAGTCCTTTAATAAGTCTATTCTGCGGAGTAAATAATGAACTGTCTCTAGCAATTCAAATCTATGAGCATTTCTTTGGAGCTTCCTGTTGCCAATACTGTGGGTTTTATTCCTTGCTTCTCACCCTGCCTCTTAGCCTAAAGAGCTGACTCCATGCCAACATTATGCCCACTGCTAATTTGTCTCAAGGGCAGATGGTGTTCAAGATTAACCGTGGCACATGCAAACAACTGGCAAGGGCTAACAAGAAAACAAGGGAGGTGGATGTGCAGGCAGCAAGACAGAAAGAAGTAGAGGGAAGGATCATCACACTCAGATATGCAGTTGCTGGTCTCTGGAGACCAAGGCTTGGAATGACGCGCCTGACCAAGACGGGCAAACCCAGACAGAAAGGAGTTCTTTGGAAAAAACAGAACAGAGGAGAGTTGGACTCTGGCTTGGACTGCAGACATGGTCTGACTCATCAGCCTTATCTTCCCATAAAGGACCAGGCTCCACTCTTTGCAGGTTTCTGGCCCATGCAACCCCACTGTTTCCCAAATTAAGCAACTCTTGATCTGCTATGCAGAGAAGGAAGACAAATTTGGGTCTCTGTCTGCCTGTGTGTTTTTAAACACTCTAGCCATCCTCTTTGTGGTTGGGGAACCATCAGAAGCAACTAGAGAGCTAGCTGAAAATAGAAATTTCTGAACTCCACCAAAACCCACAGCATGTAAATCTCCAGGAATGGGGTCAAAAAAGCCCTATTTTTTTAAACCTCTTTGGGTGATTCCAATGCAACCTATCTATACCCCAGCATTTGGGAACCCTTAAAACACCTCACATGCCTTAACACGAGGAATAAGAGTCAAGGTTATTTATATAAAACATAAGTGAGGTGTGGATTTCCCTTTAAAAGTAAAAAGATGCTCACCTATAATATTTTATCATTTGTTTATAGATCAGTAAATGTGGAGAAAAGGAAGTTTAGAGGTCCAAGAAGACCATCAAAAACTAAACCTCCTGGAACCAGGAATAAATTATCATTACAAAACTATCACCTGCATTAACAGAAAAATGTATTTCAATATAAGGACATCACAAGAAACACAATATTACATAAAATGACTTACCATTCATATTAGATTTAGCAATATATCACTAAGTCAATAAATTTGCTAAGGGAAAAATATCATGTAGATCAATCTTGTTCATTTAAGTCAAACAGGTTGGAAATTTGTAGAAATTTTAGTAGGAGTTTACTTTTCTATTATATGTCAATAAAGACATTCTTCATAATATGATAGGAAAGCCTAATAGAAGATAGTTAAAACCCATAAGAAGACAGTTTTAAAACGCCTTAATCACTTTGGAAGTAACTGTTTCATAAAATTTTATACTATAATGCCAAATATTTTTAATTGCTCACTAAGACTGTCCCAAGAACCTCTGTTGAAGACTTTGATACCTAATTCGTGTTACTGTATAAATTTGGAAGCTACAAAATCAATTTCCCATGAACTACAATTTGGACTTCACTAATCCAAACTGGCATTCTTCCTAATTAGATTGACTTCATGGGGTTTTATTGTACTGTGCTGCCAAATCAAATATAAATAGCTTGGAATTTTTTACTATTTTGGAAGGGATATCATCCCTTCTCTCTATTAGCAGGGATGACTGATGTTACTAAAATAATAAATATTTAAAGGATGGCAACACTGTCCTTTGCCACAGAAATATAGACACAGACACAAACATACCTTCAGATCTATTTGTAACACTGCTTTCTGCCCTCTCTCTTGCTTGTGGCAAACAGTGACTTTCCCCAGTACAAAGAGAAATGCCAGTCCACTCACTCAAGCCAAAGGTAAACAGAAGAAAAGAATGGGGGAAAAAAAAGCAAAAACGAAAAACTATAGCAGCTTTGGGAGAAGCAGCCTCTGTGCCAAGAGATCACAATTCCCCAGATGGCCCCAGTTCCCTTAACATTTAAAATCCAAAGGCACAGCAGAAATCTAAGACTTCAGGAGGGGCCAGTGAGTCTAAACCACCGTGAGCTAAAAGGTAAGTAAAAGGCGGGTTTACTACTCTTAGCAAGAAGCCAGGAGCCAGCGAGAAAATGGAACCTCACTTCTAAAAACAGCATTCTCTCCTTTCTTTTCTGGTTTTAATATTTCACTGCACCTTTGTTTTAAAGGCACTTCAGGAGTTCTGACATTTTCTTTCCATTTCTGAATCAACGGAGAGGAAATTAAACCACCTGGTAAGAGAGTTGACATTCTACCTTCTCACACACTTACAAAGACACACACGCGTGAGTACACATTCATCCTGGCGTCAGTGTTGGTTGTTGGTTTTTTGGTTTTGGGTGGGGTTTTTTGGTATTTGCCTGTTGTTTTTTAAGAAAGGGAGTCACCAGCAGCAAACTCTTCTCTCTCTGTTAGAAAACTAGGATCATTTAGCAACATGGGAGAGAACATTTAATTCCTACCACATCTTTCTCTTTCAACTGTTCACATAATAATAGAGAGCCTGGGCAGTCAAGCCAGAGAGATCTAGGTTCCTATCCCAGCTCCATGACCTCTTCTCACATGACCTCAGACAGGCTAATTAATTCAATGATACAGTTTCTTCATCTTTTGAATGCTCACATTAATTTTCACCCTGGTCACTATTACTTCGGCAACAGGAAGGGCTGGGGTGTGATCAGAAAGGATGCTTGAAGACATGGGCCCTAGCTGTCACTCACAAATCAAACCACAGGGTCCCACCACTGGCCTCTCAATGTGTTTGACCTCTTCCTTTCCTTGTCTTTCCACTAGTGCAGAAAATGTTTCAGTTACATTATCCCAGGTTATCAAAACTTTCTACATGCTATTCTCTGTTTGAGGCAAACAGAAAATTTTGGATCACATGTCCCTACAGATAGAGAGCAGAGTTAACTCTTGACTATAAACTAAAGTGTGGGACAGACTGTCTCCTGCATTCATTTTTATTTTTTTTAAGATTTACTTTTTATTTATTTCTCTCCCCTTCCCACTCCCTCCCTGCCAGCTGTCTGCTCTCTGTGTCCATTCACTGTGTGTTCTTCTGTGTCTGTTAGTATTCTTGTCAGCAGCACCAGAAATCTATGTCTCTTTTTTGTTGCATCATCTTGCTGCATCAGCTCTCCATGTGTGCAGAGCCACTCCTGGGCAGGCTGCACTTCTTTCATGCAGGGCAGCTTTCCTTACGGGGTGCACTCCTTGTGCATGGGGCCCCCCTGCACGGGGGACACCCCTGCGTGGCACAGCACTCCTTGCGGGCATCAGCACTGCAAGTGGACCAGCTCACCACATGGGTCAGGAGGCCCTGGATTTGAACCCTGGACCTCCCATGTGGTAGGTGGATGCTTTATCCATTGAGCCAAATCCTCTTCCTTCTTCTGCATTCAAACAGCAGCTGTGAGGGATGAGCCATTAGAAACCCAAGCAGCAACTGGAACAGAGCAGGAAGAAACAACCCTGTGAAGATGACACTTCTACCGAAACTCAAAGAACTGGTGACCAGGATTTAGGATTCTTCATTCCCAGTCCTGGGACTTTTCTACTACTTGGTATTCAATCACATGAACTGTGTAGCTAGCCTACTTTATTCTTGTACCCCCTAGAATACAGGGACACAAGGTAACACTAAGCAAGTTGTCTTGGTGAATTTTTCCTCTGGTCAATATCACAAAGTTTTGTAAGGAACAATCTTGTTTCAGTTCCCCAGAACTCATTTCTAGGATAAACTTCAAGATGGCTGCTGGGAACTCCAACAGTCTACAAGGAGGCAGTGGTAGGAAAAACTGGGAGATGACAAGTAATAACAATAATCATGACTAGGGACAAATAAATTGGATTTCTGTGTCCCAATGAGTCTGAAAGGAAGTTTTGGCCCCACTCTAATATTCCCAGAAATTTCATGTGTTTCACTGTCTTTCACCCCAAGGAAACTCAGCATCTCTACTCCAACAAATCATCTGTGCTATTTCTTCTTGACTCTTTGAAATTCCCAAATTAAATATGGACCTTTTCTAAGAAATAATATTTGTCTTGGCCTTATCTCCTTGGCCCTGGGCCTGATTCTATAAAATGCAACTCAGAAACTAAAGGAGAATGGTCAACTGAATGAACTGTAAAGGTACACTGGAGGTCATAATACAACTGCTTGGTTTTATGGATATAAAATTGAGGACAGAGAAGTCAAATGACTTCTTCGTCACTGCACTGTTAGTGGAAAAGCTGGAACCCAAGTTTCCTGGCTCTAAAGGCATTGCCTTTCTCCTAACACATTATACTGCTTAGAAATACCAGCAATTCAAGAAAAAAAAATTTTTTTTAATTAAAAAAGTAAAAAAAAAGAAAAAAGAAAAAGAATTCCAGCAATTCATGGCTGGATTTCTAGTAGCTCAGCTAAAAGGTATCAAGATTCTTAGCTGTCCTCACTAATTAAGTAGCTTCATTCACGTGAGATAATAATGTTATGACAAAAACAGCAAAACGACACCTTAATTTTTTATGCCTTAATTTAAAAAAAAAAAAAAGCTTGAACAACATATCAATGAGTGAATCGACTCCTTAGTCAGGCATGATTCTCTCATTGGGTTGAGAACAGCTCTTAATCTAAGCTTAATTTAAGCTTATTCTGGGGTTCCAGGGAAGGAGGAACATGAATCTCAGAAACTAAATGTAAATTGTTCTAATATGCATTTTTCTGGAAGAAAGGACCATCATTTTCATCAGCTTCCCATATGTTTCACCTTAAAATATTAGGAGTAACTGCCCTAGTACAATTTTTCCCTCTTTTTCTAAACTGCGATGCCTCATGCTTCTCATGAATTTCACAATTCTCCTAAAAGCACTTTATATCATGTTAGAATTAGTTCAACAATAATTTTCAATTTTTAAAAAATACTCAGACCCCTACCATGAAGCTACAAGCCTGGACAGTAATCATTGGCAAAGAGTCTCGATGGCCCTGGGTATTGCCATTAACTGTAGTTGACAGAATTCTCTCAAAAAGTACATTCTTAATCCTGAAACAGACCCTAACTTTGACTCAGTTTAAAACAGAAGCTCCAAAAATGAAATTTTCATGATTTTCCTTCTTCACTTGAAATATACCTTACGAAATTCTGACTTTTAAAAAACTTTAAGGTCAGGTTGACTATATTGAGAATGGTAAAGCCCTGAAATATGTAAGCCGTTGCTATTAAGCACCGAGGTATAACAGTGTGCTTTAGTAGAAAGCTGGGTTACCATCTAGTTGAAACCTAACTATCCATCATAAACACCTTCAATACATTTGAAATAGCAGGGTGGAGAGGTTCTCTCACACTGAGGGTCATTTATGAAGCAATCAAAGGCTGAACTGGGAAAAAGAAGTATGAAGAGGGACAAGGCTTTATAAAATGAATAACTTTTCTCATTCTCAATATTTCTTATATTCTTTTATAACAAATTGCTTGGCTCTTGGGAACAGACTCATAAAAGAAGTGAAATATATTTTTCTGTCCTGAATCTGAACTTTTTTAAATATATGAAGTTGTAATGATCCTTTCCAAACAATATGAGCCAACACTTCAAAAATTTCCCTTGTTTCAAAGACACGAATTATTTTGTGCATCTTTGTGTATCAACTGAATAAGGGAGGAAAACACACGAACGTCATTTGAAAGACAGCATCTCCTAGAAGTTATCCTTGGAAGCTGGAAAAGCCCAGTAATTCCCGTACCTCGATAAACAGTTTTCCAAATGATGAGGGGGATCAACGAAGGAACAGGGCCAGGCATTTGAGTGCTATAAAGGAGACTTCATATTAGACCTTGGGGAGAGAATCCTTTATGCCTGGCAGATTCAGCCACACCTTGACTGGAGGGGACCCAAAGCAGCACATTATCTTCAAGAAATTTACACACAATTCAAATGGAATCTCTCCAAGCTCAGAAAATATGAAGTTTATTCAGCCCATATGCTATCCCAGATTTCCCCCTTCCCAGAACATAGAGACAAGCAGTCATTTCTTAGTCACTCAAGATCAAAATCCCTCCTCTCTTAACCACAAATCATTGGTGACGGTCACTGTGCGTCATTTGGAATGTTTGGTCATTATTTTTCCCTTCGAATAAGAAACTTATGGATGCACTTTATTTTTCCTTTGTTTATAGAACAATCATGCATAAAAGCCCAGATTCCCATATACCACCCTATTATTAACACCTTGCATTGGTATGGAATATTTGTTACAAATGATGAAAGCATACTTTTATAATTGTACTTATATACAACCTAACGGTTCCCCCCTTTTAACCACATTCAGATACACATCTCAGTGCTATTAATGACCTTCACAATACTGAGCCATCATTACCACTGTCCATTACCAAAACATTTCCACCATTCCAAATAGGAGGATGCACTTTTAAAAAGTGTCTCTGGAGCGCTGCTCTCCTTTTCTTTCATTAGCAGCAAACATATGGCCTGTGATTGGACCTAGCAGTATGTGCCTGAAACCAGGATTCAAGGAAGCTGTCAATAGCTCTATAGGGCGATTATCAGCCTCGGAAGATAATATTCTGGAAGGGAAAAGAGATCACTGAAAGCTTGAAGAAAATAAGGTTTTGAAGTAGAGTAGATCACTTTTACTACATCAGCCAAAATCTAGACCTTCACAGAAGAGATGATGTAGCTAGTCTAGTCAATAAGGTCCTGCATCAAATCCCACCTTTGCCATTGATTGACCCCCTGCCAGGTACTTGGTCTGAGGCTCAGTCTGATCATTTGTCAGCTGGGAATGATAATTACAACAATATCTGCCTCAGAGTTGTTGAGACGATTCAATGAGATCATGCATGTGGAAAGCTGAGCACAAGTAAATGTGATCTATTATCATTATAACCTTTTAACTAAAATCAAGGAATGAAATGCAAAACAAAAACAAAAAAACACCTCTTGCCCAGGGGGAGGCGAAGTACCAGAAGCACATTTTGAGAACACTCATTATTCTCATTACTTCCTCAAGAAGTAGACTATTCTGAACTCTTTTCATTCTCTCCTTGCCTCTTTTATTGTTGTTCCCAAGGGGTCAAATTAACTCACAACGGGCCTCAGCGTTCCTATTTCCTAACTTTCCGAAGAGGCATCAGAATTTCCCAGGCGGGGGATGTCCCTCTGAGCAGCTCCGAGGCATCTCAAACCAACAGGCAAGAAAGAACAGCCATTCAGGGAACAAATAAGTGATCTGCATTTCCAAGGATGTGGGGAAACATATTAGTTATAATTAGCAAACATGCGGAGTCCCTGTGACAGCTTCACTTTACAAACCCTTGAATGTTTGACAAGGAAAGGTCATGTTTTGTAAAATCCTCAAAAGGTCATTCAATAACAAATCACATGAATGAAATCGCGCGGGTTCAGGGAGGTTAACAGAAACACCACAGGCAGTAAAGTGCGTTTTCAAGGTAAACAAGGAAAGAGGAAAAGCGGCCGTGCCTCCGCTCCGGACGGCGAGAAATACAAGCAATCTCTAATTTACCAAACACTATAATTTCAGGACATTTTCTCTGTACTTGGTGGTTTAACGCCGAACGTTATTTCTCCGGTGCAGCACACTTGGAGGATTAGCAGATAACAGCCCAGCAACATTTCACTGGTTCTTCAGAAGGTCTGGGCTGACCTTAACCAAGGCTTTTCTGAAAATTTTTATTAATAAATCTCACAAGTGGATTCCACTTAAAACAAATAGGTGGCCGCAAATGTGGCATACACACACACCCGCACACCGTCCCCATCCAGCACCTCTGCTTGCACACGCCGGGCCCACCCACCCCCACACACCAAATCTGGCAACTCTAGCCCCAGAAGCCTTTTCTTCTGGCACTTTGACCCGCTCGCGACCTCTTTCTTCCCAGGTCTATTTTCTTCTTCAACGAGAGCCAGCGCCACATCTCTCACAGTGAGGAATAACAAAGGCTTGTTTATATAGGGTAATTTAGCTACGGGATCAGTGGGGAGGTGAGAGAGGGATGATGTATCTGATCCACAGGTCGCCTGAAAGCACAATTCAGACTTGCAGGACCAAGGCTTAGGGGAGGGCTCCCCAGGGGCACGGCCAAAGGGCTGGCTGCCTTCCAGAAAGTCTGGGGAAGGGAGCAGGGAGCTTCCCCTAGGCTGCCTCACTCCGGGGCACCCCTTCCCACCTAAGGTGTTGGGTGTTAAGTTTAAGAATTGCTATGGAAAGAAGGTACTAGAACCAGAGGCCAAGCAGACAGGCAGCCCAGACTTCCTGGAGAGAAGAGCCATCACGCGTCGCAGCCCTTGGGAGAGGAGGAGAGGCGTGGGGCTCAGAGTTGGCCAACCTAGTGCCCGACTAGCTCTGTGACCTCCAGCAAGATCATTCGACCTTCCTGGGCCTCAGTTTTCCCATTTATAAAGTGGGCTAATATTTGTCCTTACTTACTTCCATGAGTACAAAAAGGATAAAGCAAAATACAAAGTAGCGAGGGAAAGCTATGTGTTATTTTATACCAGGAGGGGCTAGAGGTAGAAATCCCTGATGCTTACCAGCACTCATTTCTACATCCTACTCTAGCCTCAAAAATCTCACTGAGAAACCACTCTCTAGATCCCTGCAGTGCCCAATGTGGTAGGCACATGAGGATATGTACAACTTAATCAAAATTAAACAAAATTTGGCGGCGGACTTGGCCCAGTGGTTAGGGCGTCTGTCTACCACATGGGAGGACCACGGTTCAAACCCCGGGCCTCCTTGACCCGTGTGGAGCTGGCCCATGCACAGTGCTGATACACGCAAGGAGCTTAGGGGAGCCCCACGCGCAAGGAGTGCACCCCATAAGAAGAGCCACCCAGTGCAAAAGAAAGTGCAGCCTGCCCAGGAATGGCACTGCACACACGGAGAGCTGACACAGCAAGATGACGCAACAAAAAGAAACACAGATTCCTGTGCTGCTGACAACAACAGAAGCAGACAAAGAAGACGACGCAGCAAATAGACACAGAGAACAGAAAACTGGCGTGGGTGGGGAGGGAGAGAAATAAATAAATAAATCTTAAAAAAAAAATTTTTTTAATTCACATCTTTAGCCACACAGGCCACATTTCAAGTGCTCATGGGGATGCGTGGCTAGTAGCTACCAGTTCGGACAATGTATATAGAGAACACGCCTGCGATCGCAGAAAGTTCTACTGGACAGCGCAGACTAGACCTACCAGTCCTAGGTGGAGGACAGCCCTGCCAACGTGCCCACCCTCCGCCACCCCAGACTCCCCATGGACCCCCCAGACTCCCCGTGGACACCCCACTTCACCTCTGCCTCCTGCATTCCCTCCTTGCCACGAGGCCATCTTGCAGGTGCAGCTCTAACTGATGGGTTAAGCATGTACCTCTCACCTTAAAAATTACCTCCCGACCATAAAGCCCTACCATTTGGGCGACTGTTTGATCGGAATGACGGTCAGAAACAGGACACCTCACTTTGTCTTTCTTGCCAACTATTTTAGCTTATTTGCCACGAGTACAGGGTATAATTAATATCACACAGGAGCCAGCATTGTCATTTTTCAAATCATTTCCCTGGAAATGTTCTACACCTCTTAATGGCCCTGCTAATGCCGCAGCTGTCATGTTTTGGACAGCTGCACTTTTACAAGACAAACTCTGCAGCGCCAGGAGCCTCTCTGCAGACTTTTTAGCTCAGCGGCTCAGAGGCCATGAGCGCCAGCCGGTAATGGCTAGATGGAAGTCTTTGATTAATTTTCTTACCTCTTGATACTGACGCTTCTCAAGTGTCACCTTCCCGGTGTCCATCCCCAGCAACCTCTCCCCTTCTTGCCCTCTTCCCTTGCCCACCCCCCTTCTATGCCACCTGACGGACAGGAGATGAGTGAGACAAGCCAAAAATCATATGACTAAGTAAAGCCGGGACACTCTGGCCAGAGGTACAAAGATTCAAACATCTGGATGGAGGCCAGGCCTCCTTGCTAAATGCCACACTCTGAAAAAGAGGCACCCTTTGCGCCTGTTTAATTTTATTTTACAGGTATCATCTTAGCAGAGTGCTCAAATACCTCTATGTACTTGGTAGAGAGAAGAAAGGCTGGGAAAGGGGGGGGGACGATGAAAGGAGGGTTATATTTGAAGCCTCCTGGGAACCGTGCACCAGGCAAGAAGGGCCATCTGAGCCACTCCAAATATTTATTAGAGGACACAGAACAAAGATGCTCTTAAGAAAAATGGAGAAATTCACCAGATTGTCTGGGGGTAGTAATAAAGGGTTTTGCTGCTGCTTTTTATAGGCAAAAGTGTTTTGTTTTTTCTTTAAATAATTGGTTTTAAGTAGAAGGAGGTTAATGGCTATAGTTGAATGCTACGGTTAGTTCTGCGCAGAAAAATAGAACTATTTTGTCCAACACTGTCCAGAAAAGCCCTCTCTGCCACGGGCTTTGGTCCTTCAGCTCTATCTTAAAAGGGAGTTAAAGCCAGGCAAGGGACACAGTTCTCTTTTTTTAGGCTCCACAGCAGTGTCGGCTCCCTGCTCCTTTAATGCTGTGTTTATTAGTGATCCGTAGCCCAGGGAGAGATGAGCACACAGCCTCTTTTCACGCTGTGTCTGCAAAATGCTACAGAAAGTTGGACTCATCAGTGAAGCAGCAGGTCCCTTGGTTGAAACCAGCCAGGCCAGAAAAGTGACATGAACGGGATGCTGCTAAACATGCACAATTCGAAAATACACACTGTATTCTCTTCTGCATGATTTGCTGCCATTTAAAAGACAATAAACAGCAACTTTAGATTGCTAACAACGTGTCATTTAAGGTTTGCTGTTGCTCAACATCAAGAAAAATCAATGCCGGCTCTACGGGGGCAGCAAACCCCGAGAACTGAGCTCCATTTCAGGTCTGTTTGAACTCATTTCCTTTCTCCATGGTTGCCCCCTTGTACTCCCCCTCAGGCGTCCCCTCGCAGCAGGCTGACAGCTTGACACATTGACAGCTCGCACTGAATGACAACTGATTTGTACAAATTTCAAGCCTTATAAATCTACCTGTCACAACAACAACATAAAAGCGCCCAGGCCCAGCAGGTAATTCCGAAAAAGCTTCCCTTGACAGCACTTTCTGAAAAGCAATGGCGTGCCTCCTGCCAAAAATTCCAACTATCATCCTTGTATAACTTTGAATAAAAATTCAGGGCCCATTTTCTTGCCAACAGGCTACCAATCGTCTTATTTAAAGATTAAAAAAGAGCGAACAGGGAGGGGGGAAGCATCCACGCAATTTCATTTTATACTGATATGGAAGTAACACCACCTGCTAGGCCAGGATTACCACACCGTTTTTCTCTCCGGTGCTCAGAAGGAGTAAATGAGCAAGGCTTTTCACGGTATTTAAACAATATCCCAGATTGCAGGGGCTGTGCCTCCTGGTACCCTCCTGTCTCACCTGGCGCCGGAGCAGGCGTTTGGGCTAGAGGGGGACGAAGAGGCCAAGGCCAATGCCGTTGTTTTAGGCTAAACCACCCCAAAATCTCTGCACAACCATGGTCCTTTGCCTGCCTGTAGGCCCTGCTCCCTTGACCACTTTCCTCCCTAAAATGATCAAAATCTGTCAATTAAACCGTCACCACACTCATCTGATTCAAATCAACAGTATATCACATCATTTCATCAATGTATCTTTATCACAAAATAACTGGAATTGATCATTTGGAATCTGTTTTCGGGCATGATTTTACACTTACATGGAACACTAAGAAAAAAACCTTTTAGCAAAAGGGTGAAGAAGGGACTAGACAATGATGCAGAGAGAGAGAAATAAACTGATCATGTGAGCACTTAAACAGGAAAAGAACAGTTTACAAACCGTTTCTTTTTACTTCTCCAGTTCTGCCAATTTCATTTAATATAGAGAAGGGTGTAGCTGAAAGTGGTTGGCAGAACTTCTTATGTATCTCTTTTGCTCATTTAACATCTCTCAGTAGACTCACAGATGGAAAAATGAACTTTGTCGTACCTTTGAGCATTTGTTGTAACTACATGTTGAATGGGACAGTGCGTTGCTAAGGAGAGTCTCAGGAAGAGGACACAGAACAAGAATGAAAGCAATACCAGTGTCCACTCAACCGGCCGAACTCAGAAGCAAAAATGGTGGTAGCCGAACATCCTACTGCAGCACAAGCCTCTCCTCTCTTCAAGAGAGGGGTTGAAGGTAAAGAGGAGTGCAATTTCACACACACACAGGTACAACACGAAAAGTGCTAAATTCTACGGAGAAAAAAAGCAGATGAACCTCATCATATTTTAGTACTCTTTTCAAGAGTCCAAATCCAATTATTTTTCTCCCATGGAATGCAAGCTTCCAATATAGTAAAAAAATTTAAAGAAATAAAAAGTAAAGGATAATCCCTTGAAAGTGCTGTACCCCATTTGGTTGAAATGTACAGATTAGAGATCAATGTAGCTAGACTGAATTTCTTTCCTACCCTAGCTTTTACAAATTCCTTTATCTTTTCAACTTGTTTCTTCATTATTAGCTCATGACTAATAAAACACTTCAGTGTGTGTAGGAAAATATATATATTAATGTAGAAGCACATATTTGTATTGTCTTAACACCATTTATCACTTGGAAATAGGTTGAATTTTTGAATTATAAAGGGAGAAAAACAATATATACACATACAAATATGTGAACAGAGAGAGAGAATATAGTTTATGGCAGTGTTAGCTGGCTAATCTTGAGATGCAGATTAGAGAATAGAATAGGATGTCATGATTTGCTATAAACCCACTGTCAACATCAGCTGAACCCTAAAATATAACTGAGATTAGGATTACACAAATCATATGAAGTTGTGGTATTCTTGTTATTACCTTCTTGATTTATATACCTTCTTAATTTGGTTAATGTCAAAATTAACATGAGCGATTTAACAAACACTCTCTCACTTAGGCTGCCAACAGGGAACAATCAGCAAATCCATTAATTTGTAATTATTTGTACAACCAAGAGTAAGTGTTTTGATTATGAGCCATTAGTGGCCATTAGCAAATAAAGTTGGGTTTGGATTTCACAATCATGTTAAATTTTTTTTTTTTTAATTGTGCTTCACACTAAGAAGACAAAATCAAACAAAATTTTCATGTAGTAAAATAATAAAGTATAAACTAGATGAAGCAACATCAAATCTCTCAGGAATGAAATGGGGAATAGAAAAACAACTATCTATTAAATTGCTATGAAAATAATTTACATTAACTAAACCAGCCTTCTTTCTCATCTTTCATCAATACAAAGTGAATATACGAAAATAGGTAAAAAAACACGACTAGGGGAAAACAAGGTATCTCAGGCAAAGTTCATCTTCAAGCCAATATCCACCCAGAATAAGTAAATTAGATTGTTCCTGTGTTGACCCTTCTCTATTCAACAGCATGTGCTTGGCCTAACAAATGATAAATAATATTTCTGTTAACTATTGTCTTCCTGACATCAATTACCCGAGATTTAATAAACATTCTCACATATGCTGGGATCCCCCCCTACTAAGACTGATTAAATAATAAATCATTAAATGCAGAACTTCAGGACTGACAAAGGCATAAGCAAGCATAGGGCTGGTCAGTTCACTCACACATTGGTCTGCTGAGAGTTTGCTCAAGAGCAAATGGTTAGGAAACTTTAGCTATAAAACACATGATGTCACATACTATTTTATATTTATATTTGCATGTGAGTTGGAACTACTCATTTCCCAAGGAGATTAAAAAAAGTAAAAAAAAAAAAAAAAAGAGCAGGCTACTGCTTTCAAATGTGTTAGCCTTCAGCCTCTTTGAAGTTCTTTTTTCCCTAGAGAGGTTAGTAACCCAGCTACTTAATTCTCCCCCAGTAAGAGCCAAACCTGGAACCCCAGAAAGTCGTCCACCTGTTAGCCATCAGCCCATGGAAGTTGAGAGGCTTCAAACCAAGAAGCGTTAATTCCCTGTGACCTGAAGAAATGAAAACAGCTTCCTTTCACTGAGAAAATCCCACAGCCTTTGAGCAGCTTTCCAGGGCCCTAGAGCTGCGTCCTCTGGTTTCGGGAGGGCCCCACAGTTTTCCAAGGTGCCGTCTCCATTAGCCCGTCGACAGGTGTGCCCAAGGTAACCTGTGACTCAACTTTCTGTCCTTCAGCCAACCACACCTTGAGAAGAGTGGCTGCGTTTCTACTACCCATGGATCCCTGAATACATAGGCTGGGACAGAAGGACCAACTGCACCCAGTCTTTCCGACAGAACAACTCATCAGAAAGACATTTTCCTACCACCTAAAATCACGGAGAAGCACACATGACGAGTTGTCCGCCAGGCTGGGGCTCACACCTGTGGCCTCCTCAGCTCCACGTACAGGAACAGCCACGGGTCTGAGGCCATAAACTCCTTAACTGGGCACCACCCCCTCAGGCTGACGGCCACCAAGAGTCCAGGTGTGGCTTGTCTGGCGCCCCCCAGGGGCCAGATGGGAGCAACGGCCAGGAAATAAGGGAGAGGGGATCCACCCAGCCTCGGGTTTGAACTTCCATGGGATCGGTAAATTTTTGCCACTTAGGACAAGCCATGTTATTTGTAACTGTCAGAGGAAGGAAAATCTGTAATTGTTAAGGGGGATGAAGCCTGTGCAAATTCTTCCCTGTGCAAAGTGAACAGTCAATCACTTTTATAAGGACAGCAACAACTGAAACTATCCATTCGTATACTTTCCTTTAGTCAACAATATTACCTTTAGTAATCTGGGGAATGTGCATCCATAAATTACAGAAAGTGTTATTGCATTGCTGAATAAACAGCAACATTTCCATCAGCAGCAGCAGTGGCAGCCCCACAAAGGTATAACAAACAGACTCAATCATTTTCTTGTCAAGCTTTGCAATGACTGCAGAGTTTACTGCTGGAGATAATGTTGCTTTCCTCAGCATTGTGTGCCAAACTGCAAACTGCTTATTAAAACAAAACCTCTTTTTCGGAGCAGCATGAGTTGGATAATCACTTATTGCACTCAAGAAAAAACAGGTTTGGTGCCCAGAGGAGGTTAGCAATCAGGCATATGCATTAACATTTGGTTGGTAAAAAGTGGTTAAAAAATAAATTATCCGATGTTGGGGTAGGGGAAGGAATGATTATTTCCCTTATTATATCATCCAGGGTTTTTTTTTTTTGACAATGGGTTTCCAAATCCTGAGCTGGAGGGCTTGTTAGAAGCTGGCGTGGGGGGCGGTTGGGGGAAGGTGGAGAAGATTACAGAAGGAAACCAGAAATGAAGCGCAGCCTGCCGGTTTCCACGGGAAGATGTCTCCAGGGCAGGAGATAGGTCTGAAGACTGGGACAGGTGGGAAGCGAATAAACTTTAAGAACTAGGCATTTGTGACTAAACTATTTCTGAAGACAGCACCTATTATTACTATCTGAAGAAATTGCTTGACGTAACTAAGCGATAGCACTGAAAAGCCATCCTCAATTTTCCTCACTTAAAATAGATTGACAGTCATTTTACTGAGCCTGAGGAACAGGCAGGCTGAGAGGGCGAGCCTGGGCAGCCTGCTGTGTGGGCAGCAGGGCTCTGAGAGGCAAAGTGATATTCCTGAGCACGGAAGAGCTGCCCCAACACTGTCTTTGTGTTTTTTAGTTTTCCATTTCATATCCACTAAAGATGAACTCACGTCAAGGTAGGCAGACCCTCTCTCTGTGGCCCACCCCTCTACTGTCTCAATGCTGCCGACAGCCTCGTGGTCCTAGATCTCAGCCATGGAAGAGGGAAACCTATAGTTTGGATGTCCCTATCAGAACAGGAAATGAGACTTTGAAGACTTTATTATAACTTGGAGCAGCATATGAGGTTTGACTCCTATCGCTGCTCCAAAATGAGAATGCACAGGAAACAAAGAAAACAATACCATCATGAGCGAGTAGAAAGATAGCTCCAATAAATGTCATTCAACTCTAAAAACGGGAGGGCGGGCGACGCAGGTCGGCTCGAGGATGTGTTCCTGCCAGTCCCCAGTTGAACACGGGCCCATCCCACCTGGCTCATGGCCACGTCGGGGCCTGATGTCCTGCTGTACCCTCAGCCTGGAATCTTCTCCTCCAGATCTTTGTTTTTTGCTCATTATTCACATTATTAGCTACTTTCTCAGAAAAAGGCCTTCCCTGACCAGAGGTCCTCAACTAGCCCCTACTCCCACCCCACCATCTCCTTACTCGGCTTTTCTTTTTACTTTTCTTCAGATCATTACCTGTACCTGAGGTTATATTGTTAATGAATCTATTGACATGATTATCACCTGTCTCCTCCATGAAAATGTAAATGCCATAAGGTGAGGACACAGTTTTATTCAAATCAGAACCTCGGCGTCTAGAATAGCACCCACCACCTAATAGGTACTCCAGAAATTTGTGATAAATTAAAAAGTATTCCTTCATTTCAGAGAAATATCCTAATGAACCTAAATCAGAGTCGTCTGTCAGAGATTCAAACAGTGGTTTCTGAATGTGAACTAGGAGTCCCCATCATGGAAAGGAACTAAAAGAAATCTAAAAGAATCTAAAAGAAACAGGAAATCATTATTCTCAGTTCTCCAAGAATCTGCATGAGTAAATGACCTCTCTTGATTTGAGGGTGAGCCCATGGACATTTTGGTTCTGTTTGTCTGAAGCACAAAGATGAAGGCACTTGCCCCATGACTTAACTAAAAGGAACCTCAATAGGCTAGAACACTTATATTCAAGGCTCGTCTTGCCACCAGATGTGACTGCGGCCATCACTCAGACACACGGGGGCACATCTGTGCACCTATAAATGAGGACACAAAGACTCATCATGTCTGCTTTTAAATGATAATTTTGATGTGCAATTACTAGCACAGAGAAGGACAGAAAGTACTATATCTACAAGATGCATGTACCCGCTTTATCAAAGCCCACCACGTTGAGCCATATATGTATCAGATTGTGTTTTAAGAAATAAAACATTACAGAAAGAAACGATTGCCTGTATTTAATTGTAAGGATTAGGTATATCTGACACCACTATTCAATTCCATACATTATATAAATTGTTACCAGCTCCCCAAGGCACGTGTCACCCATTCTGACCTCTCTTCTCTTGCCAGCATTTTAATTTCTTCACTCCTCTTTCATATCCCTCACCATGAGTTCTTTTTGTTCCTTTCTCCTGATCTTCTGCCTAATTCCCCAACAGCTTTCAACATCAGGCCATATTATATCACACAAGAAAATAAATTCCAAGTAAGAAAACCTTTTTTAAAAAATAAACCATAAAAGTACTAGAAGAAAACTATGGAGTGGAGAAATTACTTCGACCAGGACTAAAAAGAAAAATTTTAATGTCATAAAAGGAAAGATGATAAACTCAACTGCATAAAAAAATCAATTGCATATACGGCAAAAACTTTGCATGACATAAAGAAAACAAAGCAAACCAAAAAAGCAACCAGGGAAGTGGATTTGGCTCAACGGATAGAACGTCCGCCTACCACATGGAAAGTCCAGGGTTCAAACCCAGGGTCACCTGACCCATGTGGTGAGCTGGCCCATGCGCAGTGCTGATGCACACAAGGAGTGCCGTGCCACGCAGGGGTGTCCCCCGTGTAGGGGAGCCCCACACACAAGAAGTGCGTCCTGTAAGGAGAGCCACCCAGCGTGAAAAAAGTGCAGTCTGCCCAAGAGTGGCACTGCACACACGGAGAGCTAATGCAGCAAGATGATGCAACAAAAAGAGACACAGATTCCTGGTGCTGCTGACAAGAATGCAAGTAGACATAAAAGAATACACAGCAAATGGACACAGAGAAAAGACAACTGGGGGGGGGGAGACAGGGAAGGGGAGAGAAATAAATAAAAAATAAATCTTAAAAAAAAAAAGTAACCAAAACCAAACTAGAATACAATTAAAAAACCTTGAAAAGAAATTTCAACTCCTATTACATAAAAAATAGTAGTTATTAAACACACAGGGTACATATATCCGTATATGCAATCATATAAACATGAGCAAGCACACAAAGAACTCCAAAACTATCAATAAAAAAGACCAAAATCCAGGAAGCAGATGTGGCTCAAGTGATTGGGCTCCTATCTACCATATGGGAGGTCCAGGGTTCGATTCCCAGGGCCTTCTGGTGAAGGCTGACCCAAGTGGAGAGCTGGTGCAGGCAGATGACACAACAAAAAGAGACAGAGAGGAGAGACAATAACAGACACAGCAGACCAGGGAGCTGAGGTGGTGCAAGAGATTGAGTGCCTCTCTCCCACTCCAGAAGGTCCCAGGATCAGTTCCTGGTGCTGCTTAAAGAAAAGACAAGCAGACATAGCAAATGGATACAGAGAGCAGACAATGGGGCAGGAGGGAGGGGGGATAAAAATAAATATATCTTTAAAAAATAACCAAAATCCAATAGGAAAAATGGAGATAGCTTATAAACAGGCAGTTCATAGAAAAGGAAATACATTTACTTTTAAATACATATTGAATGCTTAACCTCATTCATAATGAAAAATGCACATTAAAACATGGAGAAACTTTTTAAAAAATCTACTGAATTGGCGAGTATCCAAGAGTTTAATACTATACTCTGTTGGTGAGGTTATGGAAAAACAGGCATACGTATTACATTGCTGGTAAGAGTATAAATTAGTTCAACTCCTGAAGACTCTGATTTGTCAATGTCTATCAAATTCATAAATGCATTTGCCCTTTGGTCCAGCAAATCTATTTCTGGTAATCTATCCTACAGATATACTAGAAAACATTTAAAATGAAAATTCAAGGTGATTCAATGCAGTAAAAGGAAAGAAACAATCACAATATCCATCCATAGGGGGTTGAATAAACAAATCATGATGAATCAATACAATAGAACACTACGTCACTATTTTAAAAATAATGAGAAAACTATGTGCTCATATTGAAAGGTATTTTTGCTAAGTGAAAAAAATCAGGAGACAAAATAGTGTGAATAAAATGCTATCTGTTGCATAAACAGGAAAGAAAATAATTTTGCTTGTGCATACACAATTTTAGGAACTTGAAAAGATACAAAGGAAGACAGTAATAGTAACCTTTAGAGGTTCAGGCAGGAACTGGGAAAGAGAAGCAACAGATAGGAGGAAAACTTTTCATAATTACCCTTCCTGACCATTTAATTCCCTTAACAGGGAATATTACCTATTCAAAACTTGAACTTGATTTAAAAAAAACCTCTACTCACCAAGTGTCAGAATACTTTAAAAGGCAAAAAGAAAAGAAAAGAGAAAAGAAACAGAACAGACCCCAGACCTGTATGACCGAAACAGGAAAAGGAAGGCCCTGAATGGAAAGGAAATCCCACCCACATGGGCTAGGCAGAAATACACGTGGGTGGGGAAGTTTCTATGCATTTTGGCCTCAACTTGACCAGCAAATTACCTGTAACACCCAGGTGGCCGCTCTTTTTTCGTTGGCCCTTCCTGCCCCTTCTGGACACCTCCAGCTTCTCTCTTCTCTGACTCTCCCCTGGGCAGTCCCGCTCACCTCCCTCCTCTCCGGCCCAGCGCACTGCTCTACCGTGCTCTCCTCTGCCCTGCGGAGACCCTCTCTCACTTCCTGTCTCTGGTACCCCACGGCATTCTTAACCACCCCATTCAATCTTCCTTCTCTTAGATCTTGCTGGGTTCCCAGGAAGACAGGAAGTGCCCAGACTGGCCACATGGTGTTACCATGAGACTATCAGTTAATAGAAGAAAACAATCAAAGAGAAAGTGTCCAGTTTCACTAAGAACACATAAACAAGAACCATTTTATTATTTTCTTTGTGCAGCATTCAGTTGCACACACAGAGGCCTGCAGGCAGGATTTTAGGAACTGTACAACAGCCAGCCACCCCCTCTGCGTCTGCTGAGGTTCCCGGCTCTGCTCACTGCCCCAGTGAGGGACTGTGAACCAGATCATCCTGCTTCCCGCCTTGGCCGACGGCACCATGGGTGGTGGGCACTTAGCTGCAGGATGGCCCTTCAGAAGGGTCAGTACCCCATCATTCTGGATTAGAGCTTCCACCTTTCCAGTCTGTCATGCTGATTTTGGATTTCTGTTGTATCCTTCAAAATTATTGACTCTAGATTCCTACCCTGCTTCATGTTATCCAAGTATTTGACAGTATGTCACCAACTGCCTTAGTCATGGCAGAACATGGACAGAGGATTGTGGCATATTGTTCCACCTTTTTAAAATCAATTTTGATAATTATATCTGGTATTATGAAATGGCTTAACAAACTATCGTTAAACATGTGTGTTTAGAGACTTCAATTAAAAGGTAATAATGCATTAACTCAGTATTATTTGTCTTATGGGGCCCCTAAAATACTCAATGGAGTTCTCTACATAGAAAAAACACAAGCCTGGCTAAATATTGTTAATATCCTGTGCAAACCACTATCAAAAGCTACTACAAATGTACAGCTTAGCTAATATGCATACCATCCCAAATTCTAAGTTGATGGAATCCAAATGAACAAGATTTTGTTATAGGTGAAAAATAAATACTAGAAAGTATATGATGACACTCTTGGTAGAAATATAAATTGGCACAACCACTTAGGAAAACTGGGTAATATCTACTAGTACTGAACATATGCATACTGTATGACCCAGCAATTCCATTCCTAGGTATGTACCCAACAGTAAAGGGTATGTATGTTCACCAAAAGATAGGAAGCAGATGTGGTTCAAGCAGCTGAATACCTACTTCCCACATGGGAGGTCCTGGATTTGATCCCCAATACCTCCTAAAAACAAAACAAAAAAACAAACAACAAGCAAACAAACGTAAAAAAAACAACTGAGGGGAGTCCATGTGGCTCAGTGGTTGAGTGCCGGCTTCCCACATACAAGGTCCTGGGTTCAATCTCCAGACCCAGGACCTAAAAAAAAAAAAGACATTCAACAAAACTGATAGCAGCATTATTCATAACAGGCCAAAGCTAGGAATGCCCAGCAGTAGAAGAGTTGTAAAACATTTGGCTTATTCATGCAATGAAATACTGTATAGCACCAAGAACACACAAACCATTGCCACATCAACATGGATGAATCTCACAAACATAATATTGATCAAATGAAACCAGAAACAGGAGATGGCATACTGTATGACTCCTTCTACATAAATTTTTTAAACAAGCAGACCTAATCTCTGCTGCTAGAGGATAGGATAGTGGTTACCCTTGGTGGGCGGAGAAGTACAAGTGGTAACTGAGAGAAGCATAAGGGGGACTTGTGGTTGTGGGGTGCTGGTAATATCCCATAACCTGATCTGGATACTGATTACACTGGTGTGTTCGCTTTGTGATAATTAATGAGGATGAATAGTAAATATTGGTGTACCTTTATATATATATATAAAACTTCAATTTTTAAGGTTTATTTAAACATGGTATACAGAAAGCAAAAGTGCCTACAATTACCCTTCCATGCCTCAGTCTCCTGAACTGCTGCCCCAAAGTTGGAGGGACCCTTAATTCCTGCCATTAGCTCCTGACATGCCCAAATGATTCTTTGGCTACTTGTTAATAACGGAATAGCAAGGCACTAATCTCATTATCACCTGTCAGCAAGCACCGTCAGAACGCTCTTGGCCATTAGTAACCCGCTGCTGCCATCAGTCAGAGACTTGCAAAGCACCCACAAGAAGACACAAAACACTGCCAGGTTAGTTTTATACTTGTTATGCTCACCTTTCACCAACCTCAGGGCCCAGGGCACACCTGCCTTCTCCAGGAAGTCATTCCAGCACTTTAACCCCTGAAGAACTCCCATTCTCTGACCAACTCATGCATTTAATCACTCACTCATCCATCCATCTGCATATCCATTTAAATGTTTACTGAGCACCCACTATGTGCCAGGCTCTCATTAGGTGCTCAATATACAAAATTGAGTAAAGTGCCATTCCCTTCCTCAAGGTGCCCACAATGCTATATGGGAAAGAGACAGAAAAACAGGATTATGATGATAAACACACACAAGGAGAATAAGAGGAACACAGGTGAGGGACATAAAAGCCAGTTTAAGGTGGGAATGGGGGAAGCAAAGGAGGAAATGATTCCTACAGGAAGTTACACAAGAAATATGCCTTGAAGCATGGGGAGAAGTTGGCCAGTCAAGTGATGACAAAGGCAGCTCCTAGCAGAGAGAATCACATGAGCAAAGACAGAGAAGCAGTAAAAGGCCTGACGTGCGTGTGGGGAGGCTGACTTGCCGGGAACTTCAAGCAGCCCCATAATGAGTTAAATCTGAGTGAGGGCAGAGAAAAGCAGATGACAGAGGCCCTTGCAAACAAAGTGAAGGAGGTGAGAGTTCATTCCAGAGAGTAAGGGCAGTCACTGAAGGTTCTGAGAGGGGAATGGCAGGGCCAAGTTAGTCCTTTAGGAAAGACACACCAGGAGCCCTTTGGGAAATGGAACTGGAAAGGGAGAGGGAGATCTTAGCAGTAGACCTGCTGAAAGAGGAGGAGAGCTTGAACCAGGGCACTGGGAGTGGGGTTAGAGAAGGGATTGTTTGGGTGGTAAAATCAGAAGGATTTAGTGATTGATTTGTCGTGGTGTGGGAGTGGAGAAGCAGAGAGGAAAACTGATGAGAACTGACAAATAGGTAAAAAAAAAAAAAATACAAGAGAGGGGGAAGCTTAGGGGTGGACAGGAGTCAAGCTTATAAGATCCAAATTGGAGGTTTTAAGAAAGAAGGAGCTATTCTTTCAGGGAGTATGTTTAACAGGAGAATTGAACACCGGCTTCTGGAAGTCCAGGAAGGAATCTTGGGTAAAGGCAAATATGGAGTCATCAGCATATATGTAAATGAAGCCCAAGCAGCTGAGCACACGGAGTGCATGTGTTGAATGAAGAGGGAGCCAAGGACTCTTGGGAATGTCAACATTAAGGAGTGAGTAGAAGGGTCCACTAAGAGGACTGAGAAGGGATGGACAGAGAGGCAGTCACTGAACCAGTAAAGTGTGATGTCTTAGCTAGCAGAGAGTTTTAGAAAATGACTGACTGATCACTCTTCTGAAATGTAGTAGCCAGAGGTCCAGAAAGATTAGTAATGAAAGAGTTCCTTTGGACTTGGACATTAGGAAGTCACTGATGGCTTTAACGGGAGATTTCAGACATCAGAATAGGTTAAGCAATGTGGTAGACCAAGTTGATATAAACCCACATTACAACACTTAAAGAAATCCGGATAAAACATACCCTTCCCCCATAATTTTAAATCACTGCAAAGTGAGAAAAATAGAAAGAACGAACTGTCAAGCAAGAGAAACAAAGACTATAATTAAGGCTTACATTACAAGGGCCCATAGCAATATCAGACCTGGATATAAACCCTACAAACAAGATGTATAATATCTTCAGAGAAAAAGGACATTTTGCTTTCGGCTCACCCAAGATGTGAAACTAGAACAAAAGTTCTACATATAGTTGGATATCGAAGGGTTGCTGGTGTGGATTGAATCATGTACCTAGTTTGGATATGTTCTTGGTCTTGGTTCACATTCTGGTGGATATGGACCCCTAATAAATATGACCTCTTCAAGATGTTACTTTAGTTAAGCTGTGACCCAACTGAATCAGATTGGGTTTTATCCAGATTACTGGAGACCTTTATAAGCAGAGTGAAAGTCAGAGAAAGAGGCCACAGAGAGCAGCCAGAAACCAGAAGTCAAGGGAACCCAAGGGAGAAGAGAAAAGACATAGCCACGTGCATTGCCATGTGATGGAAAAGCCAAAGACCAAGAATTGCCAGTAACCAGCTCCAGAACAAGACAGTCTTCTGGGAGAAAGCAAATGATGATGATGCCTCAATTTTGGACTACTCCTACCCTCAAAACCATGAGCCAATAAATTTCCATTGTTTTAACCAGTCCATTAAATGGTATTTGTTTTAGCAGCCAGCAAACTAAAACAGCTGCCCAATATATCAAAAAGAGACTAGAGAAACATTACCAGCCCAGAAAAGCAATAAGGAAGCATATGATTTCTCAGGGCTTTGGGCAGAAAAAAAGCATCCTGAAATTCCAAGGTTACACTACCCATGGGTATACAGTGATGGTATTTGAAATCCAAGCTGAAAAACAGAATTAAATTGATTTGGGGACAATGAAATCTGTTTTTCAAAAGTATTTCTGTTATAAAGCCCAGGACCGATGAGATAACTTTTGACAGAGATACACTCACAGTGTATATATACACCACAAAAGAAAATAAATCACTATGAAAGAGAGTTAGCCATTAACAAATGGAAGAACTTTAAGTTATAGAAAAGTCCTAGAGGACATAAAACAAGTGTTTTGAAAAGGTTTAAAAGCCATAAAACCAGATGACACAATGGGGAAAAGGTAGATTTGAAAATCAGAATAAATAGAACATCTAGAAACAAAATACAGACCTCAAAATTAAAATTTGATGGATGGACTCAAAAGAATATTAGATACAACTGAGAGAGAATTTATAAACCATAGGATTAATCTGAGTACATTACCCAAAATTCAGCACAGAAAGATAATGAGATAGCACATGTGAAATAAAAGATACCTAACAAGGAAGACAGAATAAAGTCTATGACAAAAGCCTAAGAGAAAAGACAAACGCTGTATGATTGTATTACTATGAACCAAATATATTCTGTAACATATTGTATGGTTTTTAAATAATTTCTATGTATCCAGTTAAAAAAAAAAAAAAAGCCTAAGAGGGGTTCCAGATGGTAGAAGAGAGATAATGGAGGAAAGAAAATAATCAAAAAGATAATAGCTGAGAATTTTTCCAGAATTGGAAGAAAAAAAAAGTAAAGAAATGAATTCTTAAATAAACTCACTTAGTCCTAAGGATTTTAAATAAAACAAATCCACACAGAGACACAAGTTAATGTAATGAAAAACCTGAAATTAAGGAGAAAAATATTTTAAAGCAAGTAGAGAGAAAAGACAGATTTTCCTCAAAGGAATGAAAGACTTAAAGCAGACTTCACACAATTAACAATGAACTCCAAAAGTCAATGGAATGATACTTGCAAAGTGTGGAGGGAAAAAAGTAACTTGCAACTGGAATTCTATACCCAGCTAAACTATACTTACCCTTCAGAAATAAAACAAAAGTAAAGATATTTTCAGACAAAATGAGAAAATTTCTATATCCAAACCATCACTGAAAGATCTACTAAACTAACAGTGTACTAACAGAAATTGACACCAGAAGAAGAGTGAATAGAAGAAGCAATGTATCAAACAAATTGGTAAAAATATTCACTCAGTAGATACCTGAGTATCTACTCCCCCATGTGCCAGGTACTGATCTGTTTGCTAAGAATACCAGAATGAATTAAACAAACTCATGCTTTGTTAGTCTTTTTTTAAAATATAGTCTTTTAATCTGGTGAAAGGTGATAAGTGCACTGAAGAAAAAATAAAGCAGAAAAAGAGGACAGGGAGTGAGAAGAGAGGCTTTATTCTATGTTGTTCAATCTAAATAATCACTGACTATCAAACAAACATAATAATAATGGTGAATTTTAAGGGCTTAAAAACAAGGACTCCAGATTTGAAGACTAAGAGAGCAAGGACAATTGGGATCAGATTGGTTTAAGAGACTCAGAAATCAGTACAAGGAACCAAAGTCAAGCTTCCCAAGATCTTATAGTTCACAGTCATAGCAGATAACTTCAGAGTTTGGTGCCTTGCCAGCGGGCCCTACCTTGAAGTCTGTGCTCCCAAGCGTGACAGAGCAGGACTCAGATGTGACTTCTCTACACATGCCTCTTCTGTCCCCTTTATTGAACCTGTGGTTGGAACTGGGGTTGGTATATGCCCAGGAGACTTGAATCTCTGGGCTGGCCATGTACCAGCTGGACCCTGGGCCACAGTGGTGTTGCAGCACCTACTCTCCAGTTGGTTGGACTTACCCAAGTCAGCTGACAGGGAGGTGAGGATGGACAACCACCACACCAAGGAATCAAGAGAGTCTACAGCTGCAGGTAAAAGAGTCCCATCCACCAGCCATGTGAGATCGAAGCCCCCTCTCAATTGAGAGGTGGAGTGGGCATCACCACCCCAGGGTCCTCAGGATGGAGGAATAAAATATGGATTAGAGTGGATCTACTGGTATTCTACTATAAAATTATTGTGACTCTAGCAGGAGTTGCTGAGGGCAGAGAGAAGGAAAAGGAGGTGTGATATGGGGGCATTTTCAGGACTTGGAGTTGTCCTGAATGATACTGCAGGGACAGATGCAGGGCATTATATATCCACCATAACCCACTGAATGGACTGGGAGAGTGTAAACTACAATGTAAACTGTAATCCATACTGTGTAGCAGTGCTCCAAAATGTAGTCGTCAAATGCAACGAATGTAGCACACTAATGAAAGAAGCTGTTGATGTGGGAAAAGTAGGGGGTGTAGGGAGTGGGAACCTCCTGTCTTTTTTAATGTAACATTTTGTGTGATCTATGTATCTTTTAAAAATAAATAAAAATATATTTTTACAAATAATAATTCCATGGCATTTCTCTCCTGTGCCCCCTTCTCAATCTTATTATATTGGACCCAGTGTACATACTCTTTTTTTCTTTTTTTTTTTTTTAATATTTATTATTATTATTATTATTTTTTAATTACATTAAAAAAATATATATGAGGTCCCATTCAACCCCACCGCCCCCGCCCCCCACGCCCCCCACAGCAACACTCTCTCCCATCATCGTGATACATCCATTGCACCTGGTAAGTTCATCTCTGAACATCACTGCACCCCATAGTCACTGGTCCACATCATAGCCCAGACTCTCTCACGTTCCATCCAGTGGGCCCTGGGGGGATCTACAGTGTCCCGTAATTGTCCGTGAAGCACTATCCAGGACAACTCCACGTCCCGAAAACGCCTCCACATCTCATCTCTTCCTCCCGTTCCCCACACCCAGCAGCCACCATGGCTACCGTTCCCACACCCATTCCACATTTTCTCTGTGGACATTGGATTGGTTGTGTCCATTGCACACCTATGTCAAGTGAGGGCTTAGATTCCACATGGGTACTGGATGCACTCTTCCCGCTTCTAGTTGTAGACACTCTAGGCTCCATGTTGTGGTGGTTGACCTTCTTCAACTCCATGTTAGCTGAGTGGAGTAAGTCCAATAAGTCAAAGTGTAGGAGCTGAAGTCTGTTGAGGCTCTGGGCCTGGGTGTCATATTATCAGTCCAGAGATTCAAATCCCCTACATATATCTTAAACCCAGCACCAACTACAATTCCAATAAAGTAGCATGCAAGTCTTGTGAAAAGAGATCCCCTCTGAGTCCATTTCCATCACGCAGAAACACCAGCTCCAAAGAAGGGCCATCTGTCATGGCAGTGAACCCCTTCTGCCATGACCATAGAACCCGTGGGTCTCTTTATCCCTCAAAAGAACCAATACCTGGGGTTGTATCTACCTTATCTGTCTCTTAGACTCTGTTCAGTTGTACATAGGGGTATTCCTTCTGACAACCTCCAGACTCTTTTTTAGAGACTCACAGCCTTATAATCTCATTTCTCTTTTCCATTTCCCCCTTACATTAGGTCAAACCGCTTCCCGAAGTCATGTTATTATATGTAGATAGGTATATTCTGCTGTTCCGCATTGAATCTTTAATTCAAGGTCATTTTCTAGTTGCTTCTTCAGCTGGTATGTGGTAGTGATCCCTCGGTGCCAGGGAGGCTCATCCCCGGGTGTCGTGTCCCACGCTGGGGGGAATGCATCACATCTACACGCTGAGTTTGGCTGTGAGAGTGGCCACATTTGAGTAACATGAAGGCTGTCAGGAGGAAACCCCCAGGCACAATGCTACTCTAGGCCTTGTTCTTATTGCAGGTGCATAGGCTCAAAAGTGTAGCCATTAGTATCAAGAGCCCACTGTTGGGCCCTCCTTCCTTCCTGGTTCTTGCCGTTGCACCTGGAGGATTGCTGCTGCTCTCCCAGGGCCCACAACAGTGACCCCCCAGCCAGGAGCCCAGTACCCCCCCAGCTGTTGTTTTTAATTGTTTCCACTATGAGTATATATAGATATTACCATATACCCTGGGCATATGCCCTGTATAACTCCCTGTCAACCATATATATCCTGTCAATAACATCCCATATCAGTATTCCTCCACTGCCATTGTTGAACCACTCTGTGATCCAAAACTTCCCGTAAAGTGAATCCCAACATAATGTCAGCTTCAGAAGAGTCTTAGATCACCAAAATTCATATATACAATATACAGTATTTCCCCAGATCCACCATAAAACCTTTTCCCTTCCACAGCAATAATCTTTTAACTTATTCATATCATATTTCCTGAAACTGATGTACAGATTCCGAAACTATAGTTTTCAAACAAGGTAACATTTGTGCTTACTATGTGGTCCATACTTTAGGTTGTATAGTTTTCTAAATTTTTTAGTTATCCTATGTTTTGTCTTATGGTTTTCATTATTAGTCTGTCATCCCCTATATGTTTTTGGTGTAATATTAGCTGTTTTATATTCATCCTCGTGTACTCTCACATAACTCCTCTTTTGCCCCCTTATTTACCTTTGTTCCATCCACTGCACGTCCATTTTCCCCTCCCCTTAGGGCCCACAACGCCTGCCAATCTAATGCCCTGGGAGCCGTCCTTTCTCACGAGAGATACAGTTCTCTCTATTTGACGGCATTAGTCTTCCCCAGGATATGGGTCCACCCCACCCAATGGTAGAACCCACCTTGGCAAAATGAGCCTTCAGCTATTCCCTCCGGAGTCCTCCCGCATCAGACCATACCCCCTGAGCGTCCTAACCAGGTAACCCTCCTACTTATACTTTGATACGTTTTACTCGACATTTAGTTCTCAATGAACTTCTGGCACTCTCCCATGTTTGTATGTTGCCCCTCCCTCCCACCTATTTCTTGGACCATATTTCCCCTCTTCCCATCCCCAGCCCCCCTCAAACCCAGAAAACCCCACCCGAAGGTAACCCCTTGCCCCCATTTTGTCCCTTCTTTGTGCTCATACTTACCCCCAGCTCATCACAGATTCCACCCCTACAGACATTAACTCACATCCTTCCTCCACCCCCCGATTTCCAGTAAGCCACTTTTCCAGACTCTAGCTCTCTGAGGCAGTTAACTTATTTCATATCATTGAGGTCATATAGTATTTGTCCTTCAATGCCTGGGTTGCTTCACTCAACATAAGATTCTCAAGGTTCATCCATGTTATCACGTGCGATTGTAGTGTATTGGTTCTTACAGCTGAGTAGTATTCCATTGTGTGTATATACCACATTTTATTGATCCACTCATCTGTTGATGGACTTTTGGATTGATTCCAACTTTTGGCGATGGTGAACAATGCCGCTATGAACATTGGTGTACATATATCAGTTTGTGTCTTTGTTTTCAGTTCTGATGGGTATATACCCAGCAGTGGTATTGCTGGGTCATATGGCAAATCTATGGATAATTTTTTGAGAAACTGCCAAACTGTCCTCCAGAATGGTTGGATCCTTCTGCATTCCCACCAGCAATGGATGAGTGTTCCCCTTTCTTCACATCCTCTCCAGCATTTGTATTCTACTGTTTTTTTCATGGCTGCCAATCTTATGGGAGTAAGATGGTATCTCATTGTAGTTTTGATTTGCATTTCCCTGATAGCTAGGGATTTGGAGCATTTTTTCATGTGCTTTTTAGCCATTTGTATTTCTTCTTTGGAGAAGTGTCTGTTTAAATCTTTTTCCCATTTTTTAAATGGGTTGTTTATCTTTTTGTTTTCGAGATATATGAGTTCTTTATATATGCAAGTTATAAGTCTCTTATCAGATATATGGTTGCCAAATATTTTCTCCCATTGTGTGGGTTCCCTTTTTACTTTCTTGACAAACTCCTTTGAGGTGCAGAAGGCTTTAATTTTGAGGTAGTCCCATTTATCTATTTGTTCTTTTGCTGCTCGTGCTTTTGGTGTGATATTCATGAAGCCATTTCCTATTACAAGGTCCTGTAGATGTTTCCCTACACTGCTTTCCAAGGTCTTTATGGTCTTGGCTCTTATATTTAGGTCTTTGATCCATCTTGAGTTGATCTTTGTATAAGGTGTGAGATGGTAATCCTCTTTCATTCTTCTACATATAGCTATCCAGTTCTCCAGGCACCATTTGTTGAATAGGCCATTCTCTCCCAGTTGAAAGGGTTTGGTGGCTTTATCAAATATTATATGGCTATATACATGAGGTTCTATATCTGAACTTTCAATTCGATTCCATTGGTCTGTGTGTCTCTCCTTATGCCAGTACCATGCTGTTTTCACTACTGTAGCTTTGTAGTATGTTTTGAAGTCAGGAAGTGTGATTCCTCCTATTTCGTTTTTCTTTTTCAATATGTCTTTGGCTATTCGGGGCCTCTTTTTATTCCAAATAAATTTCATAGTTAGTTTTTCTAGTTCCTTAAAGAAGGCTGTGTTGATTTTTATTGGGATTGCATTGAATGTGTAGATCAGTTTTGGTAGGATAGACATCTTAATAATATTCAGTCTTCCTATCCATGAACAGGAAATATTCTTCCATTTATTTAGGTCTTCTTTGATTTCCTTGAACAATCTTGTATAGTTCTCGATGTATAAGTTTTTTACATCTTTAGTTAAATTTATTCCTAAGTATTTGATTTTTTTATTTACTATTGTGAATGGTATTTGTTTCTTGATTTCCTCCTGATCTTGCTCATTATTGGTGTATAGAAATGCTACTGATTTTTGCGCATTGATCTTATAACCTGCGACTTTGCTAAACTCATTTATGAGTTCTAGGAGCTTTGTTGTAGATCTCTCAGGGTTTTCTATATATAGGATCATGTCATCTGCAAATAATGAAATTTTGACTTCTTCCCTTCCAATTTGAATGCCTTTTATATCTGGTTCTTGTCTCAGTGCTCGAGCAAGTACTTCCAAGACAAATGTTAAATAGGAGCGGAGACAATGGGCATCCTTGTCTTGTTCCTGAGTATAGAGGGAAGGATTTCAGGATTTCGCCATTGTAAACAATGTTGGCTTTAGGTTTTTCATATATACTCTTTATCATGTTCAAAAAGTTTCCTTGTATTCCGATCTTTTGGAGTGTTTTTATCAGGAAGGGGTGCTGTATTTTGTCAAATGCCTTTTCTGCATCTATAGATATAATCATGTGGTTTTTTTCTCTCAATCTGTTTATATGGTGTATTACATTGATTGATTTTCTTATGTTGAACCATCCTTGCATACCTGGAATAAATCCCACTTGGTCATGGTGTATAATTCGTTTAATGTGTTGTTGAATACGATTAGCAAGTATTTTGTTAAGTATTTTTGCGTCTAGGTTCATTAGAGAAATTGGTCTGTAATTTTCCTTTCTTGTGGTGTCTTTGTTTGGCTTTGGTACTAGGGTAATGTTGGCATCATAGAAGGAATTAGGCAGTGTTCCTTCTGTTTCGATTTTTTGGAATAGTTTCAACAGGATTGGTGTTAGTTCTTTCCGGAATGTTTTGTAGAATTCACCTGTGAAGCCGTCTGGCCCTGGGCTCTTCTTAGTTGGGAGATTTTTAATGACTGATTCTATCTCTTTGCTTGTGATTGGTTTGTTAAGATCATCAATTTCTTCTTTTGTCAGTGTGGGCTGCTTATGTATTTCTAGGAATTTGTCCATTTCCTCTAAATTGTCATTTTTGTTGGAATATAGTTTTTCAAAGTATCCTCTTATGATAGTCTTTATTTCTGTGGGGTCAGTGGTGATATCACCTTTCTCATTTCTTATTTTGTGTATTTGCATCTTTTCTCTTTTTTTCTTTGTTAGTCTCGCTAAAGGTTTGTCAATTTTGTTGATCTTCTCAAAAAACCAGCTCTTGGTCTTGTTTATTTTTTCAAGTGCTTTCTTATTTTCTATTTCATTTAGTTCTGCTCTTATCTTTGTTATTTCCTTCCTTCTTCTTCCTGTTGGGTTACTTTGTTGTTGTTTTTCTAATTCCTTCAAATGTGCAGTTAATTCTTCAATTTCTGCTCTTTCTTCTTTTTTGATATATGAATTTATGGCTATAAATTTCCCTCTCAGTACCGCTTTTGCTGCATCCCATAAATTTTGGTATGTTGTGTTATCATTATCATTTGTTTCAAGGTAGTCATTGATTTCTTTTGAGATTTCCTCTTTGACCCACTGTTTTTCTAAGAGTGTGCTGTTTAATTTCCAAATTGTCGTGTGAAGTCTGGGTCTCTGTCCCTTGCAAATTTCCAGCTTGACTCCACTGTGGTCAGAGATATTGTTTTGTATGATTTCGATCTTTCTGAATTCATTAAGCCTTTCTTTGTGGCCTAGCATATGGTCAATCTTGGAGAATGTTCCATGTGCGCTTGAGAAAAATGTATATCCTGCTGTGTTTGGGTGTAATGATCTATATATGTCTATTAGATCCAGCTCTTCTAATATACTGTTCAAATGTTTTGTTTCTTTAGTGATTCTCTTTTGAGATGTTCTGTCCAGAGTTGATAGTGGTGTATTAAAATCCCCCACTATAATTGTAGATGCATCTATTCTTTCACTTAGTTTTTCCAGCGTTTGCCTCACATATTTAGAGGCGCCCTTGTTAGGAGCATAAATATTTATGATTGTTCGATCTTCTTGACAAATTGTCCCTTTCACTAAAATATAGTATCCTTCTTTGTCTCTCACAATTGTTTCGCATTTAAAGTCTATTTTGTCTGATATTAATATAGCTACTCCTGCCTTTTTTTGGTTGTTGTTTGCTTGTATGATTGTTTTCCAGCCATTCACTTTCAACCTCCATGAGTCTCTGGGTCTAAGATGTGTCTCTTGTAGGCAGCATATAGATGGGTCGTATTTCCTTATCCAGTGTCCCAGTCTGAATCTTTTGATAGGTGAGTTTAATCCATTGACATTCAGTGTTATTACGTTTAGAGAGTTATTTATGGTAGCCATATTTTGGTTGGATTTGTGTTTGTTATATTTTGTTTGTATTATTTTATTTTCCCCTTCTTTTTTGTCTTTCTTGTTGCTTTTACACTCTCCTCCATCTCTGACTGTCCTGTTTTTTCCTTTCTTCCTGCAGAATTCCCTTAAGAATTTCTTGAAGGGGAGGTTTCTTGTTGATATACTCTTTCAGTTTCTGTTTATCTGTGAATATTTTGAACTCTCCATCATTTTTGAATGCTAGTTTAGCTGGATAGAGTATTCTTGGTTGGAAATTTTTTTCCTTTAGTACCTTGACTATATCATACCACTGCCTTCTTGCCTCCATCGTTTCAGATGAGAAATCAGCACTTAATCTTATGGAGTTTCCCTTGTATGTGATGGTTTTCTTTTCTCTTGCTGCTTTTAGAATTTTTTCTTTGTCTTGAGCATTGGATAATTTGACAAGTATATGTCTTGGGGTGGGCCTGTTGGGGTTTATGACCAGTGGAGTGCGCTGTGCTTCTTGGATATGTACATCTGTCTCTTTCAGTAGATTTGGGAAGTTTTCATTCATTATTTCCTGCAACACTCCTTCTGACCCCTTTCCCTTCTCTTCTCCTTCTGGAATGCCTATAATACGTATGTTTGAGCGTTTTGCGTTATCATTCAGGTCCCTAAGTCCTATCTGGATTTTTTCTACCTTTTTATTGACCACTTCTACTATCTGTTTGATTTCCAATGCACTGTCTTCCACATCACTAATTCTCTGCTCTGCCTCTTCTAGTCTGCTGATATTTGCTGCAAGTGTATTTTTGATTTCTTGAATTGTGGTGTTCATTTCCATCATATCTGTTATTTTTTTGCGCATGTCTGCAATTTCCCCTCCGAGTGTTGTCTTCACGCTGTTAACCTCTTTCATTACTTCATCAAATTTGTCGGTGATAAATGTTCTGAGATCTTTCATTGCTTGTGCGAAGTCCTGCCCCCCTTCCTGATTTTCAGTTTGTTGATTGGATTCAGCCATGTTTTCCTGATTACTGGTTTGGTTTGTAGATTTTTGTTGCTGTCTTGTCAACATTTTTTCTTGACGGGTTTAATCAGTTCCTTAGCTTCTTTGTCTAGTCTTGGAGATTAATTAGCTGTTGTTTTTGCGTAAGTGTTATATCTTCTCTTTGTCACTTTGTTCTTCTTATTCCAATTTCTTATTGCTAGTTAAGCTCACTTTAAAGGAAAGTATTAGTGCTGGGGAAAGTCAATTGTGTAAGGAAGGAAAAAGTGTGAAGTAGTATTGGTGATATATGTTTACAAAGCAACAATATGAGTTCTGGGAGGATGGAGGTTAGATCATGTAAATTGTGTAGAGTTATAGTAGTAGGAAAGTACCTATAATGAGGTAGACGACTGAATATGGGAGGAATGTGGTACGTACTAAGAGGCTATTGTTTTCGTGAGAGAGGGAAAGAGAAAAGAAAGGTAATAGTTTCAGGGACAAATACCAGATGGAAAACTAAACAAAGGTATTAGAAATTAAGAGTTAGACACTTTGTGGATCAAAGAAAGGGAGATGGAATATAGGAGAGATAGCAGATGGTGGAGGATATCAAGTTGTAGGGGAAAGGGGATAGTGTAGATAGGCTAAATCTATTCACAGAGAAATGAGGCAGTGGAGGGTGAGGAAACCCAGCAAATGTGAGGTATTTCCTGTAGGACCTATTGTATTGTTAAGGTAAAATAGTATAAGAAGAATATTGGGGACAAGAAAGAGAGGATTGAAAAAAAAAAAAAAAAGAACAACAAGAACAACAACAACAACAAAAAATAAAAAATAAAAAAAACCCAAAGAACAGAAACCCCGCCGCCAGGCTCGGCTGGGCTCAGCTGGGCTCCGGTCCCCCGCCCGCCGCCCACCGCAGCTCGGCTGGGCTCGGCTGGGCTCGGCCGGGCTCGGCCGGGCTCGGCTTTCCCGCCCGCCGCCCGGCGCGGCGCAGCGCGGCTCGGCTCTCCCGCTCGCGGCGCGGCGCGGCTCTCCCGCTCGCCGCCCGGCGTGGCGCGGCCGGGCTCGGCCGAGCCCAGCCGGGCTCCGCCCCCCCCGCCCGCCGCGGCTCAGCCGGGCTCGGCCGGACTCGGCTACCTTGGCCGCCACCCGCCGGGGCTCAGCGCGGTGCTAGCTGCCTCGGCTCCGCCTACCCAAGGAGGGAATCCTCCACACGTAGCTGGGATCTCCGTGTATATTTCACAGATGGATCCTCTCTGTTACCTTCCCTCCAAATCGATGTCCAGACACCTCCGGACCAGGAAAAATCCCAAAACAGCCGGTCCCAAAGAGTCTCCGACGCCTCCCAGCCAATTCCCCCCAGGAGCTAGTAACCGGGAAGTTCACTCAGCCGCCATCTTGCCTCCCCCTCCTGAAAAGTCCCAATTTATATCTTATAGGCCAGTCCTTTCCGTTACCTTCCCACCAAATCGATGTCCAGACACTTCCTGCCCTGAAAAAATCCTGAAAAAGCCTGGTCCCGGAGAACCTCCAGCGGTGCCCAGCTGCCTCTTCCCAGGAGAGACGGCAAGGCAAGCTCACTCAGCCACCATCTTGCCGGAAGCCCATACTCTTAAGAAATTCAAAAATAGTCCAAGAAAATATATATTTTTAAATTTAATATAGCACAGGAAAAGAGAATAGTATACCTATAACATGAACTCAATAAGGGACAGGCTGAATCCTCTCTCCTGCCCACCCCTGTATCCCTGGGCCTAGTAGAATTCCTAACAGGAGGTAAATAATCAGTAGAGGTATTTAAATAAGTAAATGGATCAACGTAGTGCTTTTAACCTTTGAAGGTACTTTTGAACCTATTATCCCAAATACACAATCCTTTATGAGTTTGGAAGGAAATTTAGCAGATGAGGAAATACAAGGGGATTCACTGACTTGCCTAAGTTCTTGTACTTAAATAAGACCAAAATTGGGACTAATTCCTGGGTTTCCTTATCAGAATTCCACTATAATTCTATAGTGGAATAGACCAGTGGTACATAACAGCATTTTTTCAACTGAAATAACTCTACAAATATAAGTTATTATAAATGTATACCTTATATTTGTATAGCTATATACATATAGTAAAAACAGGAATATAGTATACTGTCTACCTTCCTAAGCTAAAAAGAAATCTTTTGTGGGTTACCTGCTCACTTTAAATTATCCATACTGCTCCACTCTCCCAACCTGAAGAATTGGTCGTGCCTCAAATAAAACTGCTTCGTACACAAGAGCTATCCAAGCAACAAAGGCATTCAAATGAAGTTTTCCACTGGCTGGTGGACCACAGCTCACTTCAACAGTCCCCAAGTAATTCTGAGTAACTTTTTCTGGGCATAGTCAGAAGAAGAAAACAACAATTGTGCAATTTGTCTACAGGCATTTCACAACCTGGGCAAATAATAGCTTGATATGCAGCACCTGCTTAGTGAAATGAAAATGGAAAATAAAATGTTTTAAAGGGTTTTCTCTTAATGTCTTTATACTACTGTAAATGTATGAAAATTTTATACTGGGTTTTTATTACTGTTGATTGCTGAACTGACAGGGGAAAATAATCCAAGCCGGCACACTAATGAAACATGATTTTTCCCCCCTAAGTTCTTTATTTTTAAAAGAACAAGGCTAAACACAAATTAAAAGGTAAAAGTTACTTCAACTTTTAACTCTCTAAGGATTGAGCAGTAGAAAACAGATTTTTTTACATGCATTCTTAACCACTTCACCCTTCTCTTAAAAAATAAAAATAAAAAACGCTTTCTTCTGAGACAGGAGCAGAGCTGGGCCTTATGTTTTCAGTTGTGCCTCTCAACACCCACCCTTTTCTCTCTTCAGATAAATGTGCTTTCAGAACCTTCTGAAACATGCCTGCCCATTCCCAAGGGCTGCAACAAGCAAGGATAGAGAGAGCAAACGAACAGTACTAAGAATGGTGGACACATGCCAGGAGAGACCCCACGGAGAGCTGACTTGCCCTTGGGAGAGAACACCAACGTTAACCCAAGTCTCTCAGAGGTGGGTTCAGCACCACCAGTGACGACAAAGAGGAGCTCAGTGCCCTTCCAACGCCACTCACTCTCACAGATACTCATGAGCGAGTTGCTTTAGAAGCACACATTCATCTGGGAGGGGGTGTCAGTTGTGGAATTAGTCACACCTGCCAGTGAATAGCACAGAACAGCTGTACAGACACCAGTGAGTTATTGGTCTTAGACTACAATCTCCCAGGAAGCAAGCTATGCAATTTCTGCTGCTTGTAGGCCAATGGAAAGGAACTTAACTTGCAAATGAAGAAGCATCTTAATTGTGTCTTCTTAAAACTTTTCATTACCAAAAGGCTAGGCAAAGGCAGCAGACTTGGCCCAGTGGTTAGGGTGTCCATTGGCCCAGTGGTTAGGGTGTCCGTCTACCACATGGGAGGTCCGCGGTTCAAACCCCGGGCCTCCTTGACCTGTGTGCAGCTGGCCCATGCGCAGTGCTGATGCGCGCAAGCAGTGCTCTGCCACGCAGGGGTGTCCCCCACATAGGGGAGCCCCACACGCAAGGAGTGTGCCCCGTAAGGAGAGCTGCCCAGCGCGAAAGAAAGTGCAGCCTGTCCAGGAATGGCGCCACACACACGGAGAGCTGACACAACAAGATGACGCAACAAAAAGAAACACAGATTCCTGTGCCACTGACAACAACAGAAGCGGACAAAGAAGATGCAGCAAATAGACACAGAGAACAGACAACCAGGGTGGGAGGGGGAAGGGGAGAGAAATAAATGAATAAATAAATCTTAAAAAAAAAAAAAAGGCTAGGCAAAGCCCAGCTGCGGTGTTCAGATGCCTGGCCCTAAACTTGGCAGCCAGGGCACTTTCCATCCTACTTAGCCTTCATCATCCGATTCTGTACTTGGGTTCTGACTTGCCTGGTATGAGCCAGTTGGATGAAGAGTCAGCCCTAGAATCCAAGGCTTTTGACTCCCAATCCAGTGCTCCCTCTACTAACCATATTGTTCCCTTATTTTTATATAGTAAAGAAGGGAATAAGTATAAGATATCTGATACATTTCTCCCAGTGTTCAATTCTGTGAGTGCAACCTGTGTTTACTAAGTATCTGCTGATAAACCTCATGCAAGGTGGTGAGGATGATACAACAGGAAATAATTACATGGGTATGTGCCCTCAAGGAAATGTTCTAGACCAGGAGGCAAACTTTGTTTTACACTAACAACACTCATTCAACAATATGTCCTAACTATGAGCTAAGCGTTGTCTATATACCTTCAGAGAAACTACAAAAAGACCACAATTACCATCCACCAAAGATCCTTAAAACTGGGTTTAAAGGAGACCTCAATGACTATCCAGTTGAACTCCTCCCACTCAACTATACCCTAGCCAAGAGATTTTGCTCATGCTCCCTCTGAGAAGATTCACATTTACCTACTTCCTTCTTAAAATGTAGGGCACAGAACTAAACACAGTATTCTAGGTATGGCTTTCTCCTTCTTCCAGATAATGTGTTTCTATAATGCAATTAACACTCACATCTAGGTATTTGAAGGTATCAAATAAAACAATTTTTTTCCCACACATCACCCCTATTCTGGTATACTTCTCTTGACCCTTTGATTATACTTCTCAGTATAATGTTCCTAAATTTCATCTCTTCTGATTTAGCCCATATAGTTGACTGGAAAAAAAAAATGCTGAGGAACCATGATTCCATTATCTGATCCTATTGTCTTTCCCAGTTCTACCTCCCACAAATGCAATACATTGTTTTATGTATCTTCATCTAAGTCATTGGTAAATATTTTTGTCAAGAACCAGGCATAAGAACCCTCAAGAAACATTCCTCCAAACTGACATAACCCCAAATAACTCTGGGTTGAGTTGTCTAGCACAAATCCAGATTCAAACATTCTCCTGAACTTCAAATACATGGTGCTTAACACATTTCCCTTATTTGCAAAGTAAAAAAAAAAGAACAAAACAAGGTAAAAGAACCCAAAGTGGCTCATAACAGTTACTTACAGGTTTGCAAACCATCCTTTAAAAAATCTGTATTACAATCTTATTCTGATCCCAAAAGTCATCTTTACTTAGTAGGGGAATACCAAAGAGTGGAAACAGAACGTCAGTTAAGCCACGCATAGGGTGCTTGAAGACAATAGTGGGGAAGGCAGCTGGAGGAATGGACTGGGATCCAAACATAAAAGGTCCTGTACCTTCCACTGGAGACATCAGTCTTAACTCTGAAGGCAGTGGAGAAACAATGAATGCTTGGAACAACGGAACGGCGTGATCAGATCATCTAGGAAAAGCCACCTGACAGTGGGGGCCAAGAGAGATGGGATGAGGCAGAAGCTAGAACTGTAAAGAACTGGCCCTGACAATGGTTCAGAGGAGAGATTTAAATAACTTCATTAAATAGCAGCTGAGAAAAATAACACGAGATACATGACTGAGGTTCAGTCTGACAAACTGATTCAGAAAGGGAAGCAGCAAGGGAAGAAGGGGATGCCAACCGCCAAGCCCCTGCCTTGGGTCGCATTAAAAGAATTAAGGAAGGTCAGATGAAAAGTTGCCTCTTGGAAAAGAAGAAAAGATAAATTACGGGAAACGGACTTTGGCCCAGTGGTTAGGGCATCCGTCTACCATATGGGAGGTCCCCGGTTCAAACCCCGGGCCTCCTCGACCCGTGTGGAGCTGGCCATGCGCAGCGCTGATGCGCACAAGGGTGTCCCCCGCGTGGGGGAGCCCCACGCACAAGGAGTGCGCCCATGAGGAAAGCCGCCCAGCGTGAAAAGAAAGTGCAGCCTGCCCAGGAATGGCGCCGCCCACACTTCCCGTGCCGCTGACGACAACAGAAGCGGACAAAGAAACAAGACGCAGCAAATAGACACCAAGAACAGACAACCAAGGGAGGGGGGGGGAATTAAATAAATAAATAAATCTTTAAAAAAAAAAAAAAGATAAATTACTTTGGAGAGAGTCATTTTAGGATTCCCAAAGGATATCCAACGTGAAGCTGTCCAGGAGACAGTTCAAACAATGGAATTAGACCTAGGGGAAAAAAATAGAAAGGGGGCTGCTGAAGAACTGGAAGGGTCTGTGTTTTGGAATTGATAGTAGGAAAGGGGGCCAGAAAATGAGCCCCGGAAAGTAATGCCAGCAAGGTGTACGAAGATACGGAGAGAGATGGGTTAGGGAAGAAAGTGAGAGAAGCTTTCAAGGAGAAAACCATGTCGAATGATAGAGTTGTCAAGGAAAAAGAAAAGTGAGAACTGGTCATGATATTTTGTGATTAGAAAGCTGAGACCTTCCAAAGAGTATTTTAGCCAGCATAGTAGTGCTTCTCAGACTTTAATGTGCCACATGTCATCTGCGGATCTTGTTAACATGAGGATATAGTCTATCTCAGTAGGTGTAATGAAGGACCCAAGATTTGGCATTTTTGTCAAGAACGAGGCCAAGATTTGGCATTTCTAACAAGCACCCAAGAGATGCCTATCCTACTGGTCCTCAGATCACACTTTGAGTACCAAGAGGAAGAGGTAGGTGCGAGGTGAACGTGTGGAGGCAGTGAATAGGGAAGTATCTTTCCAGAAGTTTGGTAGAGGAGGGAGGAAGAGTGCATGATGGGATAGGTAAAATACAGTAAGAGTGTCACAGGAATTAAGAATCACTAGTGCTAATTTTAAAGAAGTCTTCTGTCCTAGAAGATGACCCTGAAAGCTTTGATAAGAATGCTAAGAGAGCTCAATATATGCTTTCAGTTCTTCTGCATCCTTAATCTTACCAGAACCCACTGACTTAAAGTTAAGCTAAGTAGGAAAGTGGAGAGTTAGACGATCAGGCTGGCCAGCAAAAAATTAACACATCCACCACTCATGATACTACTCATTGGCTGGTACAAATCCCACTATTTACCCAGTCCCCTTCTTATTGTTTCATGACTAGAGGGCTTCTCCCACAATGCAGTTCTCTTCTTACTTCAGCTCCAAACCTCCCCAAGTCCATGCCTGTTTGACTACGACTTAGCCTCTGTTGACAGATTTTATGTTTGGAAATGTCTCTGGCTATGCCAAAAAGAACAAGCAAAGAATTAACCAGTACACTCTCACTGATGCAGTCAAAGCAGATCTCAATATACCCTAGGAAACACCACCATCTCCTCTAACCTACAAAGAATCTCTGACTCATCAAGGCCTGGAAACAAGGCAGAACCGCCGAGCATCTCCCCATCTGGGCGGTGCCAGGGTCTGGGGACTTTTCGTATGAACTCTGGCTTCTAGAATTGACTAGATAATCTTTGTGGACTCTTTCCATGCTTTGGGATGAGTCGATCAAACTGATCAAAGGGATTGTTGAGAAAGGTTGCGTCATGAAGGGACCCAAAAGAGAGTAAGATAAAAAACATCACATAGTCCTAAATGGACCAGCCATTTTAAAAGGAAAAGATTTCTATTTTTATAAGCAAAAATAATCTTTCCTAGCACTTATGCAAAATCAGAGAGTCACAGAATGTTACGACCTGGAGAGCCCCTTACAACTCAACAAAAGCATTACCTACGAAGCTTGTTGAAAAAATGTGGAAGTTGAGGCCTTGCCCCATAATGTGGACCTGCCCAGAATCTCCAGGAGTGTCCAATTAACTCACTTTATTTACAAGATCCAGGAACATTGAGTTTCTAAATATTATAGATGCTTTTTATAAAATTTATACCACACCTCATTTCAAAAAGTATCTAAGGCAGAAGTCACATGGTTGATAACAGAGTTATCAGTGATGGAACATGAACCCTTAACTAGGATTCAAGTTCATAAATACACTGAATACTAACCGTGTGTTATGTAGTGCGAGGTTCTATTGAAACATATGGAAAGTTTTGCTCTCACATCAAAGTGCCTGGAAATGGCATTCCTCTTTCAAAGGAAGTAAAATTCCACTATGCCAACACCTTCGTGGTCACACTAACAGCCCCAAGCTGCTTTACTTCACCTAATTTTCAAGGAGGTGCTTGGAAAAGTTTTTAGCAGGGACTAGGAAAATCAGACAAGGAAAAGCAGCACAAGAGATGAAACTTTTAACTATCTAATTTACTTATGTTTTCCAAATTAGATGAATATGTTTCCCAGTCTTTTCTCTAGAGGAGGGCTGTGGGGTATGAATGTTGTTTGCCCAATAAAGCATCACACTGCCTGTCCATTCTTTCATCACAAAAAATGCCATTTTGCTGGCTGTATCCTCCATGCCCAGGGGTTGTCGTGAATGCCGCTTATTAAAACCACTCATGCTAGGCCTTCTTCATAATAATCTGGAAATATCTTGTCCCTGAAAACCCCTTGGAGGCCAAGTCTGAAAACAATTGGACTTACCAACACACAGCTCCATTCACACAAAATAAAAAGAGCTTAGTGAAAACAAGAATGACTTGCTTAAAGATGAAAAGGATGTAGTCAGGCAGAGCAGGAAAAAGGGAAGGCAGGTATCTTGTCCCATGCTTCAAACCCAGCCCCACCTGGTTCTCAGCATATGCCTACAGTCAGCTGACCTGTCACTGAAACTGTGCAGTTTTGTACCTGGGGCAGAAGACCTAGACAAACCAGATCCTAGTCCTCACATCTGCTCCCAACAATTCATTTCCCTTTATCTGTTCCACCAGCCTCAGTCTTGAAGGACTAGAACATGGGTTTCCTCATCCCCACTGCCTCCACTGAGCCCAAGGTACTTCCAAGCCATTTAAAACATCTGTTTGTGCAGCCCTGAGTCTTAAGAAGTGTTACTTTTATTGACACAGTTTAATTTAGGTCTACCATTTTACTTTGGTCTTCTGTGTGTCCCCTACTTTTTTGTTCATTTTTACTTCCTTTCCTACCTTCTTTTGGAGTAAGTAAATATTTTTTTAAAATTTCCTTTTAATTTACTTATCTTCTTAGCAATAACTCTTGCATTAACTTTTAGCAGTTGCTCTGGGTTTACAATGGCATTCTTAATTAGTCACAAACTACTTAAAGTTAATATTGCACTGCTTCATGTAAAATGAAGAAATCTTATACCCATGTAGGTCACTGACCCCCTATCCCAGCATCATGCTATTGTTGTCATATATATTACATCTATACACACTATAAATAAATGCAATGATATAGTTTAGGGATTTAAAAATTTATAGTTTGAGGGAATTAAGAGGAAAATTTTGTCCTTTTCTAAATTTATCACTTCTGATGCTCTTCCATCCTTTTGTTCCTATTTTATGTCTTTTTTGTTTTGTTTTTTCCTTTTACTTTTCCTTCATTCCTTCTAGAAGATTAATTTCTTTTTGGTTTCATTTCTCTTCAAACTAAAGGAAGCCTTCTTATCATGCAGCTCTGCTAGTGATTCATTATCTTAATTGGCTAATTATCTTAGTTTTCTTCTACCTGAAAATATCTTTATTCCACCTTCATTCTTGAGGGCCATTTTTGTTGGATAAGGAATTTTCAATTGACAGTTGTTGTTTTCTCTTGAAGCACTATAAAGATAAAGTACCACTGTCTTCTGGCCTCCATACTTAAGGAAGAGAATTTAAGGTAATTCAAATTATTGTTCCCCTTTAAGCAATGTGCATTTTTCTTAGGTTGTTTTTAAGATTTTCTGTTAATCTTTGGTTTGTCAGAAGTTTAACTATGATGTGACTAGGTTTTCTGTAATTAATCCTGCTTGGAATTGCAGCTAGTACCTACTCTCCAGTTCATCAAACATACCCAGGACAATAACAAAAGGATAATGATGGACAATGGCTGTATTAGGCAACCAAAGGCATGCTGATGCAAAACACCAGAAATCAGCCGGTTTTTATAAAGGGTATTTATTTGGGTTAGACGCTTACAGTCATAAGGCTTTAAAGAGTCCAACTCAAGGTACCATTATAAGAGGTACTTTCTCAACCAGTGTCTATTGCCACGTGTTGACACAAGATGGCAGGTGATGACTGCAAGGGTTCAGTCTTCCTCCTCCTACGGCTCTGTGGTCTCAGCTTCTTCCAAACTCAGACGCAGGCTGCAACAAGTCTTGTCTCTCTCTTGGGACTCATTTCTCTCCAGGTTCAGCTGCTCTGCTCTCTCCACAAGGCCAGCTGTAAACTATCAGGTAAACAGCTCATCTCTCTTCTCGGTGTTTCTGCCATGTCTAATGGAGCCTTCTCTCCTTCCTCATGGATCTGCTTATCTGTGTGTTTACTTCCTGGGCTCCAGGATCAAAACTCCAACTAACTACTCTGCCTTATTGTTTTCTCTGTGAGCGGGGACGAGATTTCCTACTAACATGGCCCAATCAAAGCCCTAGTCATAATTTGATCAAGTAAAAGTGAAACCTCTGAATTCAATACATTCAAAGGGCATCACTAGCCCAGAGGAACAGACCAGTTTACAATAATAAGTATTTCTTTTTGGAATTGATCAGTAATATCAAACTGCCACAATGTCCATCCCCAAAAACAGAGTATCTACAACTGAAAGCAGGACAGTTCCATCCATCTGCCCCACGGGAACTAAGCCCCCTCTTGAAGCAGAGTGGGCATCACTGTCCCAAAATCCTCAAGATTAAGGAATGAACAAACATAAGGGGGAACACAACTATGGTTTAAAGTAGATTTATTATTATTCTAGTAATGGAAGAACTTGTAACATTGATAGAAAGGCAATGGTCACCAGAGGTTCAGAGGGGAGGGAGAGGGAAGAACGGGTGTAACATGGGGCATTTTGGGGACATTGGAAATGTTCTGTATGACATTATAATGATGGATACAGGCCATTATATATTTTGTCAAAACGTATAAAACTGTGCAGTGCAAATTGTAAACCATAATATAAACTATAGACCATACTTAGTAGCAATGCTTCAATATTTGTTCATTTGTAACAAATGTACCACACTAATGAAAGATGTTATTAATATGTTGGTGTATACGGGAATCCCCTATTTTCAATGTAACATTTATGTAATCTAAAGCTTCTTTAAAAATAAAATTTTAAAAATAAAATAAAAATAAAGAAAAATGTATAATAAAAAATTCTGCTTGGTGTTCACTAAGCTCCTTGAATATATAAATTTATGCTTTTTTACCAAATGTGGGAAATTTTCAGCCATTATATCTTCAAAAAAAATTTGGCCCCATTCTCTTAATTCTCCTTCTGGGATTTCAATATATTAGAACTTATAGCAAAGCCTATGTTAGATCTTTTGATCTAAAAGATGCCCCATAGGTCATCTTGAGAGTGGCTAATATGGGAAATTTGAGATGTGTATATGTACTATAATAAAAAAAGATACTTTAAAAAAGTTATGAGACTCAAAAATCAAGGGAAAGAAAAAGAATCAGTCAAAAGATAAAAGTAGCCAATATAACCAGAACCAGAAGTGATGCAGAGGTAGGAACTGTCAGACTGGGACTTAAAATAACTGTTATTTATTTGTTTGTTTCTTTATTTATTCCTCAGGTTTTTTTGGGTTTTGGTGTTTGTTTTTTTAGGAGGTACTGGGGATTGAACCCAGGACCTCATACATGGGAAGCAGGTGCTCAATCACTGAGCTACACCCACTCCCCTAATATATATTTTTTAATCTAGAGGAAAAGGTGGACAACATGCATAAACAGATAGGTAATTTCAGCAGAGAAATGGAAGCTACAAAAGAAGAGTCAAAGGGAAATTCTAGAAATAAAAACCACGATATATGAAAGGAAGAATTCATTCAAGGGTTTACAAGCATACTCCAGACAGTAGAGAAAAGGATCCATGACCTTGAAAATAGCTTAATAAAAATTATCCAAACTGACATGCAAAAAGAAAAAATAATGAGAAAATAAAACAGAGAATCCAAGAGTTATGGGATGATGTCAAACAGAATAACATATAATGTAAGAAGAAGTAGAAGAGAGAGAAAATGGGGCAGATAAAATGTTTAAAGGGATAATGGGCAAGAATTTTTCAAAATTAATGAATATCAAATCACAGCTCAATAAAGCTCAGAGAACCCCAAGTAGGATTAAAAATATATATATGCAGGTTTTAGCTAATCTTCTAAAAACCAAAGTTGAAGAGGAATTCTTAAAGGCAGTCGGGGTAGAGCGTCGAATATATATTGAAGAACAAAGCTTACAATGACACCCCACTTCTCAAAAGAAATAATGCAAGGAAGGAGAAAACAGAACAGCTATAATATGCTGAAAGAAAAAACTGCCAAACCAGAATACACTCATTTCCTAAAAGTGAAGATAAGCTACCTCACCCCATGTATACAAAATGGATCAACAACCCAAATATAAGAGCCAAAACTACAAAACTCTTAGAATAAAGCATAAGGGTCAGTCTTTATGACCTTGGATTTGGCAACAGATTCTCACATATGCTAGCCAAAGTTGAACCAACACAAGAAATAACAGGTAAATGAGACTACAATACTTGTGCAAAAGACACTATCAAGAAAGTTAAAAGACAGCCTACAGAATGGGGAAAAAAAATGTTTACAAATTATTTATTTGATAAGGGTCTTATACACAAAATATATAAGAAGTTTTACAATTCAACAAGGATGACCCAGAAAGTTGATAAGAAATTACCAGGAGATGGAGGGAGGGTGAAAAGGAGATTGCAATAAAGGACAGGAGAGGACAAAAAAAAATGATATGACATATAAAAACCAAAGGACAAAATAGCTGAAGTTCTGCCTTTATTGAAATAACACTGAATGTTAATGGATTAAACTCCCCAATCAAAATATGCAGAGTGGCACAATGGATAAATACGTTGTTTACAAGAGACCTTGGGCCCAGAGACACTAATACTTTGGAAGTGAAAGAATGGGAAAAGACATTCCATGCAAGTAGGTACCAAAAAAACAGCTGTGGTGGCTATACTAATATCCAACAAAATAGACTAAATCAAAAGCTGTTTGCAAGAGAAAAAGAAGATGTTATATATTAATAAAAGGTAGCAGAGGGAATGCCTGATTAACAGACATGGTGTTTTGTTTGGCAGTGATGAAAATGTTTTAGAACTAGACAGAGGTGTTGTTTCCACAACACTGTGAATGTTGCACAACACTGAATGTGCTAAGTGTCCCTGAATTGTTTGCTTTAAAGTGTTTAATTTTATGCTACATAAATTTCAACTCAATAAGAAAAGTAGTGAAAAATAGATACAGGAGAGTCAGAAAAAGAAATATGATGAAAGAAACAGGGGTGAGAGAGTTGTGAAATATTGCACTGCAGACTCTGAAGATGGAGGAAGAGCCAAAAGCCGAGGAATGCAGGCAGCATCTAGAAGCAGGAAAAGGCAAGGAAACAGATTCTCCTCTAGACCCCTCAAAAGGAACGAAGCTCTGCTGACATCTTGATTTTATTCCAGTGAGACTTCTGACCTTCAAAATGGTAAGATAATAAATCTGTGTTGTCGTAAGCCAGTTAAAAGTGATAAAAGGTTAAACAAAAAAAATGAAGGTAGGAAAAATAATTTTTCAGGCAAAGAAAAGCGGAGTCAATTCATTGCTAGTATACCTGCACTTTTTAAAAAGTATTAGAGGAAGTTCTTCAGGCAGAAAGAGTCTGAGAGCATAAGGATATGTATATCTTTACAAAAAAAAAGAACTCCAGAAATGGTGAAAATATGGGTAATATGATGGCATTTTTCTTACGATCTCTTTAAAAGATAACTGTCTAAAGATAAAACAGCAACAATATTCTTTGAGGTTTATAACATATACAGAAGTGAAGTGTTAGACAACAATAGAAAAAGGGTGAGGGGGGAAATGGGAGTAAATTATTATACAGTTTTTAAACTATTTGTAAACTGGTATATTACTTAAAGATAGACTGTGTATTAGTTAGCCAAAGGGGTGCTGATGCAAAATACCAGAAATTGGTTGGTTTTTATAAAGGGTATTTTTGGGGGGCTGGAGCGTACAGATGCCAGGCCATAAAGCATAAGTTATTTCCCTCACCAAAATCTATTTTCACATGTTGGAGCAAGATGGCTGCCAACATCTGTGAGGGTTCAGGCTTCCTGGATTCCTCCCTTTCTGGGACTTGCTGCTCTTTCCTCTGTGTGCTTACTTCCTGGGGCTCTGGCTTAAGACTTCAGCATCAAAATCCAACATCAAAAATCCTCAACTCTGTCCTTTGTCATGCCTTTTATCTGTGAGTCCCCACACACCAAAGGGTGGGGACTCAATGCCCTACTGGCACAAGAGGTTTACATAATTACTTAATCAAATAAACGTGTGAATCCAATATAATCTAATAAGCCCAGAGGACAAGATCAGTTTATAAACATAACCCAATATTTCTTTTTGGAATCCATCAATAATATCAAACTGCTGCAGACTGTAAATAACAAATTAAAGATGTATATTGTATACCATAAAGCAGCTATTAGGCTTTTTTTAAATGGATAACACTTATAAGCCAATAGAGAAGACAAAATGGAATCATAATATAGACAAATACTCCTTAAAAAGATAGGAAAAGAAGGAAAAAGGAACAGAAACAAATGGGACAAAAAGAAAGCAACTTAAAAAATACTACACTTAGGGAAACGGACTTTGGCCCAGTGGTTAGGGCGTCCGTCTACCACATGGGAGGTCCGCGGTTCAAACCCCGGACCTCCTTGACCCGTGTGGAGCTGGCCATGCGCAGTGCTGATGCGTGCAAGGAGTGCCGTGCCACGCAAGGGTGTCCCCCGCGTGAGGGAGCCCCACACGCAAGGAGTGCGCCCGTGAGGAAAGCCGCCCAGCGTGAAAAGAAAGTGCAGCCTGCCCAGGAATGGCGCCGCCCACACTTCCCGTGCCGCTGACGACAACAGAAGCGGACAAAGAAACAAGACGCAGCAAATAGACACCAAGAACAGACAACCAGGGGAGGGGGGGAAATTAAATAAATAAATAAATCTTTAAAAAAAAAAAAAAAAAAATACTACACTTAAAACTAATTATATCAATAATTCTATTAAATATAAATTGACAGATCATTCCAATTAACAAGCAGGAATCCTTATATTGGATAAGAAAGAAATTTTTCTGAAAGAAATTCACTGTAAACATCAAGAAAGAAGGTTAAAATGGATAGAAAAATATACCATACAAACACTAAACAAATGAAAGCTGGAGTCTCTATATTGGTATAATTCAAAGTAAGCTTCAGAACAAGGAATATTATCAGGAACAAAAGAGTCAATTTCATCAAGAAGACAATGAACATGTACACATCTAAAAACAGAATTTCAAACTAAATAAAGAAAAAAAAACTGATTGAATTGAAGAAATAGAAAAACAAAATTATAGTTGGAAACCTCAATGTCCCTCTCGGCACTTTATATAAAACGTAAAGGGAAGTGGATTGGCTCAAGTGATGGGGCCTCAACCTACCATATGGGAGGACCCAGGTTCAATCCCTGGGGCCTCCTGGTAAAAACGAAAAAGAGAAAGCATGCCTGTGCAGCAAGCTGAGTGTCTGTGCAGCAAACTTAGTGCCCACACAGCAAGCCAAGTGCTTGTGTGGGGAGCCAGTGCCCCCACAAGTGAGTCATGCAACAAGGTGATGACCCAACAAAAGTGAGACAAAGGGGAGAGGCAAGGTGAAGCATAGCAGAGACCAGGAACTGAGGTTGCACAATTGACAGGGTACCTCTCTCCATATCAGAGGTCCCCAGGATCAAATCCTGGTGAGTCCTAGAGGAGAAAGATGAGAAGACAAAAAGAGAAATAGATACAGAAGATCACATAGCAAATGGACACACACAGCAGGGTGGGGGAGGGGAAGGGGGAAAATAGGGAAAACAATAAGGATATAGAAATTTTAAACAACACTATCAACCAACTTGATTTAACTGGCATTAATAGAACACTCAAACCAACTCTAGAAGAATCCACATTATTTTCAAAAGCACACAAAACATTATGGCTCAGAAAATTAGACCATTTTCTGAGCTATAAAACAATGAAATTAAAAGGACTGAAATAATAAAATGTATGTTTTCTGATCACAATCAAATTAAACTAGAAACCAACAACAGAAAGATAGCTGGAAGTCCTCTCCCCAAATATTTGGAAGCTAAGCAATCATGGATCAAAGAAAAAAAACAAATTGGAAATTAGGAAGTGTTTTTAACTAAAGGAAAAAGCAAGATATCAAAATATCAAAACTGTGAGATATAATTAAAGAAGTTGAGGTAAGTTCATAATATCATATGTTTATATTAGAAAAAAAGAATAGTCTCAAGTGAATGACCAATGCTTCCACCCTAAGAAAATCAAAAGGACAGAGCAAATTCTATTCCCCAAAAAAGGAAAGAAATTAAGAGCAGAAGTAAGTGAAAATAGAGAAAAACAATGAAACCAAAATTAAGTATGTTAAAAATATGCCCAAATATCTGCAAAAAATTACAAACCATACTAAGAAACAGAAAGATATGGCTCAGTCCAGGGAAGAGAAGACACAGAATTTAGAAAAACTAACCAACAAAATTCAAACAAATCTAAATCAATGCAAGGAGAGGAAGGAAAATATGAATGTGAAGACAACATGTGAGCTTAAAGAAGAAATTGAAAAATTTAAAAAGAAAAATAGCAGAAACGATGGGGATGAAAGGCACAATAATGGCAATTAAAAATACACTAGAAGCATGGGACAGAAGATTTGAACAAGCAACTTTTACGAAAAAATATAAATATACAGGCACAAGAAGCACAACATACTCCAAACAGAAAAAAATCCTAATTGACCCACTCTGAGAGACATATAAATGAGAATGTCAAGTTCCAAAGATAAAAAAAGAATTCTGAAAGCAGCAAGACAAAAGCGATTTGTCACATACAAGAGATCCTTAAAAGACTAAGTGATAAATTCTCATCAGAAACCAAACAGGCAAGAAGGCAGTGGTATCATATAGTTAAGGTACTAAAAGAAAAACTGGCAGCCAAAAATGCTTTGTCTAGCAAAACTGTCCTTCAGAATTGAGTAAGAGTTTAAAATATTCAAGATAAGCAGAAACTGAGAGCTTTTGTCAACAAAAGATCCACCCAACAAGTATTACCAAAGGCAGGATGAAAGGGAAAGAGAGGGCAGAGTGGTTTGGAGTAGTGTGAAGAAATTAAGATCTTCAATAAAGGTAACTAAAAGAGTAAATACAAAGCAAATAGTACTCAAGATACTTTACTTCTTATGAATCAGAATACAATCAAACAAGAAAAATGCATATTTCCTGATAAAGGACATGAAAAATATAAAAAGTTAATGTGGGACAAAAACAACATAAAGGGAAGAAACAGAGGTATGGCAGCAGAGAACCTGTAAGCTATTTAAGCTAAGTTTGTATCTTTTCAAATTAGTTGCTTATAGATGTAGGTTGTATTGACCATGAGGTGCAATGATACTCAGAGATGTATTCACCAAATGCAATGAATGTGTCATGATGATGGAGGAGAATGTTGCTATGGGGGGAGGAGTGGGGGGAGGAGGGTGGGTGGTATATGGGGACCTCATATTTTTTTAATGTAATATTTAAAAAATGAATAAAGACAAAAAAAATATGTAGGTTGTGAAATATAAACCCCAGGATAACCACAAAGAAAGTATTTTTAAAATATGCAGAAATAAAAAGAGAAAAGGATCGGACACATCAAAAAAGACCAACTATACAGAAAAGGAGATTGCATTAAAAGAAAGGAAAGCCAAAAAAAAATTACATGACAAATAAAAACCAAAGGACAAAATGGCTGAAGTAAGTGCTGCCCTTATTGAAATAACACTGAATATTAATGGATTAAACTCCCCAATCAAAATATGCAGAGTGGCACAATGGATAAATACATTGCTTACAAGAGACCTTGGGCCCAGAGACACAAATACTTTGGAAGTGAAAGAATGGAAAAAGATATTTCACACAGGTAGTTACCAAAAAAGAGCTGTGGTGGCTATACTAATATCCGACAAAATAGACTAAATCAAAAGCTGTTTACAAGAGAAATAGAGGACATTATATATTAATAAAAGGGTCAATCCACTATGAAGAAATACCATAAGAATTTATGGACCAGGGGAGGGGTGAGGTATATGGGAATCCCCTATATTTTCTATATGACTTTTCTGTAACCTAAAGCTTTTTTGAAAATAAAGTGAAAAAATAAAACAAGAATGAATGGACCTAACCATGGTACCTCACAGTGTGAGGCAAACACGTGTAAAACAGAAGGGAAATATAGACACCTCTACAGTAATAGTTGCCAACTTCAGTACACCACTCTCATCAATAGATAGAACATCCAGTCAAAAGATTAATAAAGAAACAGAATTTGAATAATATTATATGATAAATGAACTAGACCTAACAGATATATACAGAACATTGTACCCCGATACAAGAAAATATACATTCTCCTCAAATGCATATGGATCATTCTCCAAGACAGACCACAGATTGGGTCACAAACAAGTCTCAATAAATTTAAAAACATTGAAATTACAAAATACCTTCTCTGACCATCAAGGAATAAAGCTGGAAATCAACAGTAGAAAATCCACAAATACATGGAAGTTAAATAACACACTCTTAAATGATCAATGCGTCAAAGAAAAAATTGCAAAGGAAATCAGTAAATATCTTGAGATGAATGAAAATGAGAACACATATCAAACATAGGATATAGCAAAGGCAGTGCTAAGAAAGCAATTTATAGTCCTAATGCTTAGACATTTAAAAAGAATAAAGGCTAAAATCCTAATCCTAACTGCATACCTGGAAGAGCTAGAAAAAGAACAAGCTAATCCCAAAGCAAGCAGAATAAAGAAATAACAGATATTAAAGCAGAAATAAATGAAATAGACCATAAACAATAGACAGCATTAATGAACCAAAAGTTGTTGTTGTTGTTTTTTGAGATCAATAAAATTAGCAAATCCTTAGCTAGACCAATGAAGAAAATGAGGCGATGTAAATTAATAAAATCAGAAATGAGGGGGGGCATTACTACTGACCCCACAGAAATAAAAAGGATAACAAGAGGATATTATGAATAACTGTATACAAACAAGTTAGACAGTCTAAATGAAATGAACAAATTCCTAGAAACACGTGAATAAACTTCACTGACTCTAGAGGTCTAGAAGACTTCAACAGACCAGTTACAAGTAAGGAGACAGAATCAGTTATCAAAGTCCTCCCAAAAAAACCCCAGGACCGGATGGCTTCACAGGTGCGTTCTACCAAACATTCTAAGAAGGATTAATACCAATTCTGCTTTAACTCTTCCAAAAAATTGAGGAGGGAACACTCCCCAACTCATTCTACAGGGCCAAAACCTTCCTCATACCAAAGTCAGATAAAGATATTACAAGAAAAGAAAATTACAGAACAATTACTTTTTTGAATATAGAGGCAAAAATCTTCAAAAAAAATACTGGAAAATAGAATCTAACAGCACTTTGAAAGAATTATACACCATGATTAAGAGGGTTTTATCCCAGGTATGCAAGCATGGTTCAACATAAGAAAATCAATTAATACACCTCATTAACAAAACAAAGGGGAAAACACACATGATTATCTCCTTTGATGCAGAAATGGCATTTGACAAAATGTAACATCCTTTCTTGATAAAAACACTTTAAAAAATAAGACTGGAAGGAAACTTCCCCAACATAACATCATAACCAATGGTGAAAGCCTGATGCTTTCTAAGATCTGAAACAATGTAAGGATGCCCAATATCACCAATGTTACTCAACATTGTGCTGAAATTCTAGTCAGAGTAGTTAAGAAAAAGAAATAAATGGCATCTAAATTGGAAAGGAAGAAAATGAGAAGAGAAGACAAAAAGAGAAATAGGCACAGAAGATCACAAAGAGAATGGACACAGACAGCAAAAACAGCCGGGTGGGGGAGGAAAGAGAGAAAAAAAATTGGAAAGGAAGAAGTAAAACTTTCACTATTTGTAGATGATATGACCCTATATATATAAGAAAGTCCTGAAAAAACCTACAGCAAAGCTAGTAGAGAATAAAATAGCACAGCAAAATGGCAGGGTACAAGATCAACATGGGAAACTTAGTAGTGTGTCTAATATACTAGTAATGAACAATCTGAGGAGGAAATTGAGAAAAAATTCTATTTACAACAGCAACTAAGAATCAAATATCTAGGAATAAATTTAACTAAGGGTATAAAGAATTTGTACACAGCAAACTACGAAACTTTGTGAAAAGAAATCAAAGAAGACGTAAACAAATAGGAAGGACACTCCATAATCATGGATTGGAAGATAAATATTGCTGTGATATGTCAATGCTACCCAAAATGACTTACAGAGTCAATGCAATCCCAGTCAAAATTCCAACAGCCTGCTTTGCAGAATTGGAAAAGCCAATTCTCGAATGTATTAAAAAACAAGAACAAAGTTGGAGGACTCTCACTTTCTGACTTTAAAGCTTATTTCAAATTAACAGTGGTCAAAACAGCATGGTACTGGCACAAGAAGAGACATAAAGACCAATGGAATCTAATTGAGAGTTCAGAAATAGCCCCTCACATATATGATGAATAGATTTGTGGCAAGGCTGCCAAGTCCCCTCGGTTGGAAAAAAATAGTCTCTTCAATAAATGGGAGCTGGGAGTATACCAAATATCCTTACGCAAAAGAATTAAGAAGGACCCGTATTTCATACTATACAACAAAAATTAACTCAAAATGGATCAAAGACCTAATATTAGAACCAGGTCTATAAAGTTCTTAGAAGAAAATGTAGGGAAGCAAGTTTGGGATCTCGTGTTAGGCAATGGTTTCTTAGACTTACACCTAAAGCACAAGCTACAAAAGAAAAATAGATAAATGGGACCTCAAATTTTAAAACTTTTCTGCAAAGACTTTATCATGAGAATGAAAAGACAACCTACTCAATGGGAGAAAATATTTGGAAATCACATACCTGATAAGGGTTTAATATCCAGAATATATAACAAAATCCTACAACTCAACAATAAAAAGATAAACAACCCAATTTAAAAATGGGGGAAAGACTTGAATAGACATTTCTCCAAAGAAGAAAAACAAATGGCTAAAAAGCGCATGAAAATATGCTCAACGTCACTAGCTATTAGGGAAACACAAACCAAAATCACAATGAGAGACCATTTCACACCCACTAGAATGGCTATTATTAAAAACCAGAAAACTACAAGTGTTGGAGAGGATGTAGATAAATAGAAACACTCATTCTTTGCTGGTGGGAATGTAAAATGATGCAGCTACTGTGGCAGACAATTTGTAGTTCCTCAGGAAGCTAAGAATAGAATTACTATTTGACCTGGCAATCTGCTACTGGTGTATACCCTGAAGAACTGAAAACAGGGACTTGAACAGTCATTTGCACATCAATGTTCATAACAACATTATCCACAATTACCAAAAGGGGAAAGCAACCCAAGTGTCCATCAACCAATGAATGGATAAACAAAATGTGGTATATACATACAATGGAATAATATTCAACATTAAATAGTAATGAAGTTCTGGCTCATGGGACAACATGGATGAACCTTGAAGACATTACGTTGAGTGAAATAAGCTAGACACAAAAGGACAAATATTGCATGATCTCACTGATATGAAATAATTAGGATAAGCAAACTCAGAGTTAGAATCTAGAATAAAGGTTACCAGGAGCTGGGTTACAGGAATGGAATGGAGAGTTGATGCTTAATTTGTACAAAATTTCTATTTTTTGGATGATTGTAAAGTTTTGGGAAAAAAATGGTGGTTAATTACATTGTGAGTGTAATTAACAGCACTGAATTATATATGTGCATGTGGTTAAAAGGGGAAATTTTAGGTTGTATATGTGTTACTAGAATAAAAATTAAAACATAGGATTGTACAACACACTGAACCTGATTGTAAACAATGGACTACAGTTAATAGTACAATTATAAAAATTGTTCATGAATTATGACAAATGTACCACTCTAATGCAAGGTGTTAATAATAGGGTGGTATTGGGGGAAAAATACACCTTAATGTAAAGTACGGACTATAGTTAATAGAACAATTTCAGTATTCTTTCATCAACTGTAACAAAGGCACCACACTAATGCAAAGCATTAATAATGGTGTGGGAGATAAATGGGAACACTGTATTTTTTTACATCATTTTTCCATAAACCTACAATTTCTCTCATTAAAAAATTTTTTTAAATATAAAAAGAAAGCAGTGGTTAAAAAAAGGGAAAGTATTGGTAGACATAGTTAGAATTTTGAGATTAAAGGAGAGATTTTAAGGATTTAAGTCAGACTTGCTGAAAATCAGGACATCAGGGAGTCCTTCCACTACGTAAAGGGAAATGTCCCTTCACTATCTCTGCCTCTACGTGGAGAAGTGAGTGGAATGTATTCCCACTTTGTGAACCCATTTCTGGTAGGACTTCTCAGTCAAGTCCAACAGCGGAAAGAACACTGGACATGGGTTCTGGCCAGCGTTCTATGCTACTAGCCAACTTTTTAGTCACATCCATATTCTGGGCTTCATTTTCCTTATCCATGGTGTGAATGGGTTCTTCAATGTAACAAAGTACTAGTGACAAATACAGCATGACTTTCAAACATTTCTTTGTTATATATAAGAACTACACTGAAAGGTATAAAATATTTTTGAGAGAAATTAAAGGAGACCTGAATAAATGGAGAAAATGACCATGTTCATAGATTAGAAGACACAGCAATGTTATAATGTCAATTCTACCCATTTTGATATTTAGATTGAATGCAATTCCAATCAAAATGCCCACAGGCTTTTATAGAAATTGACAAAAATTTATATAAAAATGCAATGGACCTAGATTAGCCAAAACAATATTGAAAAATAAGTTGGAGGACTCATATCACTTTATTTCAAGGGTTACCATTAAGGTGTAGTTATCAATACAGTGTGGTATTAGCTAAGGGTAAACATATAAATCAATAGAATTGAATGGAGTTCAGAAATAGGATCCACATATGTATGGCCAACTGATTTACAAAACGGTTCCAAAGAAATTCAATGGAGAACAGTCTTTTCAACAAATAGTGCTAGAACAATTGGATATAAATAAGCAAAAATATAAATCTCAAATCTTATCTCAAACCATAACAAAAAAAAAACAATTTGAAATGAATCATAGCTCTAAATGTAAAAATTAAAATTAGAGAACCACCAGGGGAAAAGACATAGGAGAAAATCATTGTGACCTTGATTTAAGCAGGTTTCTTAGAAAACACACGAGAAGTACAAATCATTAAAAAATAATAATAATAAATGAGCTTTCATCAAAATTAAAATCTGTTCTTTGAAAGACACTGTTAAAAGAAAAGACTTTTCCAGGAGAATATTCCCGGAGAAAATTTGCAGAAACACAAATCTAATAAAACCCTTGTATCCAGAATATACAAAGAAATCTTGGCACAAGATTCACCATAGAACATTCAGAAAGCAAATAAGAAAATGAAAAGATGCTCAACATCATTAGTCATCAGAGAAATGCAAATTAGAACCACAAGATACTAGCACACATGTACCACTGTTGGGTAAAACTTTAAAGACTGTCAATACTTCCAAAGGCTGGTGTGTGGATGCTGAGCATCTAGAATTTTCACACTTGGCTGTCAGAATGCAAATTGGTATAGCCACTCATGAAAACAGTTTGACAGTTTCCTATAAAGTCAAACATACACTTACCATATGACCTAGAAAATCTATTCATAGATATGTACCCAAGAGAAATTAAAACATATGTCCACACAAAAGCCCATGTGCAAATGTTTATAGCAGCTTTATTTTACAGCCAAAAACTGTAAACAACACAAAATATCCATAATCTTGGTGGACGTATCAACAAATTGTGGTATGTCTACACAATGGCATGCTGCTCAGCAATCAAAGCAATGAAGTTCTGATACAAACAACAACGTGCTTGAATCTCATACTATGCTAAGTGGAAGAAATCCGGCATCAAAGACTACACACTGTATGAATTCATTTCTATGACATTCTGGAAAAGGCAAAGCTACATAGAGGTAGAAATAAGAGCACTACATGCCAGGGGCTTGGCACAGGGAGAGGAGATTGAAAAGAGGCACTCGGGAATTTTGGGGGTTAATAGAAATGTCCTGTCGTAATTGTGGTGGTAGTTACATGACTGCATACATTTGTGAAAAACCATATAACTGTTTACTTTAAAAAGGAATTTATTGTACGTAAATTATCCCTCAATAAATCTGACAACAAATAACTTTTGTTTATGCCATCACCCAAGATATAAATGCCATCACCCAAGATATAAAATAGTAGTACAACAAATTCATCATCACCGCTATCATCATCAACTACTCCTAATGTGGTCAGATCAGCACAGGCCTTGACTCATCTTCCCAAAAAAGACTTTGAGGAGCCACCTCATACTATTGCCTCACATGGCACTTCACTGAGCTTCTTGGCTTCATTACAGACAGGCCTATGCAACAAATTATATGTATTTCCAACACATACTTAGATTCTTTTCACAGGCCAGAGATCAAATGACATAAGAAATATTCCAGATTTCAATAACCTAAAGGAATATTAAAATTCATCATGGACATCAATGGACAAGCCAGTATCTGGGTCTGAGTTAACCTCCTTAAAAACACAGAGCTTTCAAAAGGGAGCTCTCAGAAGCTGAAAACTATCTAAGGAGCATTTGTTGAGCCTTTGGCTCAACAGCTCCTGCCAAGCCTGTCCTTGGATCATCTCCTATGTCATCTTCTCTCTTATATCCCCAAGGGATTGGGATTCCAGAGTCCTTGCATATCTCCCACTCTGCAGGGGAGATAAATGCCTACCAGTCTCTCTTGGTGAGTCAAGTTCAACATATGCATGTAATTTTGACAAATATTAATTGAGCACTTAATGCAAGCCAGGCACTGTTCTACATGCTAGCGATATAGCAATGAATAAGACATACGTATTCCCTGCCCTTAAGTAGATTACACTGTTATTGGTAAAGGACACTCAACAAATACTTGAGCACCTTCTGTATGCCCTCCATACTGGACTGTGGAGGTGGAATAATAAACACATAGACTAAGAAAGTATATAACTTGTTGGCTCCTGAAGTCAGATCATACCCCACCTGTTTCTGAAATGATGCCTAACAGGCAACCCACAGGCATAGGTAATGACACAGAGGGCCCCTGGGAGCTGCCCAGTATAAGGGGTTGTACAGACTCACTCAAGATCCAGTCCAAAAATGCACAGCAAAGTTCTACCTTTTATATCCAGGCTAGGTCAGACCCAAATCTGATGACTGGCAAAGTAACTGCCCTTCCAGAAGTCTGAGATGCCAACTTGAAAGTTGGAATAAATAGAGATCTTCCTGTTTCCTTGTTTCTATGACACTTATCTTACTGTTTCAAGGTAGGATTGACAGCATGGTATGCAGAAATGAGCACAAGTTTCAGAATCAAAGAGGCTCAAATTCCCAGCCCTTCTTCTCATGGACTATAGCAAGTCACAAACTCTCCATACCTCAGTTTCCTCATCTGTTTCCTCATCTTTTACCTGAGCAGCAGATATAAGGTGTGTAAAATATTAGGCACATAGGGGATTTTCAATGAACAGAATTCTTTATTTTCACCATGATCATTAATCAATGTTACCTCTTCTCCTCAATGAAGCTCTCCCTGAGTAAACCCCACTGAGCCAACTAGTTGCTAAAGAGAAGATGACGTTTTCATTCATTAATTAACATTGAGTGTCTGCATATACAGGCACTATTAAAGATTCTAATAAGATGCAAAAGTCAACAAAACCCTGCCCTTTAGAAAAGGGGTCAGCAAACTATGGCCCAGAGGCCAAATCCATGCTGCCATCCACTTTGTAAATACAGTTTTGCTGAACACAATCAAGACCATTCATTTCCATACATCTATAGTGGCTGCTTTTACATTACAATGGCAAAGTTGAGTAGTTGCCCCAAAGATCATAAGACCTCCAAAGGCTAAAGCCTAAAACGCTTACTATCTAGCCCTTTGCAGAAAACGTCTGCCAACCATTGCTCTAGAACCTTATTCTCCTAAGTTTCACCATGGTACTCAAAGTGTGGTCTGCAGGCCAATGCCAGCAGTCGATTTTTAGTTACTAGTCCATGATGAGACGAGCACAGAAAACGAGAGCATGACTCTAGACACTTTTTTTCCTAACAATTCGACATTGCCACAACACTTAAGCACAGGATCAGTGGACACATCGGTGGACTGGTTTAGATGTCGGCGAACTTGAGTAGTGAGGGGGACACGACATGAGCTCCATATAAGTCACAAACAGTTGGGCCTCATATCAAGCTGCAACTGAATGACATTTTTAAAACGGTCCTTCACCACAGATGGTTTCAGAAACACTTCTCAGCATTTCTAACTGTAGTTAATTTATCCCAGCCCTCCACCACTTCCAGGCATGTTATGAACAATTTGAATACTGGGAGAGTATCCTGTACTTCTCTCATCTTCCCTTGCCATACATAGTAAAGAGCTAGGTACACTACAGTGCATAATAGTATTTGTTTACCTATGCCTAAGGTGAAAGGAAAAGCATTTGATCGTAATGCTGCAGAAAGAAGCAGAGAACCGAAACTGCCCTTCCTTGCTTGATTTTGAATTTAATGAGCAGGGCAGAGGCTCAAGGTGGGTCCCAGGCTCCCGGGTCCACTCCAGGGCACTAAACTGAGAAGTCCTCACTCTTGGATGGTAAAGGAGCTCCCCGAAACTGCTCCTTGGAGAAATCTAGGGAGCGAGCGGGCCTGACGACACAAAAGGAAGATGCTACCTAAAGCTGCCAGCGCCTTGCTGGTTCCTGCCAAGGGAAGTCAATACCGGCCACTCTTTTCATTGCTAAAGGTTAATCTGCAAAAATATTAAATGCCATCCTGCTCTGGGGAAGAGTCTTGGGAAAAGTTCACGACGTTGCTACCAAACCCAAAATAACTTTCCTAATTACCGGCTAAGGACTCCCAACAGGCCACCTCTGGAGAAACATTTGTCCTCTGTGTGCTGTTTTTTCTTTCTTTCTTTCTTTTAAATACCGTCTTTCACCACTGTGTTTATACTTTCCACAAAGATACAGTGCGATTAATGCAGAAAAAATAAATATGCAAGGCCTTACAATCAAATTAAAGAGAGCACTTGATAAAATGAGCCCTCTTCTTGTGAGTAATTTAAAAGAATAACTGTTTTTCATTTCAGTCTCAGCTCCCAGCAGGTCCTACATAAACCAAGCCAGCTGTGGTTCAAGCAAAGGTCCAAGGAGGACCCATCCAAGGTGCGGATAAATCACAAATTGTGATGCACAGACCAGGTTTCTTTTTTCTCCCCCTTAATAAATTAGGCTTGGCCTGAAACTCCAAGAAAGTTAATTTATAATAGCCAAGTTTATTTTTTTACATCACATCTCACTTTTCTTTTTCTTTTAAATTTAAACCACTATGACAAATGGAGATTTATTATACACCATAAACACATGTGGCTTGAGCACTGGTATTTAGCCTGGAAACTCAAATGGGGCAATAGCTGCTTGTGCACAGTCAGGAAATGCCCTGTGATGTTCCTGATAAAGATGAAACACACACACATTCCACAGTGTTTACTGAGGCCATGGTGGTTTGGGTCATGTTGTGGCATCACAGACGCAGTGCTGGCTAAACCAAGCGATGATTCCAGCCACGCAGAGAGAGGTCCTACTGGTCAGAGCTGCTTTCACCCATGTCAGGGCTAAAATCTTTACAAGGGCAACGAGAGCCTTCACTTAGAAATGAGCAAAGAGAGCCACCTTCCCCAGACACATTTTCAAGGTGGGACCAGTCTATTCCGCATTTGCTCCTAAAAACCTTGCAAGTGGTTTCTGTGTTCAAGAGTTCGTGTCCAGGGATGCTGCATGGAATCATCCTGAAACATCAGGTTCGGTACACTGATGAATAAACAGAAGCTTGTAGAAGGTGGGCTGGGGAACCTTATTTCCCATCATGCCAAGGCTAGGATGAGACTCCTGACTCTTCCTCTCCCTTCTCTTTTCCAGCCTGAAATCATCAGTTTCTCTTCAATAGATCATTCGTATACTCCTCCCTGGCAACAAGCACTGGGTGATCTGCCAACTAAGCAGGGTCCCCAGGAGGTAATATTAACTGGTGGTTAAAGACATGATCTCGGGGGCCAATCCTGGGTCCACCCCTTCCAGCCTACTCTCAACCCGTTTTTCCATTTTTAAAATGGGAATACTAATAAGTGACTGCCAAGAGTCTAATGGTGGCCCCAAATGTCTAGGTCCACATCCTAACTCGCAGAACCTGAGAATGAGAATTTGGTAAAAGGGTCTCTGTAAATGTAATTAAGGACCTTGAGATGAGGTTCTCATCCTGGATTATGCAGGCAGGCCCTAAACCTACTCACAAGCATCGTTACAAGAGACACACAGAGGAGGGACACAGGGAGAAGAAGAGGAGGCTGTGTCAGGATGCACGGAGAGATGAGCATGACATGGTGACAAGGCAAGACACAGTGGAGCTGCCAGAATGGAAAAGGCAGGCAGGTGCTTCCCTAGAATCTGAGGAAGGAACACCTTGACCTGAGGCTTCTGGCTTCCAGAATTATGAGAGAATAAACGCCTGTTGTTGTAAATTACTCATTCTGCGGTCATTTGTAATGGTGGACCTAGGAAACAATTACATGGTGGTTGACAGGATTCCGTGAAATGACATACGTAAATCACATAGGTGGCCAGAATACAGTATTAAAAATTTAGAGAGTCACTCTCATAATCTTTTCAGTCAGCATGATGATACAATTGATAGCTATCAGTAACTATCATTACTATTAATAAACTTTCCATCTGTGTACGTCTTCTCTCCAGAACTATAATGAAAGTTCCTTGAGGGCAATGCCTCCACCTTTATACGTCTCCCCTCTTTTAGTTCCCAGGTAAAAGCATCTTTTTTAGAAATACTTATTGAGCATTTCAATTCTACCATTCCAAAATAAAAGCTTTTAATAATTATTTGTAAAAGAGCAACAACTGAAAATTCAGATCAAAAGGAAAATTAAAAGCACCCTTGAACCCAGCACTAGAAATAACTAGTTAATAGTCTGACATATTTCAGTCTTTCTTCTTTGCATTCAGGTGTTTATTTTAAAGTACAGTTAGGGTCCACACTGCATACACTGCTTAAGAACCTGTTTTATCTAACTTAAGAAGAGTTCATTGACGTTTTCCCCTGCCAGGAAACGTTCTCAAAAACATGAGCTTTGTGGGCAGGATGGCATGCCATCTGCTTGTTAGATCATAACTGACTTAACCAATCCCCACATTGTTCCCATCCACTGCCTTGCAGAGGGAGAAAGCTAGAGCGCTGTGAGACCACGCAACCAGAAGACTGGAATCACGTGGCACCATGCCCAATACCAGTCAACACTCAGCATGTTGGTCATATTCATGTTCTCTCATTCCTCCTCTGTGGGGCTCATGTCCTCAAAGACACTTCACGAGAGGCTCCTAGTTCCATCAGCAAACAATGCTTCTCAGCACTAGAAGAATGGACACCTAAGACCATGCCTCCGAGGCTGCCACTCGCTCCCTCCAGATCCTGACACATTCTGGATAACCACCACAGCGGGTCCTCGTGGGTTTCATGGTCATTATACATCATAATCCCACTTAATCTCTGGGTCCTGCCAGAATCTAGAGTTGTCAAACTGGGAGTTTTGTCACTTGGTGTTTTTCTACTTATTCCAGATACATCGAGCTTCCTCCCAACCAGACTTAAGTTCTAGACCATGAAAGGAAGCTGGGGAGGCAGACGTGGCTCAAGTCATGGAGCTTCCGCCTACCATGTGGGAGGACCCGGGTTTGGTCCCTGGGGCCTCGTGGTGAAAGGGAGGAAGAGAGGGCACGGAGAGCCAGTGCCCACGCGGTGAGCTCAGTGCCACGAGTGCCCACGTGGTGAGCCAAGTGCCTGTGCAGCAAACTGAGCTCCTGTGCAGTGAGCCAGTGCCCATGCAAGTGAGTCATGCAGCAGGATGATGATGCAACAAAAAGAAAGACAAAGAAACCAGGAACTGAGGTGGCGCAGCTGACAGGGAAACTCTCTGCACATCAGAGGTCCCCAGGTTCGAGTCCCGGTGGATCCTGGAGGAGGGAAAATGAGAAGACACAAAGAGAAATAGGTACAGAAGGTCACACAGAGAATGGACATAGCAAAGACAGCAGGGTGGGGGGAGGGAAATACATAAATAAATCTTTTAAAAAAAAAAAAGAAAGGAAGGAAGCTGAGTGCTGTAAATAACGCAGGCTTTGGGGTCGGGAAACCATTTGCTACTTGCTGCTATCATAATTTTGGGTAAATCACTCCCTACACTCTGGGTCTTAAATGTACTCACTGGTAAAATGGAAGGTTTGAGTAAAATCATCTCCAAGATTCAGTAAACTGCCCCCTTTAGGGCAGCAACCAGTTTACACGTAGTTAACATTTACTCACTGAGTTCTGGTGTCAGTTACTACTGCTGGACAGGCTTTGTCCTATGATATCAGTACTATTATTTGTCCAGTTTAGCAGAGAAGGAAATTGAGGTTTAGAGAGAGATTAAGCAACGAGCCCCAAGTCAAGCAGTATAACTGGAACCTGAAGCCAGGTGTGCGTCTAAGGCCCTGAGTTCACACCCAGGGAGCTCGACGCCTCTCAAATCCCTTTGTCCCTGGGCCCCAAACAGCTGCTCCCAGCTCTCAGTAGCACTGTTGATGGTTGGTTCAGCTATGACTTCTGACTCGATTCGTGGACTTTTTTAAGGGCCTATCTGTCTATGCCCTTGTGCTATAATACACAGTATCACATTTGGCCCGGGGAACTCTTTGTTGTGGGCACTGCTGAGTACTCAGCAGCATCCTGGCCATGGCCCACTAGATGCCACGAGCACACACACACCCAGGTGTAACCATCAGAGGAGTCTCCACATATTGCCAATTGTCCCCTACGATGGCAAAACCACACCCCAAAGACAACCGCTGCTCTAAAATAAAGCACATTGGAAACACAGCTCCAAAAATGAAAGCATTAGACTAATACCTGCATGAATAGTAAAGAGAAATGCAGTCATATAATTACAAGAGGTTCTGACAGCACATCCTTGCTCAAAACACCCGAACCGTGAGCATACCTTCCATAAGAAGAACACTAAAGCAGGGGCCGCAGGGCGGGCTTTTCCTCTTGCCCTCGTGGCTAAATTAGGGTTAGGGCCAATCCTTCACTGCTGTCATCATGGCAGAAGAGGCAGTGAATGAGTTCTCTTTCCAAGTTATGGGATAGAAAGGAAAGGAAAAGAAAGCAAACAATCTTCCTAGCACCCAACATCTAAGGTAGAAGTCTGAAGATACTTTCCAGCAGAATCAGTGACAGAATGGTTAGGTACTCAGGCTAGCCCACAAAAATCTATTATTTTACTTAAAAATAATAGTGTTCTTCTGTGGATATGAATTTTTTGTGTGTGATGGCCTGGTAAATTACCATCATTTAAGTCCCCATTTTATAAGAATATAAAATCTAAATCCACACGTACCAATTAAAGTTTGCGGAGTTAGAAACTAATTAACAAACACAGCCAGATCTTTTCTTTACCCTTTCCTCCCCCAGAAGTTCCCATTAACATTTATCTGTATCCTTTCCCTTAGGTTCCCATCAAAACTTATTTATTGAGTGTGGAGACAGACAGACAGACACAAACACACAGTCACACACAGAATGCTTCTTTCCTTTTCTTAGCATGGTTGAGCTTTGAGCTCCTGGCACCCTTTTGAAGTTGGTTCTTGGTGTGAAACGGCATTTGGACAGAGGTGGAATGAGGGACACAAACCTTAAACCTGCCAGAGAGCCAAGCCATAGTGGGAAAACACATTCAGGGACCCTTATATCAGAATTAGTAAGTTCCTGTCACTGCCGGGAGTGAAAATCCAGAGGTGCTATAGATCATCAGGGACATTTCAGCTTACCATCATATTTTATACACAAAAATTGCATTTGGAAGGGAGAGAGCAGGTGTAGGCAGGGAGGAAATCCACATGAAAGTTCTGAAATATATCAAGGTCCAGAAATGGGAAGGGAAAAAAGGAAAAAGAAATCTTTGGAGAGTTTAAAAAAACATGAAATAAAATATCTATCTTCTTTTCAGAATCCTGGAGTAAATAATATTTCTGATGCCCCCATTGAGAGTCAAATCCAGCCAGCAAAACAAACACAAATAGAAAATAAGTACCGGGCTAGTGAATTAGCGAAGGTACACAGAGGAATTTAAAAATAGGGTGAGGGTTGTGTTCAGAAATGGACTCCTTCTTTCCTCCCCACACCTTCCCAATTTTCTCTTTTTTTTTTTTTTTTGAAGTAAAATCCATTATTTTGAAAACACCATTTGAAATCCTAAAGAAATAGCCCAACACAGTATTGTGGCGTTCCAAAGTAATATCTCTTGTTTATAACCATATAAATTTAGTCCCCTGACACTACAGGGCTTATATAATAGAATAGAGTTATTTTAACAGTGCCCTGTTAAAGAAGCAGCAAAATGTTCAGCTCATTTTCTGCAGGGGGTGGGACACACGGCCTCCTGCGAGAGGGGAAACATGCCTAAGTCATTACTGCAGGAAAGCAATTCGTCAAAGCCGGGTCGCCTGGCATGGCCAGCACGGCTGGTGAGATCACAAGAGGCAGCCTCTGCTTGCAATTATCAGGGAAGGACCTTGGCTCGCGGCAGCCTGCTATCAATTACTACCCTGGCCTCGCCACTTGGACTTGTCAATTTCCCAGTGTCTTCTGTTTTGTAACAGTAAGAAAAAGGGCTCCTCCTGACTGATTCTTGGAAGTTTCTCATGTGTTGTGTCACTCCTCGGTGTCATTAACAATTCAATTAAAATTTCACAGCACACAGGCAGGCAGCACCGGAGAGGGCCGCAAAGGGGGCCGGCAGAGGAGGAGATTTCCAAAGGGCCTGCAACGGGGCCACGTCGGATCAAGCAAATCCAATCTTGAAATTTCTTTGACTTCCCAAGTCAGGCTTGCATGTGTCTTCCATCTGACGCGACGCTGGCTGTCGCCTTGGCAAAAACGACGTTTGACGGCCTCACCCCGCTGGGGGTGGAGTGACAGAAAGGAATTTCAGGCCGGCTAGAAACAAAAATCTCACATTATTTCATTACAAGTTTTGATTTCTTCCTGGAGGATGATGCATATTCATAACGGGGTCTGTTCATCGGCAGCGAGTTTGAGAAACTTCTTTTTCTCCATTTGCTTTTTTGTTTTGTTTTTCCACGGGGTCCTTCTTTTCTCTTGCTTTTTGGAGAGGAGCTGTCTATGAGAATTTAGAGACAGAGCGTAAGTCACAATTAAATCCTTCAGGAAGGTAGATGATTGGGAATGCTAAGACAGGACGGCTGGAAACAAGAAAGACTTGCTACTGTCATTATTAACTCTTGAAAGTGCAAACACTCCTTTGTCCCAATGAATGATGGAGCTACACATGCTCACTTGCTTTTAAGCGTCCCAAGGGTTTAGGGCAAAACCGAAAAAAAAGTTTCAGGCTTAAGACTTCTGAGGCAGCCTTCTCTCTAACCCTCTCAATGAGTTTAGTCATGCAAGGAAAGATTCTTTAAAGTTACCAAAGACTTTGTTTAATGCCCAAGAAAATGCAGACTGTCAGCACCCATTGTCAGGTTTTGGTGGCTTAAGTCCATGTCCCAATACACTGGTGACCTTCCACCCCCCATTCACTCGTTTCTTTTTGACATCAAGCACTGGATAATTGTTTGATTTCCTTCTAGGTAAAAGGAGATTAAATGCCCAGCTGCAACAGCTGACACACAAAAGGGAAAATATAGTTTAACCACCATATTTATCACGATAATTTTTCTTCCACGCACTGATTAATAACATTAGCCAACATCCCTTTTGGCCTGGGGGGTGAGGGGATAGGGAGAGACATGTCCCGCTCAGAGGATCAGAAACGAGAGTTGACAGTTCAAGGCAAAAATGATTTGCATGTAAATTCTGATCAAAAGCAAGCCTGCACCCTGAAGTTGTCAAGTTTTGCTACCAATTTGACACTTAAATGGGCTATAGCAAAACTTGATTTAAACTGAAGAGGGAAAAAACATGGCAACTCAATTACCCCCTAGCAGATCAGATCTGGCAGCTGAGGTCAAACTTTTCACCCTGCCATTACATTTCTCAATACCTGATGCTTTAAACAAACACTATGTATTCCTCCTACAATCCTGGAGGAAAATGCATTTCTCAGGGCTCCCTACTGTGCCCCAGATTAAAAAATAAAGTTTCACTTGTGTGGGATCTGCAGCCATTTTCTCCATGTAAATTTCTGAATAATTCAGGACTTAAGAAATGGCCTTTTGCACTAGGAAAAAAATAGTCTCTGGCTTAAAAAAAAAAAAAACTTTGTGGGGAAGATTTGTGGAGTACTAAAAGATGATTTAAAAACAAATATTCCCATAGCATTAGAGGCAAAACATTGACCTGTTTTTAGTTTGCTTTTAATATATTTCAGATTTGAGCTTGAGCTGAACAGCACATTAATTCAACAGGGAGAAAAACAGCTAGCTAGTTCCAAATCGGCTCCAAATTTATGAAGGACTAAGTATCATGTAAGGTCCTGGGACAGAGTCTCAAACTCAGAAAAGATTCCGTCTAACAAACCGTGGCCTCTGGGATTTCCATCCACCAGAGTCTGGAAGCTACAGGTTTCCTTGGCCTTTCGATGCCCCCAAGAGCTCCCATTCCTGCAGCCACTATTTAAACCAACTGTTTAACCTCTTCTCTCGAGTGTCCTCAAGCAGGTCCAAAATGTTTTTTCCCCTTTACTCTTATTCAAGTCTTGTTTCCCTAAGGTGATTGCAAGCTTCTTCTACAAAAAGCAGGGAGCTTGTGGACTTTGCATTCACCATCAGGTCTAGGCCATATATTGCACAGCCAGATAACATGTAGGAAATTGTTTTTCTTATGTACTAAACAAATACATTGAGCATAGACTGGGGTAAAGGGTACTGTAGTAGGCCTAGGGGCTCCAGCATGAGCCATGTTCCTTCTAGCTTGACAATCACATACATAAGTAATTAAAATAAGGTGGGGTGAGCACTGTAAGAGCATGATACTCAAATCACAGGACACGTTTATCACAGGGACTCACCGCGGGGGAGTGAAAGTTTACAATGCCCCTGGTGATGAGGATTTTATCTGTACTGGCATCTCACAAATGGTAGAGCAGGAGGGCCAATGGGGACGGAGACGTTCCTACGTAAGCCAGCAGGGTGACTCAGGAGAGCCTCTTTGGCCAGGCACTGGATATATAAGGACAGTGTGGTCAGAGGACAAGAAACCTGTGGCTATACACACAGAACAAACGTGCAGAACCACATTCTTTTGTATCTGGGCTCCTGTGAGCCCACCATGTCAACCCCACCGTTGCTTTCTCTGAGATGCAATGGTCTTCAAACAGGCCGAGCTGTTCTGACCTCAGGGCCTTTGCATTTGCTATTCCTGCTTGTCGGGAATGCTCATCCCCCAAACCTTTGCCCAGCTCAAGCCATCTCATCATTCAGATCTTAAAAGTCACTTTCTCCGAGAGGCCATCCCTGACATCTCTCTCTGAGACACTCTCACCCCTTACACCCTGCATACATCACTACCTGAAATGTTCCCCTGTCTACTCTTTCCTGCCTTGCTGGGCTGTGAGCAACACAAAGATCAGGACAGTAGCCCAGTTCCCAGAGAGATAGTAGGTATTAAAAAAATATGTGGTGAGTCTATTAATACCCTATTAATAGGGTATTAAGCCATTAATCTATTAAGCCTCCCAGTGCCATTAAGCTAACATCCCTGAGTTAAAGGCTAGAAAGAAAATCAAGGTCCAAAACCCCTGACTTCCAGGCCCCTGCAGCAAAAACAAATCGTTATATAGGACTGGGTGCAAATGGAGCATTTTTTGAAATCAAAATACAGCTGGGGTGAGGGGAGGGGGGAATCACAAATGCAACAAAATAAAAAGAAGAAAATAGTCATTTATTAGAAACCTCTGAGTTCCCTCTGAAAAATATATATTTAACTCTAACCAGGTTCTCAGGGCTTCCCACAAATCACCACCACACAAGGGGAAACCATGTGAGAAGTTATGTTCTGCTTCTGAACATTTAAGCATTTTTAGCAATATTATTTGCCAGTATAAATGTTTTCCCCATAACTTTATATTTAAAATAGGAGTGCACCAAACCGGGACTTACAATGTAGAAAGGAAACAGTTCAGTCTAAGGTATTCATGACTTCAGTCATTCTCTCATAAAACAACAGATGAAATAAAATGTATGACATTCCCAAAGAGGGAGTTTCTCGTGTAATTCATCTTAAAATGCAATGTTCTGTCATCTCAAGTAACACTTACTGAAAGCAACCATCAATACTTTTTGTCAAAAGCCTGTACTCTGTGTAAAATGTTCCATCAATCTCTATTTACATAAAACAAAAAACTTCCAGCGTGGTTCTCACACACAGCCATGGAGCGAGCGTCGCCATTGCCAGCTTTCATGCTCTGTTGAAAATTAATCTGACTGACATCAGAAAAATAAAGATGACCCTTCAAGGAAAGCTTTTAGGAAGGGGAAAGCTACACGGAAAAACATTGCCTTGTTGGTCACATGGCCTATTGCAGAGAGGTTGGTTGGTTTTTTGGTTTTGGGTTTTGTTCTGTGTTTTTAACCATAAGATATATTTTCTCCTGAAATAAAAAAGTCCACTTTGCCAGGAAAGCCCCGAAACAGCTTTTCTTCAACTGCAGGCAAGCAATACTCCACCAGCTAATGGAGGACGGCGTCCGGCTGCCCCTCAGCCGGTGCTTGTAACACACAGGATCTTTTCCAACCAGAAATGTCTGTCCTGGAGAATGTGAAATCCAGGAGGCTAGAAGGTCATTGCCTGGTGATGTTTATAAAACACACAAATTAAGGCATTAGCCTTTCACCTCGAGGGTCTGAAGATCAAATCCCAGCTTAGGTAACAACACAGAAAGACTTTCTGCCCAGCCTTTCCCTGATATTTACTTGTTGAAGACATACAGCCCTTTCATGTGAGCCAAGCTGGCTAGGGCCTAGATGAAAAAGCAAAGAAACTGCAGTTCAAAGCCAAGGAAAACGACCCAGTGCCCATCTGAGACATTTTAACTTCATGCCCAGTGACACTTTTTTGCCATTCTTCGTCCTACCCCTTTGTCTTAAACAGTCTAGGGTTGAGGATTACAAAAGAAGCAATGCTGCCACTGACAAGTTGTAAGCACAATATAAAAACCATTAGAGGGAAGTGGATGTGGCTCAGGCAACTGAGCTCCTGCCTAACACATGGGAGGTCTGTGGTCCAGTTCCCAGTGCCTCCTAAAGAAGACAGCAAGCTGACGTGATGGGCAGGCGTGGCAAGCTGACACAACAAGATGACACAACAATAGATAAGAGAAGAAAAACATAAGGAGAGACACATCAAAGCAGGAAGCAGAGGTTCCCAGTGCCTCCTAAAGAAAAAATGGAGCAAGACAGTGAGCTGATGTAACAGGCAGGCACAGCAAGCTGATGCAACAGGAGACACAAGAAGAAAAAACATACTGAGAGATACAACAAAGCAGGAAATGGAGATAGCACAAGCAATTAGGCACCTCCCTCCCACATCAGAGGTCCTGGGTTCAGTTCCTGGTGCCTCCTAAAGACACAGCACACAGCAAGTGCAAACAATGAGAGGGTGGGGAGAAATAAATAAATAAATAAAATCTAAAAAAAAAAAAAAAACCCGTTAGATAACCATGCTGCCCTTCCATATTACTCCATGCATTCAGCCACTCTGCATGTTAGAGCCCCCCTAGGTAGCTGCATGCTGGAGGCCAGTGGCCAGAGATAACTTCCAGAAGTCCTGTGGGGTTCGGCCAAACCGCTGCCCCTCTGGGTTTCTGAACCTTGGTTTTTTCATCCTCAAGAGTGAGTGATGTTAGCTCAACTGGTGGGTTCACACAGCCCCCAAGGGCCTTGCAGCAGCAGAAACCAAAGCTGGACAGATGGGGCCCCAGCACCCTCTTTGCCACAGCAGCCTAGTCATTGTCTGTTTTATATTTAATGGGCCAACAAAGTTTACAGTTTCATTTGAAACCACTTTCCTAGAGCTCCAAAGTCCCTTCCAGCTTGAATAGCCTTACTCTGCAGCAGAGCAGGAGCACAGAGCTTCACCTAAGGCAGGTGTGATGAGTAGCATCCTTTGGGTTCCAGAGGAAGGAAAAAGGAGTTGACAGCAGTAAGGTTCCAGGGAGCCACCCGCGGACCATCAAGGCAGAAGCAGAGTCTGGATTTCAGAGGAGAGACTGAGGCTTGAGGGAGGGTGGAAAGGGCACACTGGAGAGGGAGGAAAACGAGGCCAGTAGCAGCCAAGCACACGGGTAGGGCCAGCAAGCCTGACTGGGCAGCGAGGGCACCTCCAGAAGAAGAGAAGGAAATAGGGGTGGTAAAAGCAGAGCCGAGTGCCAGGCTAAGGAGGCCTGGCTCCTTGGACCTGAGACCTTGTGGCCCAGCCAGGGCTTCACTGGGCAAGCCCAGCCTCCTTCCATGTTTTTCATCACATCTGCAAACCCCATACACATCTGTCCAGATCTGAACTTCTGTCCTCACAAGACTGGCCCAGGCCTCATGCATTTGATAGTCAGTACAGATTTACAGAACAAGGATAAAGAGGGTAAGTTACGGAAGTGGATGTGGCTCAAGCAATTGGGCTCCCGTCTACCGTATGGGAAGCCCCGGGTTTGGTTCCCAGGGCCTCCTGGTGAAGGCAAGCTGGCCCACGTGGAAAGCTGATGCAACAAGGTGAGGCAACAAAAAAGAGAAACAGAGGAAAGACAATGAGAGACACAACAAACCAGAGAGCTGAGGTAGCTTGAGCAATTGAGCGCCTTTCCTGGGATCAGTTCCCGGTGTATCCTAAAGAGAAGTCAAGAAGAGAGGACAAGCAGACACAGAAGAACACACAGCAAATGGACACAGAGAGCAGACAGCGAGCACAAGTGGCAAGGGGGAAGGGAGGTATAAATAAAAATGAATCTTAAAAAAAAAAGAGGGTAAGTTATGGGTGGCACCCTGCTAAGAGCTGTACGGCAGTGTCTATTTACCTCTTTGTGGGAGAGAAAATTAAAGTTTAGAGAGACACGATGCCTTGCCTGATGTCACACAGCTGTGATGAGCCAGGACAGAACTCAAACGCAGATCTACCTGACCCCAAAGCACAGGTTCTTAACCACACTGCTACCCTCCAGAAGCTTCCAGGCGCTGGGCTGGAGCAGCAGACCATGGAATTCTCCAGACAATGGAGAGGATGCTTCCTTCAAGGGGTTACATGACAGGTGAGCATCTGATGGAGAAGGCTCGGAGCCTTCCCAAAACACAAGGAACACAGAGGAAGGAGAATGTTCATCAGCACCTACAGTGATGGGGGGCAGGGAGATTCCTGGGAGTTGGGGCTTAAAATTTCATTCATTGCTTTTGTGCTCAATGTGAACCTAATGCAAGTGAGTGGCTGAAATGCCAGAGATTTCATACCCCCTAAAAATTCTAGGCTTTAATCACTAAAGATGAATGGGACCCCTATTATTTTTCCAGCGTATGCTGTGCACAGTGGGGAACATAATGAGGACACCTTGTCCTCAAGGTTCTCATAGTTAAATGTCAAGCAAGGCTTGCACACATAGCCACTTCTACATCTAAAACGCTACAATAAAAGAACAGCAAGTGGGTCCAGCACATAGCTGTGTTGCATGGTATTGAATGGATCGCAGGTACAATAAAAGTTCTGAGAAGGAACAGCTCATTAAGGACCCGAACAGCTAGGAAAGGCCTGAAGTAATCTGAACTGGCCCCATAAAGACAGTTAAGATTTGGATAGGCAAAGAGAAGTCAATTTAGGGAAAGCAGAGCAGGTATCTCAGGTGAGACGGACAATGAGCAAGGCCGGGAGAGGGACAGAGTGACAGAGTGAGCTCAGCCTGGCTGGAGCAGAGGGCCAAGCAATCAAATCAGACAGCAAGGAAATCAACACATTGATCCCCTCCCTTATCCTCTTAGAAACAGTAAGGAGGGTGGCTTCATCCTGAATCACACCATCCCAGACAACGTCCAAGCTAACCGCTTGTTTTATGTGATACGGACAATAACTCAGGGTCTTGTTCAAAGTCATAGTCAAAGATGGATCAGGACAGCCCCCATCCCGCTTCCTAATCTGGCGCCCTCTCCACTCTACCATGCTGCCTCCTTCTAGAAGCATGAGCAGCATTTTTCCTTCCAAGGTAGAGGGTACCAGGTCAGTTCCAGAGATATAGATGAGGCCACTTCAACTTCATCCAAAACATTCCGTGGGCACTTACCTGATTTTTCATTAGCTACACCTGTTTTTTTCCTTGGGTTTCATTCTTAGAACACTTAAATGATAAAGTCCTTTTCAAAGATCATTTCAAGTTCCTTCAGAATGGCCTTTAGCGTTGTTTGGTCTGAGTTATTGCATTAGTTAGCTCATCTTCTCCCCAAAATACACTAGGAAAGGTAAAGAGATGGAGATGGGAAAATAAAAGCAAGAAAGTATCTGAATTTGAGATTTTGCCTTTCACACGAATCCAAGACTTTAATAACAAATTTCTAAACTACCACTCACATTTCACTTCATGAAAGGATGATAAACAGGGTAAAAATGAAAGAAACGAAAGGAAAGGCAAAGCTCTAAGCTGGGATTCCAGGGGGAATCTTAGAGAACACAAGAAGACCTCTTGAGTAAGGTAGTTAGTGGGTTGTCAATGCTAAGAAGAAAAACTCAGTTGAAATCTTTGCCATTGGAGTCCTATCGTGGTGCACATTCCTAAGGAAAAGGCACCGAAGAATGCGCCAAAAAAAGCAACAACAAAAATTCCAAGAAAGTGAATTTCTAATTTAGAAGATAAAGTCTTATCTAAAACAGAAAAAGATTCTAAGATTCACAAAATATTTTTTCCCCATAGGCATAATCAAGTCCCTTCATGGCAGAAACAAGGGCTTCACCAAACAAAGGTGTTTTTATTTGGGTGTTGAGGATTTTTTTGGAGGGTAGGGAATGATGGTAAATAGAGGTTGGGGGAAAAAAAGAAATTCTGGTGAAAAGTTTGCATGCTTACTAACAAAACTTTCCACCAAATCTGATCCTATTACCTCAGCAGGAACTTAATTACTCTTTAAAAAGGAAGGAAAAGAAAACACCATGTCCATTTCCTTAAGAGTCCTATTTTGGGATTGAAAACTCTTCAAAGAGTCATGCTTGAATTATTCAGCCATTCTGTGGTTTGAGTCAAGATTTTATGAACATTTTCTGTCCATCAGCCATCGCAGGCTGGGGCAAAGAATACAAGGACATCACTGCGCAGATGCTATATTCTGGGACTGAGTACACAGACCACCTCTTTTCAGCCTCCAACATGATGCTCAAAACCAGCTTCCCTGCCAAGAGCTAACTCACATTTTGGAAAGCGGTCATTGATTTAAAAGCCCGAGAGCAGAAACTACTATCATCTTCCACTCTTACCCCTGAAGTTGACTCACGAGCCTAGAATGCCCCTTGGGCCCCACCACAACATTGCAGAGAAAGAGAATAAAAGTTTCAAGAGCCAGAGTGGCTGAAAACAACCTTAAATGATGCCTGAACTAGTATTAACAACTTTCTTGCTATTTTTTCTTAACTTGTGCACAATAGGAGGTCTCAGAGTCCCAGTGTCCACCAAATGTGCCCTCCACAGCACTTTGCACTTAGTAGATGTTTGAAGTTATTTGCTGAATTGAATAAAATAGTCATGGGTTTGCATTATAAGCAGCTCACAACTTAGCACCAGAAAGACTTCAAATGTTTGCGCTCTCAACCACATTGTCTGTAAATACCAAAATTAAGTCACACGCAGAGCAGATTTGGGATCATGAATGAGAGACTGTGAAATGGCCCCTTCATGGGAGGAATAGCCAAGGGAAAAGAGATCTAAACTGGGTTCTTGAGGTCATCAGCTGAGCTACTCAATCAACCTGCCTTCAAACCTACGAAGTCACCCTAGGCAATAAATTTCCTTCACTGTCGAAGCTGGTGTAGTTGGGTTTTCTGTCACTTGTGAATAAAGAGTATTGATAATAATATAAAAGTCCTAATAATATTATGTTACCCATACTGCATATATATTTTATTACTATAAGATCTGTCTTTTTATTCCATGTTGATTCTTTCGGTCCACTACAAATGTCACCTGGTCCAAGGAGCAAACTCTTCCACTTGCAATTAATCATTACTTTCTCTGTGCCCCATGGAATGTTGTACACTCTCTCCCTTCCCTTATCCTCTGAAAAGGCCCAACTATCCTAGTGACAGCAAGGGGCAGAGAGAGACCTCTCAGCAGAGCCCTCTCACCCCAACTACCCTGAGCCCACCCCATATATACATAGGGCACCTGCAAACAAGTTTCCAGAGTCTCCATAGCCAACTTTCCTAGAAAGTGATCCTCTCATGTAGAACAGATAAGAAAACCTACACAATTTCTTATTTATACTAACTTTACCCAAGTCAGTGGGAGAAACAATATGCATGAATCTACCTAGTCTTTTACTTAGTCCCAGGGGAAATCTTTTATAAATACCTCAAATTTTTCTACCCTGCACAAAACCCTTCCAGACTCTATTGCAGGCCTTCTCCTTAGGTGGCTGCAGATAGACCACGGGTTTCTCCACCTCTAATTACTGTTTACTTCATTTGCCTGTGGTTTTTCTCGTTAAATTATCATAAAGCGAGGACCCCATTTGAAGGGTCAATAAAGAGCAGTACACAAATATCTCGGTCTTTACTGAAACAAATTGTACATAGGCAAACTCCCATTATACACTTTACCCTCTCTCCTACAGTTGAAAGAACGCAAACTGTTCTACATTTCTGCAGGAGCTTCTCTTTCCATAAAGTCTCACTGACTAGTATATGCTTCTCAAAATTTACCAAGCAAGTGCATTTCTTTTCTACTTTCTCTGGCTTCTTTCTCTGACCAGTGAGGTGCGCTCGACAAGCAAGGCTTGCGTTCTGCCTTGTATTCAAGTTAGCCATTTGAGGTTGGTCTCCCACTTTAGAAAGTGAGCTCCTTAAGGGCTCGAACAACACCTGCTCTTTAAATCCCTGTGGTGCTGAGAACAAAGCTGTGCACAACTCAAGACAGTAGTTGTACAACTTGAGGTATCTCAGGAACAACAACAGAGCTCACTGAAAATACAGATTTCCAAGACCCACCTCAAGGATTCTGAGGCACTGATTCTAGGGTAGGTCCTGGGAATCTGTCTTTCTAACCAAGTGGCTCAAATGTAGGCTGTCTGCTGACCATACTCAGAATCCTGAAGGGAGCCATCCATAAAAAAATAAAAATAAAAAACTTTTGCTTTGTTTAGAGTACAGATCCGGCCAAAGGGGTTCTCTGCTCCTTTCCGCAGTACGCAAACCTGAGGATTTTGCTTGACTCATCAGCGACAGCTCCTAGAAAACAACCTGACTGTTTAGCAAACTGGCCTGTCTCAGCCACAGAAAGAGCTTCCTCCCCAAGCCTTTTCCTCTGCCCTCAATATGACCAGGGCCAGACTCAAAAAATAAAAAAACATAAAAATCACACCTGAAGACTCAGAGCACCAAAATCTCTAAGACAGCGAGCCCAGGACAAAACTCAGCACAGACATAAATGGAAACTGAGAATCTGGACCTGTTATGGAATCAGGCAGCCAGGAATACCTCATTCACCTTTCCTGGGGGTCTTTGGAATCTGGCTCAAAAGAAACGTGAGGTGTTAACAAAGACGATGAAGACAGTGACAGGACAAATAACAGCTCTCAAAGGGCTGTGTGGAGGGACATCATTTCCCATTAAAAATAAAAAAGCCAAGCACTGCCCTGGGCTGCGGCCTATCTGATTCCTTCCTGAAACCATATCCTGTTGGCCACCGAGAGTGAAAGTTCTTCGAGGGCGGAATGTGTGTCCCATTCCTCTTATTTGTAGTGTAAAGTTGGGCACATGCCAGGCACGTAACCCTATGCCTCAAGGAGGTGGAGATGGCTCAGGCCAATGGGCTCCCGTCGACCACATGGGAGGCCCCGGGTGGCACGCTGGCCGCGGAGAGCTGATGGCCCGCGCTGCGGTGTAGAGCTGAGAGCGGACAGCAAGCACAAACAAGGGATGGGGGGGTGGTAAATAAATGAAATAAAATAAATAAATCTAAAAAACAAAAAAAACAAAAAACTATGCCTTAAAGCACTAAACCCCGAACAAGGCAATATAATCCAGTGAAGAATGCTTAGGGTTCAAATATCAGCCTCACCGTTTATTCTTGGGGCACTCAACTCCCGTTTAAGAAAAGTGGGAGATATGGGGGTGAGGAAGGTCTGGTTGCTGAGACCCTCGGGTTCGTTCACGCACACACCCTTTGCTGACCCTTTCGAAGGCACATTCACCGCATAGCTGTGAAAGAGAAACTTTAGCTCGCAATGTTCCCTCTGCCCATTTGTCTCTCTCTCCCTTTCTTCGGGATAACTCCTCGTGGTCCTACAAGTTACCGCTGGCCCCTGCTTGTGCTAACTCCCTGCTTTATTGTACCCACAGGCCCCTGTACCCCTTCAGTATAGCACTTAGCACCCTGCATTATAACTGCCCTTCTCTGTTCACCCCACTGTTTTTTGTTCTTAAGCAGTTTTATTGAGATATATTCACATACCATACAATCCACCTTTTAATAGCAATGCTCATTTCTTAAAATTCATGAAAGAACATTCATAAATTTGTGTTATTAATTAGCCAGAGTCGTCATCCACCGTGGGGTTCACTGTGTTATACGGTACCATGTTTTATCCTCTAATTCCCCCACTGTTGAGGTGCAGGGGGACAGGGCTCGTGGGTACCTGTCCTCCATGTGTGAGGACCGGCTCAGTACCCAGTACACAGGAGGCACTCAACAGATGTGCCCAATGAAAGAGCAGGCCTCTATAAGCTTCAGTCCTCTCAGAAGTGAAATGGAGATGATGTTTCACTCTTGAGGCTGTTATGAAGATAAAAATAAATAAGTAGCACAGCCTAGGACAGTCGCCATTCAATAAACTACAGATATGCTTACTGAGGTTAATATTGAACTTAGTTACCCAACAGCCCACCATGATGAACCGAGAGAGACAACCAAGCGTGACGCAAATTCAAGGCTCCTACTTGCCATATCAATGATTCATTTTAGACTTTCTGAGGTCCTGTCCCCAGGGCCCATCCCTGAAGCCCATCTTTAGGTTCTGCTTTCCAAAAAACCACATATGAGGAGAAGGGTGCTTACTCTTTGTTCCAAGAAGCCCCATTATTTCCTAGTCACAGGGAGCCATTACCTGAAACCAAGGAACTCATGGTGGAAGGAATGTGAGGAAAGCTGTTCCCACAGTGAAGGAGTGAGGCAGGCTGATTTATGGGGCAAGACTCTAAGGAGCTAAATACACACAGTCGGGCACAGCAACCCCAGGGTAAGGAATGGGGTGATGTCTTTCACAGCCAGGAAGCATCGGGGATGAATCAACACTGAGGTCAACAGTGAGAACAGGGCAAAATGTAGCTCCCTTCATTCTGGCAAGAACTCAGAGGCATCCTGTCACTTGTCAACGGGTCCAAGGTGCCCGGCCTATTTCTGTCTTTGAATTCCTGCAAAGCTGTGATGCAATTAAGAATGCCTCCCTCGGGTGGGCGAGAGTCACAATAGCGCATTACTCCATGGCGACTCTCCAAGAATTCCCACCCATCATTCTAACCAATCAACACTTTTTTTTTTCAAATTACAAAAGCAGCATACATTCAGTATAGAAAACTTGAGAAATAGAAAATATATAAAGAGACGGAAGAAAATACCCATAATCCCGCTGACATGTTTCCCTTGAGATTTTAATCTATTTAATTTTAGTTTGTTTGGGGTTTTTTTTCAAAGTTATTGTTACAAGCATGTCAAACAAATCTCTAGTCCCTCTTTCTTTCTCTTCTTCTCTCTTTCCCCCATCTCTCTGGGCTGATTCTTTCAGTATTTTCTTCCTTTCAGTATTTTCTAACAAACCAGTGTAGTCACTTCCGGACTTTCCGATTTTAGGCGCTATCTACTGATTCCCTCTTCTGGCTGACTCTCCTATGCTACACCACAGACCCTGCCTACAATCCCTCCATTTTTCCACTGTAGCCAATATTGTAATTTGCATTAGACCATATTTTGTGTTTATAACTATGTAAATATTTCATGCTACGATTGTATGAGATGTGGAAAGCTGAGATTTTTTTTCCTTTCCTAAACTTTTTTTTTTAATTTTCCAGGAGTCCCCTTTGTCGTGTTGATTTGTCTTCTTCATAAATACCATTAATTAAATACCAAATGCTTAGCAGATTTTCTAAGTCTCCTCTCAACATGTCCAGATGCATCAGATATTATAGGCATCTTCTGGGGAAGTCTCTCTTGACCTCTCAGGGCTGACTGCCCTCAGGCCTGGTGCCCAGAGGCCATTCTGGGTTCTTCCTATATCATCACCCTGGAGATGCCCTTCTCCTCTCCCAACAGCTTCTGCCTCTTTGCTTACTCTCTTGTTTTATTAGAGTTTCTGAGCAAGACATTAAAATTCGAGACCTTCCATACCTGAAAATGCCTTCATCCCTACCTTCAATTTTTTTTTTCCCTGCTGATACACTTCTTGGCTAAGCATCATTCGCCTTCCGAATTTTGAAGCCATTGATTCATTACTTCCTCATTTCCAGTATCGCTGTTTGGAAGTCTAAAATCTTTCTGAGTCCTGATTCTTTATATGCGACATGTGATTCCAGTCCCTAGTATTCTGAAATTTCACTGTCATATATGAGTCCATTTTTATTATGGGCATTTGATGGAATCTTTCAACCTGGAAACTTAGGTCCTTCAGTTCTTAGAAATTTTCTGGAAATAATTCATTGATTATTTCTGCTCCTTTTTCTCTGGAACTCCAATTATGTGGATGTTCCTTTAATTTCCTTTGTTTTATTCCAATTTTCATGTCTGAATTTTTTACTCTATTTTCTAGGAAAATTATCTTTTACAGATTTTTCATTTCCATTTCATGTTAATTTTAAGAGTTTTTTTTAATATTCTCTTTTTATGATATCCTGTTCTTATTTTAGGATTATAACATCTCTTATTTCTCTAAGAATATTAATACTAGGCTTTTTCTTTAATGTTTTATTTTCTCAGCATAGTTCCCAATCCCTCCAAGTTATTTTACTTCTTGTTTGTTCTGATCACTTTCTTTCATGTTAGAGGGTTTCACAGAAATCAAGCAATCCTTAGATTTCTACCCATACTTGGGTTTCACAAAAATCAAGCAATCCTTGGATTTCTACCCATACTTAAGAATGGAAAACTGAAAACTTACAGGATGATCTAGCCAGACCATTTATTTAAGGAACTTGCAAAGGAAGTGTTTTCAGGGCTCTTCTGGGTTGGCCAGTGTCTTCCCAATCCTTGCTTCAGAGATGAAGGCCTGGATGCCCCAGTCCTAGGAGTCAAGTAGGTGAAGAGGGCTGGGAGAGGGAGGAGGAATATTTCAGCATCTACTTGGCATATATTCAATTAATCCCCTATTATCTATTGTGAAAGCCCACTCTCAACAGTGCTTTAGTTCCCAAAGTCCATAGATTCTCTGGTTTACCTTCTCTACATAGAAGAAACCTTCAGCTTTTTTCCAGAGTAAGGGAAGAGCAGTCACCAGGCTACATGAACTAGAAGAAGGCACATAGGGTCTTACAACTTCCAGAGGTACTTTGCTACCAACTCCTGGGATTCAGGGGCATTGTGCAGTATAAATCAGATTGGTTCTCACATTTCCCTCCTGCTGGCTTAGGACTCGGTTTTAGTCCATCTATTTCCCAGCTTCCAAAAAGTGGTTTCTGTTGCCTCCACTCCTGTAATCCCCGTCCAGTGAGTTTATGTCTTTTTTAATCTGTTTATTGACCTTTTGTAGGGTTTCAGAGAGAAAAGATTTCTGTGTTTCATCTGCCATTCTCACCCAGAAAACTAACCATAAATATGGAATCAACAAACACCAAGAAGGATAGAAAATACTAAGTATTATAAGGTTAAATACCACCTTCAAGGAGTTTACAATCAGGTTGGGATAAAGAAAACAATAAAGGAAAACCACACTATGCAGTAAATGATTAGGGCCAAAATGGTTCAGACAGTAAGGGCCTCAGAAATCAAAGGAGAGAGCTATAGCTGGGGACATTATGAAAGGCTTTATGGAAAAGAATGAACGGGAGCCGAGCAAGAAATAGCCTAGATGAGCTACATTATAGGGGGAAAAAATTGGCATGGGTCAGATTGGGAAGGGTTTAGTTACAAAAATCAAGCAAAAGGCTTCAAATACAATTATCCCAATCCCAACCTTACCAAGTCAAGCTAAAATATCTGAATTAGTGAATTCATTCAGAACTTTCCGCATTGGATTTAATCCTAAGCATTTCCATTTTCAGCTCCAAAAGAAAAGTAGCCTAGATCATCAAACTGCATATTCCAATCTGTTGCAGAGTTTCAACACACTTTACATGACAGGCAGGACTCAGACATGCCCAAACTTCCACACACAAAAAAACATACTTCTAAACATTGTGAAAGTAATTAACAGCACTAAATTGTATAATTAAAAATGGTTAAAGTGGGAGAAACCACGCCAATGAAGAAAGGGGAGTGAGACACATCAGAGCTGCATCCCCCCACAGAAGTTCTGAACAACCAACAAGAACTGGCAGAAACATCTTTCTCCAGCCAGTGCTCTCAGTGTGGATCCCTGGTCCTGGTTATAAGGCGAAGAGAGTAACCCTCATGGACATACTAGAAACCTGTGTATCTTGCCCACTATGTCTGATAGAGGCCTGAGAGACCTACTGTCCCAGAGCTTATTTTTTGCACAGAGGCAATTCACAAAGCTCTCCTAAAAAGCATTGTGGGAAGCAGCCAAGTGCCTGGGGCAAAGGATTGCTGAATGTAGGACAACAATGCAGTGCCCAGGACGATAAGAAAACTGTTTCTTAGGGAAGAGGAGACATTTGGAAGCATGTGAACAGGGGAAGTCCTAAAGCCAAATGCACATATACAAGACAAGACCTAACACACAAAAAGGATCAGGGTGTCCCCTGAACTTTGGCCTGGAGCTATTCTCTAAACTCATTGTAAGGATAGACCCTAAAAGACAGCACTTGCACAGGTCAATTTTCAAAGACTAGATAAAGTATTTTCTTTTATTTATTTATTTATGGTAGCTCCTGGCATTCAAAGAAAACTCTGTTATAACACTAGCTGGATACAAGCTTAAGGAACAGATACCTCAGAGTCTAAATTCTAGTGATAAGATATTAAAATATCAAAATGTCCTGGTTTCAGCAAAAGATTACAAAATATTCAAATCAACAAGAAGTAATGGCACACACAAAGAAGATTAAAGCTTTTAGAAACCAGTGATGAAGAGGACCAGATCTGTGGCATTCCAAAGACTTTTTTAAAAATAGCCCTAAATAGTCAAAAATCTAAAGGAAAACATGGACCAAGAACTAAGGAAATCAGTAAAATGATAGAGAAATAAAAAGAGAGAAGAGATGGAAATTATGAAAAGGAACAACCAAACTGAAGACCACAGTAACAGAAACCAAAAATTCCCTAGAAGGCTTTAACAACAGATTGAAGTTGGTAGCAGAAAGAATATGTGAACAGAAGATAAAACAATTTAAATCATTCTGTCTGAGGAGCAGAAATAAAAGGAAGAAAAGTGAGCAGAGCCTAAGGAACCTGTGGGAAACCATCAAGTGTACCAATATATGTATTGTGGGAATCCCAAAAGAAAGAGAGAAATGAACAAAGAGAATATTCAAATAATGGCTGTAAACTTCTCAAATTGAACAAAAGACACAAGTATATATATATATCCAAGATGCTCAACAAACTCCAAATAGGATAAACCCAAATAGATCCCCACCACAGCATATTATAACCAACTGTCAAATGCCAAAGAGAAAAGGAGAATTCTAAAAGCCACAAGAGAAAAGCACTGTGTCACATACAAAGGAGCCTCAATAAGATTAAGTGCCAATGTCTCATTGGAAACCATGGAGGCAAGAAGGCAGTGGGATGACATTTAAAGTACCAAAAGCAAAAAACTTCCAATCAAGAATCCTATAGTCAGCAAAACTGTCTTTCGAAAATGAAGAAATTAAGACATTCCCAGATTTATACAAACTGGCAAAAGACCTTGACCAAAAGGGAGAAAAGGTAAAAACAAATGAGTTGATAAGGCTAAGAGAATTCAAAGCTGAGTCGGGAGGTCATTCCAGAGGTAACACTTATGCATATTTCAGCAGGATCTTACTGACTGCCAAAGTCTATACTACTCCAAAACAGCGGGGCTCCTGAGGGCTCTGGAGACATCCAGACACTATAGTCAGGCCAGATAGTGCAGGAGTTTGGTACCTTGCCAATGGGCCCCACCTTGGAATTTATGCTCCCCAGGGTAACTGAGTTGGACTCAGTTGTGGTTTCCCTCCACATGGCTCTTCTGCCCTTTTATTTGAACCCAATATTAGTACTAGAGTTGATAGGTGTACATCCAAGAGACTTAAATTGTTGGGCTGTCCACGTGCCAACCGGGCCCTGAATATCAATGGAGTTGCAGCAACTACTCTCCAGTTCATTGGATTCATTCAGGACAACTAACAAGGATGTGATGACACACAACTACCATACCAAGGAACCAAGAGAGTCTATAACTGCAAGCAATAGAGTCCCATCCATCTGCCCTATGGGATTGCAGCCCCCTCTCAATTAGAGGTGGAGTGGGCATCACTATCCCAGAATCCTCAGGATAGGGGAATGAATTATGGACTAAAGTAGACTTACTGGTATTCTGCTATAGACTTACTGTGATTCTAGCAATGGAAGAAATTATATCATTGATATGGAGGCTGTGGCCACTGGAGGTTCTGAGGGCAGGGAGCAGGAAAAACATGTGCAATACAGGGGCATTTTAGGGACTTGGGAATTGACCTGAATAACATTGCAAGGACAGATGCAGGCCATTATGTATCTTGCCATAACCTACAGAATTGTGTGGGAGAGAGTGTAAACTACAATGTAAACCTTAATCATGCTTAGTGGCAATGCTCCAAAATGTGTTCATCAATTGCAATGAACCTACCTCACTAGTGAAGGACGTTGTTAACATGGGAAAATGTGGGAGGTGTGGGGAACGGGGCATATGGGAATCCCCTAAACTTTTTCTATGACATTTGTATAATCTAAGTATCTTTTTTAAAAAATTAAAAATAGAAGAAAAAAAAAAGACATTCCCAGATAAACAAAGGCTAGGGGAGGCTCCCACCACTACCTGGGCCTTACAGAGGTACCAGAGTTCTGCAGGTTGAAAGGAAAGGACACTAGACAATAGTCTGAAGTCTCTAGTGAGGTTAATGATAAGGGTAAATATAAACGCCATACTATTGTGGTTTTTTATTTGTAACTCCACTCTTTTACTCCCTACGGGATCTAAAATGCAAATGCATAAAATTCAATGAGTAATCAGTGGTTTGGGACTCGAAGAATAAACAGGCAATTTGTGATGAAAACTACATAAAGTGGGGGTACAGGGGGTTTAGGAACATAGTCCGTGTACACCATCAATGTTAAGCTGGTATCTGTTCAAACAAGAATATTCTAGATTTGAAATGTTAAATTTAAACTGTATGGTAACTACAAAGAAAATACCAGAATACACAATCTCATAGTGACAGAAATTATGGCAATGGTGGGTTAACATATATCATGGGTTTCTGTTTGAGGAGATGGGAGTGTTTTTGAAGTGAAAGGTGGTAAGGGTACCACAACAGTGTAAACGTGAGTAATCCCACTGAAATGTAGGCTTGGGAGTAGCTGAGATGGGAAAGTTTGTGTTGTATATATGTTCCCAAAATTAAAAAAAAAAAAAAAAAAAGAACTAAAGAGAATGACAATTAAATGCAATATGTGAGATTTTGGGTACATCTGAAAAAACTGGAATATACACTAAGCTTTATATCAAGGTTAAATTTCTTGAATTTGATAACTACACTTAAAGTGGTTGTATAAGTAAATATCCTTGTTTTTAAGAAATGTACATGGCAGTATTAAGCGTTCAAGGAACATGATGTATACAACCCATACACAAGTGTTCAGAAAATGAATTGAGGCGGCGGACTTGGCCCGGTGGTTGGGGTGTCCGTCTACCACATGGGAGGTCCCCGGTTCAAACCCCGGGCCTCCTTGACCCGTGTGCAGCTGGCCCACGTGCAGTGCTGATGCGCGCAAGGAGTGCCCTGCCACGCAGGGGTGTCCCCCGCATAGGGGAGCCCCACGCGTGGGGAGTACGCCCCATAAGGAGAGACGCCCAGCGTGAGAGAAAGTGCAGCCTGCCCAGGAATGGCGCCGCACACACAGAGAGCTGACGCAGTAAGATGATGCAACGAAAAGAAACACAGATTCCCGTGCCGCTGACAACAACAGAAGCGGACAAAGAAGATGCAGTAAATAGACACAGAGAACAGACAACCGGGGTGGGGGAGAAGGGGAGAGAAATAAATAAAATAAATAAAAACCTTAAAAGAAAATGAATTGATAAATTGATGGATAAATGGATTGACAGCTTTATCAGAGGCAGAATGATAAGGCAAATGTGGTAAAATGTTAAAGTTGGTGGATCTGGGTAGCTGAGGGGATAGGGGTTTGTTAGAATTCTCAATATGGGGTTTGTACTATTTTTGTAACTGTCCTGTAAATTAGAATTTATTTCAAAGTAAAGATTTTTTAGAAGCTTTTAAAAGGTTAAAGTGGGAAATATTATGCTATATGTTATTACAGTAAAACATTTCAAAACGATCATAATAAAATCTGACTCAGTCCTATAGGTGAGTGCAAATAGCTGCTAATCATAACCAACTGGCCTCTGAAGGCCTAAAATGCCCTCTCCTTCTCAATTAAATGGGGAGATCAAAGAATCAAAGTGTGGATGCTATGAAACCACGGGTGTTTGTTCTGCAGGAAATTTGTCAATAGGCTGTAAGGGAGGGTAAAGTCGTCACCCAAATCCCTGTATCCAGTCTTGGGTTTCCCAGCTGTGTACGTCAACAAATCCCTCTCTATACCTTTTGTGAATGAAAGTTGGATTTCTGTTACTTGCACCTAAAAGAGTCCTGATCCATATACACCCCCACTAAGCCCCAGCACCTCTGGGCTTCATCATCTTACACCTAGATACACAGAAAGCTCTTTCAAACTCTAGTTCCCATTAAATCAGCAATGTCTTTTTATCATCCATGTGCCCATCTCAAGGGCTCAAAAAATGCTGACTGGATGGGTGGGTAGATGGAGGGAATGAAATTAAGAAAAGGAAAATGGAAAAAGTAAGACAAAAACACTAAATTTTCTACCTCATTTCTTATTTATTCGTCTTCTTTCCTGCAAATTCAAGTTCTCTGGGCTGACTCCTTGGAACAAGATTTCCAACAAGTCTTCAATGGATGACAACAGAGGCCACAAGGGAACAATAAACTGATAAAGGAGAAGCCACCTGCACAGACAGCTCCCTTACGGTAATCTACACCTGTTTCCTACCCCAGTGACCTGAGGACAAACGAAGGAGGCAGGGTGTGCTGAGAGCCCTTCCTGCCAGGCGCTGTGCTGGGTGCTCTGCAAATGTTCTCTCACACAGCCACCACCACGTCCTGAATTAGAGGTTGACTGATTCCCACTATACAGATGCAGAACCTGAGGCTCAGCAGCAGAAAATCTTACTCAGCGCCATCCAACTAGGCAGAGGCAGGGGACAGGTTCAAACTTTAGAGTGTCTGTTTCCAAAGCACACTGAACCCCACGGCCAGTCACTTACATGGAGAAACGCATACATGATGTGAGTTGAGGGCCCCAGAAAATGACCAGTATTCCCCAAAATGTCTCTCATCCCCTGAGGCTAGAAATTCTCCCACTATAAATTCATTTTGGGGGGTTGCTTTGTCCCAGATGCCTCCTTTAGAATCTTATTAGTAAAATTTACATTTATATTAATACTTACTAGGCACAATCAAATTTATATAAATTCTTTTGTTTGATAGCTGGTATGTTATCCCCATACTGCAGATGAGAAAACTGAGACCAAAATAAAGAGGTCTACCCAAAGCCAAGTCAGCTTCTGGCATCCTGGCTCTTCCAACTCCGGGTTTTCAGGGTTTTTTAAATATACATATAAGTTCACAACTGGGGAAAGGGCTGACATTTTATCAGACATTCAGGGGAAGGAAGCCTCAGGAAAGGGCAAGCAGAAGGAGGAATCCAGAAAAAAAGGGAGGCAGAGGGCACAGAGCACCGGTGACTGGTGGCAAACTGATCATCACACAGTCTGCTCTGGGCTTGTCCAGCGTCATTTACGAGAGTAACCCACATCCCAGCCTGGGATGCTCCCAAGTGTGTCTATTTTTCCAGCTCCCTCTTTCCTCCTCAAAAGTGTCCTGGTTTGGCACAAAAGGACAAATACTATATGACTGCATTACTATGAACCAAATATATTGTGGAACATATTGTATGATTCCAAAAAAAAATTTATATGCATCCAGTACATTTAACTGAGAAGTGTATGCCTTTATTCAACTGTGTTTTCTTTTTAGTTTTTACTTGTTTACATTTTCAATTGTTAAATGTACAAAATTAAGTTTTTTAAAAAATAAATAAAAAGTGCTGAAAGAAAAAGAAAAGGTGTCCTAGTTTGGATGATACAGTATATGGTCACCTCAGGTAGAGGTTGGGAAATCCCTAAACCACAGAACATGTTTCTGCTCGTGGCCACTTGTGGTTCAAAGTCAGTGCAAATGGGTCCTCTTGCTGCCCATTTCAGTTGAAATAAAAAATCAAATTAAGAAAACAACCCAGCACACAGCAGTTCACATAGAGGCCCCTGGGCAGCAGAACTGGGCGCCCAGTGTGGAAGGTCTTTTGCTCCCTCAGGCACTAGGGGTTGCTCAGCAAGCTTAGCGCCAACACCTGCCTAAACCACCAGGTAATTACAGGAAGACGGTAAACAAGGGCGCCGATGTGGCAGCCTTTTCCAGGAGGACACGTGTGCACACATGCTCGGGCACCTGTTCTCATTCAAGGAGAGCAATTCACGGTGCTAACAGCTTAGATGTGGACGCACTTCACAGTGTATGAAGCTCTTCCACCCACGTTACCCCCTTTCATTTCCGACACCCTCATGAGGAAAGAGGGCAAGTGTCGAAGCTCCAGTTCACAAGCTGGGAAACTAAGGGACTAAGAGGGGAAATGCTTGCCAAGGTTGCACACCTGAGAGGAGTCAAAGCTGGTGCCAGAATGCAGGTCTTCCGACTGTTGCTCAAATATGCTCTCGACCCAGCACATGCGCCTGGGTGCCCATGCCCAGGCATAGCCTTCAACTAGACTCAGATCGGAGCCAACTTCTGCTGCAGGGAGGACGGGGAGGGGATGCTATGATATTCCAGGGCCTGACGTCCCTCACGCTGGCCGCCTCACCTGTATCCTGCTGGCCCGGGCACTTCAGCCCTCTTCCACCCCCTTTTTTATATTTTAGTTAAATTTCAGCTCAGTTTGGTTTTAGTCAATGATTCCTCTATGTTCAGTTCCAAGGTAATTCAAGGCTCGGCCTCTGTCCCCACTGCACTAACAGCTCCCAAGTGTGGGAGAGAAAGATCCAGAGGCTGGGAATCAGGAACGCCCAGCACCCAGGAGGTCCCATCTGGGGGACACAAACAATTTGCTCTGCCTCTTTAAGCTTCTGTTTCCTTCTCTTCGAGATAAGAAGGCTGAACTGGATGTGCAGGTGCAATCTGGTGGACAGGAGGCTGAACCGGCTTCCCCAGATGTCTTGTTTTGGACTGCATGGCACTTTTGTTTCTTTTTGTTTTCCCACATCCCTCGACACTCTTCCCCACCGTTCCTATTTACCTTGCACTAAGCGGCTTCACTCTTTCATGGGGTCTGCATTGGGGCTTTTGAGTTTGCAACTCCAAGGCGAGATGATCTCCCAGGCCCACAGAACCTACTCCACAGCATTGTCATGAGGATGAAGTGAGCTAATGCCTGGGAAGTGTCCAGACAGCACCTGCCCCGGAGTAGGGGCTATCCACTTGCTAGCAGTTCACTTTTACAACCACCACCTTGTCAGAGGGTTAAGATAACAAGGGCAGTCTACACAACGAAGAGCCAAAGGGAACAGGTAAAAGAACACTTGCTTCACAAGGGACTGGCTTCTCTTCCTTTATCCCAAGAGCATACCTTAATCAGACCTTCACTCGCCTTCTTCAGTGCCCCGACAGACGGCTGCCCTTCTTTGGCTTTTCTTTTTTTTTTTTTTTTAATTGAGATAAAAGTCACCTAACAGAATTAATATTTTAAAGTGTACAGTTCAATGGCATTTAGTATATTGACCATCGTGTGCAGCCATCACTTCTCTCTAAAATAAAACCCTGGACCTAGTACATGGTCACCCCCTAGTCCCTCCTGCCGTGGCCTCTAGCCACCACTTCTCTGCTTTCTATCTCCATTCATTTATCTATTCCCGGCATTTCCTATAAATGGAGTCATATAATATGTAACCTTTTAAGGGTCTCATCTTTCACACAGCACGTCTTTAAAGTCTATCTGAGTTGTCACACATATCAGGACAAGCAATATTCCATGGTAAGACTACACCACATTTTGCTTGTCCACTCATTGGTTGATGGACTTCCTCTGCTCTTTTCTGCTGTCTAGAATAGAAATCCCAAAGTGTCCTCAGAGAAGCCTGGTCACCCCCACCAGGACCCCCTCAGGCCCAGCCACCCTGGCCCTCATGGACTTCTTAGAGACTGGACAGACCATCTGACCCCCACGCCCCTGAGGAGAACACTAGCCACTCCCATACTAGAGACAGGGCAACAGATCACGTTGGGGACTGACATTTTGGGGATTTGGTGGTTACATTATTTTTACAAGAAAAAGAATAGTAGAAATATATACTATATATATTAGACTGCCAAAGGGGTGCTATTGTAAAATACCAGAAATTGGTTGGTTTTTATAAAGGGTATTTATTTGGGGTAGGAGCTTACAGATACCAGGCCATAAAGCATAAGTTAATATCCTCACCAAAGTCTATTTTCACGTGCTGGAGTGAGATGGCTGCAGGTGGCTGCAAGGGTTCAGGCTTCCTGGGTTCCTCCCTTCAGGGTCTTGCTTCTCTCTGGGTTCAAGTTTCCTTCCTTCCCAGGGCTTGCTTCTTCCTGGGCTCAGGGTTCCTCTCTTCCCAGGGCTGGCTTCTCTTTCCTCTGTGGCTTACTTCCCAGGGCTCCAGCTTAAGGCTTCAGCATCAAACTCCAACATCAAAAATCCTTGCATCAAAAGCTCCAACTCTGTCCTTTGCTGTGCCTTTTATCTGTGAGTCCCCACCCACCAAGGGGTGGGGACTCGATGCAATAAAGACGTGGCCCAATCAAAGCCCTAATCATAACTCAGCCACTCCCAGTAATAGACTAGATTACAAACATAATCCAACATCTATTTTTGGAATTTATAACCATATGAAACCATTATGCTACATATTTATATGATAAGAAAATACAGTAAAATCCTCTGAAGAACCTAGGAGGAGGAAGAAAAATAAAACTGGCAAAAGGGGATTGCCTTTGAATGCTTGTGCTGCAGATAGAAGGTAAGGCTACATTGGACAGTTCATGTTCTAGAGAACAAAGAATACTCTCAAAACAGGAAGAAATAATCATGCTTTGACAATGTCAGCAATGAAGTGATTCCAAAAGTTCAGGAGGGCTCCTGAGAAAGTCACCAGGAGAAATTCCTCCTCTTTTACCACCTGGCACCTTCTTGCCCACTTGGCAGGATAATGACCCTCACAAAGAAAGCCACGGCCTAACCCATTACCTCACCTGGCAAAAGGGACTTTGCTGGTGAGCCTAAATTAAGGATCATGAGGAAGGGAGATTATTCTGGATTACCCAGGCAGCTCCAGCATGATCGCCAGAGTTCTTACAAGAGCAAGAGGGTAAGGCTCAAAGAAGGAGATGTAAAGATGGAAGCAGAGGTTGGAGTGAAGCAGAGCAAGTTAAGGCATATGGGCTGCCTCTAGATGCTGGAAAAGGCAAGGAAGCAGATCTTCCCCTAGAACTTCCAGAAGGAACACAGGCCTGCCCACATGACTTCACTCCAGTGAGACATATTTCAGACTTCTGGCCTCCAGAACTGGAAGATAATGAATTTGTGTCTTTTTAAGCCACTAGGTTTGTGGTAAGTTGTTACAGCAGCAACAGGATACTAATACACCATATAAAATAGCCAGCATTCCTGCGGTTTACCAGCCAGTCCCTGACATGTAGAAAGGCACTCTGAGAAGTCAAACGTTCTCTGTGGGAATATAATTGATGTCTTCGTGACAAAATGTAGTGCCTGTGCAAAAAGAAAGAAAAAGAAAGAAAGCCAACATGCACATAAGACAGAGAGAAATTGAGCAAGAACACAAGGGAATCTGGAATGAGAAGCAAAACTCAACCCTGAAGTGTGTTACACTGGAATGGGAAAAATTCTTAACATTCACAAATTTTTCACATCTGCCATAAAGCATTTCACAGCACCTTCAAGTCAGATGGGCCCTGGTGAAAGCTTTTTAACAAGCAACTACCCCATGTGGTAAGGCTCAGAAAATGCACTTTCAATTCTCTTAATTTTCCAGTTAAATGAATCTGATTCTCTCTGCGGAGAGGGAATTAAACTCCCCCAAACCAAGAAAAACCCCTTTCTCCATACAACAACTGATAGGGTGAAGATAAAACTTGGCTATGTAATGGCCTCATTACTCTTGCTGCAAACCATCTGTCAAATTTTGTTTAACAAGTAGGGTAAATTCAAGAGAAATAAATAACAGTTTTCTGCAAACCCTCATGTCCACACAGGTATACTTTAAATGAGCTATGCTTGACATAAAGCACACACACACACTTACTTTCTCAATTTCCTGGCAATGCACTCGTGCTTAAATACACAACCATCAAGCACAGAGAGAGAGATGCAAATCATTCCTTCTCCTCCTCCCCCTCTCCCTCTATTCCTTTCCCTCCTACTTGGTTCCTCTGGGAACTCAGGCCCAAACCAGTTCTGTTCCTACCCAGCTGCCAGTTCCCAAGAACCCTCACGACTCACTCGCTGTCCTCCTAAAACAAACAGCACATAAATCAGCAACCAAAACTAACGCAACTTCAAACCGGCCCGTTCCAACATTAATAGTGCCTTTGTTGTCAATAAACCTATATTTGACTTCTCCTGTTTTTATGTGCATTTTATTTATAAATTACTAATGCTTTTCCTGAAGCAAAATGGTCAAAGTAATAGTCTACACCGAGCCCTACTCTGACAGCTGGAGAGGGAGAAAAAATACAGTTCAAACTGAATCAAGGAGAAAGAACTATTAGCTGTGAATACAGAGGCATTTCCCAATTCTGCTTGATCACCAGCACCTACACTTCCCCCCCACCTACGAGGAGGGAGCCAGTGCTCCATGGAGTTTTGTTCCACAGTCAGGCGGATGGAAAGCTGAAGTCGGAGGTGTGAGGAGCCATTCAACTCCAGCTTTGCCTATTTTTAGAAAATAAGAGTATTGATGTACTTGTCCCGACCGAGGGGAGTTGTGGCGATGACATTGCTGTTCCTCCTTTATACCGAGTGAGAATCTACCACAAACCAGATCCTGACAACACAAAGGACTTCCAGAAGCAATAGCCCTTTCCTTCCCAAACCTCAGAGCAAGCAAGCTAGGAGGCAGCGTTTGCTGAACCATTCAAAGAGAAAAGAGCGAGTACACCCAGGTTCACAACTCAGGAGTTCATCGAGTCTGTCTTCCAAAATCAAATCTCAGTCACCCTTCAGGATTCAGTTCAAATCCCACAGCTTCCAGGGAGCCGATGTGGCTCAGTGGTTGAGTGCTGGCTTCCCATATAATAGGTCCCGGGTTCAATCTCTGGGCCTGATACCTTAAAAATTTTTTTTTAAATCCTACTGCTTCCACCAAGAAACCTTCCCTCACATCCTCATGTGCCTAGGCACCTTGGATTCCCCACTCTCCCAGTGCTCTTTATTAACAATAACAGCTATTATAATAGGGCAGGAACAAGCTTTAGGCCAAAACTCCAGTCCATAAGCTGCAGGGCCCTCCTCAGGCACCCACTAGCATCTACCCTTTACTCCCGTCACCTCTGACTATCTCCTTCACTGAGCCCAGGAAATCTCTATTTATACATTGTCAGCCTTGTTCTTCTACCAACATGAATCCTTCCCGATCTTTTTTCCTTATACCTGAGTCTAAACTTTTGCAATTCCAAAGTCAGGAACTGACCTTCCCCTTCTCTGTTTTCTGCCATGCCATTGCTTGTCAAAGAAGGTAAGTGTCCAATTACCCAAGCTGGCTGGGAGGCAAGAAGGGCAGGGGTCCAAGGGAAGGTGGATGGAAGACTGAGGGAAAAAAAACAAAAATAGCTCCAATGCGGATCTCAGGACCCACATCCTGTCACACAAACACGTAGAGGGTGTCTCTCTCATGCCAGGCACCCTGCCCTCTGTTTTCTCTTCTGTTCTCTCATTTGAACTCAGGACAGCTCCCCCAATACAGAGGAGGAAATGGAATCTTACCCTGAGTCGCACAATCCCAGTAAGCCCCCGTAAGCCCGCCCTCATTATTCCACCTCCGCCTCTGCCTCGGGCAGGCTGGAGGGGGGGACCTCAAGAAGGGGCTGGGTGTGTCCACATGCAGGGGGAGGTACAGAGAGGGTGACTGGGAGGCACCAGAACCACGGAAGAGCGGTTAAACAAGCTGTGGTATATCCATTCAGTGGGGTCTTAGTCAGGCATAACGAAGAACGAAGGCCCGCACACGCCGCAACACGGATGAACCACAGGCTACGTGAAAGAAGCCAGACGCAAAAGGCCACAGAGTGCATGATTCCATTTAAATGAAATTTCCAGACTAGGTACACCCCAGAGGCAGAATGCAGATTGGTGATTTCCAGGGGCTGGTGGGAAGGGGACTTGGGAGTGGCTGCTGCCTGAGTGTGGGATTTCAAGACGAAAATGTTTTGGAACTAGACAGATGGTGATTTCACAACACTGGGTATGTACTAAAAACCACTGTACTGTTCACCATAAAATGGTTGCTTTTATGGGATGTGAATTGCACCTCAAATTTAAAAAATAAAAAGTGAGGGGTCAGGTTGGAATCCCACCACCTATAAGTTGGACCAGTTGCCTAACCTCTCTCTGCCTCGGTTTCCCTGCAATAATGGTAATAACCACTATCTCAACAGATTGTTAGAGGAGTAAATAAGTTGATATATGTAAAGTACTTAAATCATGTCTAGTTCAGAGTAGGTCCTTGGTCAAGGTGGGCCATCCGTGTCACTGCCACCATCGTCTTCCCCAGTCAGGGCTGGGCACACTACCCACTGCAGCCAACGCACAACCCCTACAGGCTACAAACAAGCACCAAAGGCTGGCTCAGCAACGAGCGTCGCTTCCCCTTAGCTTCACTACGGGACTCCACTTGGGGCTCCACGCCAGCCACGCTTTGGGACGCCACGTCATGCCTGCCCACCCTGCCCCTCCACACACTGTCCTTCCTTCCTTCCCCACACCCACACGTGCTTTAGGAATTGCGTAGTGACTCATTTCTCAGGGATGTCAGGACTGCCTCGCATCTCTGATTGACTACAATCCCCCTGAAGAGGTGGATGGAATCGAGTCCATAAATACAATTCCCCAGTTACCAAACACCGGAGATAAAACCTGTGGGCGTACATCCCATGCCGAGCTTTTTGGACCAGCACAAGGAAAGTATTAGCTTGTGGAGTTCATCTGTTTGCCTAATTTCCTGGCACTCATTCATTCAATCATTCGATTGCTAAAAACTGTGATTTCGAGACAGTACCAATTTTTTATGAGTTCAGATACTGTTTTTACCTTGCAGTACATAGACCTAGACATGCTACAAAACGGGGATTTAGTTTACATTAAAGTGGTCTAGGATACAAATACTGTTGTCATATAAACGAAAACAAGTCCCAGCTGCCAGCCTCTTCTTAAGATTCAATTTGGATCTGCAGAAAAACCACGCCTTCTCCTTGGCCTGGAAAACCACAGGAGTGAGCAATGAAAGCTGGGGAGCTGGTATAGCTCAGTGGTTGAGCACCTGCTTCGCATGTACAAGGTCCTGGGTTCTATCCTTGGTACCTCCTAAAATAGAAACAAAAACAAAAAGAAATGAAAGCTGAGGTTCTGGATGGCAGCAAAGTAGAGGGACAAGACTTGTACATTTGGAATGGGGAGAAAGTGGGAAGAAACAAGATACACCAAATATTTGGGGAAACTTTTCACAGTACAAAGCCTAATCCCCCCTCTGTACTCTCCATAAAAAAAAAAAAAATCTTAGGTAGCTCACATGAAAGCAGCTTGGAGGCCAGCAAATTCAACCATCTTATTTTACAGATAGAAAAAAGTCACTTGCCCAGTGTCTCCTGGCCCAAAGAAAAATGAACATTAAATGAAGATAAGGGGAAACGGACTTTGGCCCAGTGGTTAGGGCGTCCGTCTACCATATGGGAGGTCCGCGGTTCAAACCCCGGGCCTCCCTGACCCGTGTGGAGCTGGCCATGCGCAGTGCTGATGCGCGCAAGGAGTGCCGTGCCATGCAAGGGTGTCCCCCGCGTAGGGGAGCCCCACGCGCAAGGAGTGCGCCCGTGAGGAAAGCCGCCCAGCGTGAAAAGAAAGAGCAGCCTGCCCAGGAATGGCGCCGCCCACACTTCCCGTGCCGCTGACGACAACAGAAGCGGACAAAGAAACAAGACACAGCAAAAAGACACCAAGAACAGACAACCAGGGGAGGGGGGGAAATTAAATAAATAAATAAATCTTTTTAATAAATAAATAAATAAATAAATAAATGAAGATAAGGAAAACAATGAGGTGGAAAAGGCAGTGATCCTCAAATAAGGACTTATGGACACTAGTCCCAGTTCTGCCAATGATCAAGACATGTCACTTCCCTGAGGCTCAGCATCCTCTACGAAAGGAGACCTGGAAGGAACGCACAGCAGATCACAGTGTCGGCAGGACCAGAGGCACCCTTCTGGCACTAACATTCTGCGACCCTCTGAGATCCAGTCCTACAGTCTAGTGTTCAATCTAGAAACGACCTTAGAAATGAAACACTAAATACTACGCACCCACCGCTTGTCTAGGCAAACAGACACGACTGTGTGCTAGCAGAAATCGGAGGAGAATTTTAACTCACAACAAGAGTTTGAGTTTAGTATTCACTTAGGTTTTTTCCTTTGTCCTGGTAAAATTGTTTAAGTGTGTTTAAACACACACACACACACAGGAAAAAGGATGACCCTCTGACCATTTGGGTTTCTGTTCCCAGGCAACACTGGACCAAGGAGAGGGGATATAAGCCAGCAACGGTGGCCCGCAAGGGCCAACACCGAGAGGCTGAGCACTCCCACTGTCACCACCCTAAAACACCTGGTCAAGTCTGATTAATGAGATGAGGACCAGATGCCAAAAAATGTCTGCTAAATTAAAAGAAAAAAGAAACAAAGAGAAAAGGAAAGGAAACCAGAAGCCTGCCTTTAATACAGTGCACTTTGTTATCTATAATATCTTTCAACCACAGATAACAGAATCAACCACATGGAATCTAAGATGCATGCCAGGTGAAAAAACATCATAAAGACATAATAAAAAGTTCCACCGGTGCCCATAAATTGCCGGAGGACTGTTAGCAGGGCAGAACCATAAATTCTTGACGTTTCCCAAATTAGAGGGTACCAACACTTATGCAAATATATTTGTGTGGGTAATTGCGGGCTAAAAATCTTACACTAAACACAGCTACCTCCTTCAAACGCTGTTAGGGGAGCCTCCGCCGAACGCGCGCGCACAGCACACACTGTAGGAATTCAATTTGGAAACCATCATCTCAAGCACAGAGGAGAACAGGAAAGTCATATTGCTATAATGCTTAGATTATCAATCATCTTGACAGTTTATTGGCTTTATCACCACACATACCATTAAAATGATGTCTGGCCTAGACTGTCAGGAGCAAACATTAAACAGACCAGGATTAAAAAGCAGATCCCAAACAGCACTCCAGTCAAGTTTCCCTTCCACTCTGAAATTAGTTAGAGCTGACTAAGAAACTGGCGCTCGACTTTGAAGAAATATACAGCCCAAAGGCTGCGAGTCAACTCAGACCTGACGAGCTGATAGGTAATGTCATGTTATGGCAAATCTGACTCTCCTGCGGTCGATTTATCACGTATTCTGAGCAACAGAATGATCGCTAATGGTGGAAGGGAGAGGGTGGGGGGGAGAAAACACCACCGTAATTCGCCTCTTCTCGCACCGAGGGCTTACATCAAAAGGGCGACGCCAGCTCCCCGAAGTGGGTTAGGAGTGCTAATAAATTCACACTACTGAGCAAACATATTAACATTACCCCCACACAGGTTATTAAAGTAATTTTACAGATTCAGAGGAACCGAATAGGCGGCGGAAGAGACATTCATAATTCAAGAGCTCTAGACAGCGAAAGAGTTACGGGCCCTATATGTTTTTTAAATGCTTCTGCATGTGTCACTTTGGCAAGGAAATCTCAACACAATTAAAACTATGCTAGCACACCAAGAAGGCTCAATTGAGAGCTGTGTACCTGCCTTTTACTAGGCCAGGGCTTCCAGATGCCTCAGGAAGAAAGGGCGAGTGGGAAATCCACTGCTAATTAAAGGGAACTTTCTGTGCCTAAGGAAAAATGGTGGCATTTCTAAAATGGAGGGGAGAGACACACATTTTCAAATCTCTTCCAAGGGTTTGGCTTTTTCACAGTCCCTAACACGGTTCTGCGTTGGCTTGGAAGTTCCAGAGCCGTTCTGTTTGTGATTAATAGTTTGCTTTCCAGTACAAATAGGTCATTAAAGAAGGGTGGGGCGGGAACCGGCCCCGGAACACAGCAAGGAAGAAACTCAGACCACATTTTTCAAACTTTGCACTTCACCCATGCCTTGTGCTCTGGGTGACTTCAGCGCGACCCCTTAGGTGGAAAAGATTCATTGCGGCATCCACGGCAGAGGCCCTCTCTCTTGCTCCTGTCCCTTTGGTGGGCTGGTTGGCACCTTCGGAACTCAACTAACTCATCACTCAGAAAAGCCTCCGGAAAATGACAGGGCAAGAGAGCCTCGGGGCACAAAGGGGCTGCTTCAGCACTGCCCCTGTCCTCACATACCTGGCTACTAGCACCTCACCCCATGCCTAAGCTGCCATTTTTGTGACATGTCCAATCAGCCTCCTGTCTCCAAGCAGTGCCATCCTGTTCTGTTGGCTCTACAGTTGGGGTTGGGAGAGAGAGCTGGGGGGCAATACCCCACGAGAAATGGGGTAACAGTCTTTTTACAAACAGGCTGAGTCTTCCCCTGTATAACAGATGCCACAGGGGGTGGGAGGCAGGTGCCTGAACACAAGTCTTGTATGCAGCTGAGCAAACACTGAACTTGACACCTGAATGAGCATCTAGGTTTGGGAAACCCAGCAAGACCCACCCACATCCTCGAGTGTGCACACATGCAAAAACATCACAACTCTTTGTAGATGAGCCGGGAGAGAAATAACTGGACAAAAGGCAGACAGCATCCAAGCTCCTCCTACCAGAAACTTCCTCGGCCAGTACCTCTGGCCTTGATACTACAGCTCAGACTCCTCGAGGTCTTAGAGGGTGAAAGCAGAGATTCTGTTCCCAGAGGCGGGGAATGTTGTGGGAGGTTTCTCCTCACTGATAATGACAGTACTTTGGAAATCTGAGCTGTCCAAACTGGTAGAGATGCAAGCTACGAAACTCTCCATCTCCCGAGTGAAATGCCAATCACATCCCCCAGCTGGCTGGTGGCAGGCTCCGCGGAGCTGTGGACCCCACTTGTGATGTTGGTCCCTGGGCCAGTGCCCATTCCTACCAGTCCCTGAGCTCCTGCAGGACAGGGACCGTGTCTCATTTCTCTGCTATGAAACAAACAAAGAAAGTGACACAGGCACGAATGAAAAATTAAATGAATGAATGATTATTTTTAATCAAACAGTAACACAAGCAGAGGGTGAAAAGCTGAAGTAACTCTTTGCCCGTTTGGAAATCCCATCTTTGCTACCAATTCAGGCCCTTCTTCCACCCAGCGACTGAAAGAAATCAGACAGCAGGTGAGCAGGAAGCTGAATGAGCAACTCTCTTTTCTCCAAGTCCTCTTAGAGCATTCTTCTCCTCCCCATTGCTCTTTCCTAATACAGATGTCCATGCTTCATGGAGTCTTGGTGTTTGGGTCACCTCAGCCTGGTCCTAAACAGGACAGTAAGGCAGGACAGAGAGATCAATGCGCATAGGGGGTCCTAGTAAGAAACAAGAAAACATTTAGTCAATTCTACTTATGCTTCATTGCCTTCTGCCCTGAAATGGCTCAAAAGACTCCCAAGGGTCACCCAAACCATAAGCTCCCCAGAGGTTTTTTTCTCACTATGAAATAGAATGAGCCCTAAAGGTTCTATATTTGTACTTCAGGTGCTGCCACAAGAGCAGTAGGGGGGCGAGGGAGCCTGGCCCAGAGAAGACTCTTCATAAACACGTGTTGAGCAGAACTGAGACATGCTATGTGATTTGAAAAGTTAAATAATTCAGCACGAGAGTTAAACAGAAAAGACAAGCCATCAGTGTGAGAAGTGTTGTCACTACACAATGCAGTGAGGGGAACAATGAGTGTTAAAAGTTCACCCAAAGGAGCAGCTGGGGAATCAGGGATTGTTTGATGGAAAGGGTAAGAATTAGCTGATCCTTGAAGAGGCAGTACAGAGCGTGCAGGGCATTCCAGGTATGAAAAATGTGAGAGAGGGGAATTGGAGGTTGAATCGTGTCCCCCACAAAAGGCATGTTCAGGTCCCAATCCCTGGTACTGTGAGTGTGAACCCCTTTGTAAACAGGACCTTTGAAGATGTCATCAGTTAAGGTGTGCCCAAACTAAAGGAGGGTGGGCCTTCAGACACAGAAAAAGAAGCCAGAGGGAGCAGCCAAAAGCTGAAAGTCAACGGAACCCAGAAGAAAAAGGAAAGGACACGGCCATGGGCACTGCCATGTGACAAAAGCCAAGGAACCCTAACGACTCTGGTCAACCAGAAGATATTGACCAGGGGAGGAAAGAAGCCTTCAAACTAAAAATTGCTGTCATTTAGCCAGCCCATTGTCTGGGGTTCATGTTAGCAGGTGGGAACTAAAGCAGGGATGCAGTAAGTGTAACGACAGAGTGAAATAAAGGGGCCATGGAGGGGAGCAGAGGGAGCTCAGGCAGGATGGGGAGAGAATGTAAAGATGCCACACACAGCACAGAGTGAATATCTACCACTCACTCCTGACCGTCTCCTACAAACAGGTCCTCTTCCAGGGCTCTCTATCTTGGAAATGGTTCCGCAGTGGCAGAGATTACTGGTTGTCCCCTGCATATCAGTAGTTACGTGTGATTCGGGCCAATGAGATATGAGCAACTTCTGAGTGGTGACTTTGAAGGGAAGAGACACATCCAGATTGACCTGTATTCGTCCAGTGTCAGCACGACTTCCTCCTTTCCCTCAACCCCATAACCGCTTTCTCACCAAGTTCTTCTGATTTTAATTATCCATTATTCAAATCTGCTCTCTTTACCCCCTTCTTACTGCAATAGTCAACTGAAGGATCTACTCACATCCACTTTGATCTCCCGTGATCCAGTATTCACACTGTAGCCAGAGAGATTTGTCCCTAGACACAAATGTGGTTGTGGCCCCTGATTAAAACTCTCAATGGCCTCCCATTGTTCTTAGGATAACAAGAAAAATCTTTAACCCACCCTACCAGGCTCAGCACAGCTGATGCCACCACCTCTCACCACTCTCCACACCAACCTTCTGGGGGTCCCTAAAACCCGCCATGTTTTCTTCCACCACAGGGTCTTTGCTCATGCTGCTCACTACCCAGAATGCTTGGAGTGCTTTTTTCTCCTCTCCTTCTTTAGTTAAATCCTACTCATCCTTCAGAGCTTAATCCATGCCTCAGCTGCCTAGAAAAGGATTCCCCAATCTCCTACCAAGTCAACACCTCCTATTATTACATGTATCTATACCCATCAGCCTTTTTCCCAGTGTTTCCATTTATAATTAATCAGGCATCTGGTATGCCTTATTTTCTATTAACCTAATAAAATACTACTTGAATTTTATATTTTTTTTGTTTAATGTAAGTTTTTCCCACTAGACTGTAAGCTCAGGGAGGGAGGGGACATCCCTGTTGCCACTCACCTCTGAATCCCTGGCACCCAGCATGATGTCTGGCCTATTGAGGAGCTCAACAAACCTTTGGTTAATAAATGAATAAGCTAACACACGAATTAAGGGATGGCTTTGGTATCTTTTGTGGCCTTTCCTTTATTAATACCCTTTATCCATCTGGTGTCTGGTTTACCAGGTTTTCAGGTTTACCAGGTTTTTATGTTTTCAGGTTGTTGGCTTTTCCAAACAAAGCAAAGATTCTCCTAACTAAATATTGGGTAAATATCCTGCTCGCTCTCCCTTCCTCAGTTTCTTCTCCCCTACAGACACCTATTGTGTGAGCCTGTTTGCCCATGTACTTTATTCCCAGTATGACTATTGTAATATTAAAAAAAAAAAATCCCAGAGGAATTGAGTATCACTGGTACTTAATGACCCATTAGACAGCCACCTTGATACAAACCAGAAGGTGGCTAATGCTCTAACAAACTGATTCTAAACCAAGGTAACAGAGGGTGGCAAAGGGATTACGGCTTCTATAAACCAATAGTCACGGTTTATAACACTAATATTTCATTAACTGAACGGGAAATAGGGCATACCAGATTCCTGACCAATTACCAGGCAGCACAACTCAATCACAAGGACTGTGGCCACGTTTCCTAAATGCTGAGTCCACAGGCCGAATATCGTCTGCATCCCAAATGTTCTAGATTTTTTTTCTTTAAATATCCACCCACCACTTCCCAGCCTGCTTTAAACAACACCTAAAGCAATAGTTTCTAGCATGACAAGTTGCAACCTCCACATTGCACAAATGAAATGTGCTGGAAGAAACCAATGAAACTTCTCTAAACACCAGCCGCCTTCCAATTCAAATGCAAACTTGTTCTTTAGAGAAGGCAAGCACCTTTGTGGAATCTGTAATAAAGAAAATGGACTATTAACTAACAGTGAGCAGCCTCATCTCCAAATCTTGCCTTCCTGGAGAAAACAGTTCCTCCCTGGCTTTTGTGCTTTTACGCAGGGACCATAAAAAAGGACTTCCCGTGCTGCGTGTCATCTCAACCTGCCACAGACATTTCATCGTTTGGGCCTCTCAGGTTAAACTCAAGAAGGGCAGCAAATGGAGCAGATGAGGCCAGAAGGGTGGGGTGGGGCACGGGGGCCTCCCAGGAAAGAAGGGTGGCTGGGTGTGGGGACTGCAGGACTGGGGAGGAGAGAACAAGCCCCAGTCAGGACAAGAGGACAGGAAGTACACTCTGGCAGAGCCTGGGGAGACCTCTGAACCCCTTGGAAGAAAAAATAAAAAGAAACTTAGGCCCGTGCTGGCATCTGCTGAGTTGAAGGGCCAACGCTGGACACCGGGGTCAGCCGGAGCTTGAACTTGATGCCGGTCCTTCCCAAGGAAGTTTACTGCACTCGATTCTTCCTAATGAAACACCGCGGCTTGGCCAGGGCTGCTAGTCCATTCTGCAGAAGAGTAAACAGAGGCCCACAGCCAGGGTCCCATGAATTCAAGTGAGAGGTTAATTTTTTTTAACCCAAAAAGCAAGAAGGAATATAGCTTTTTCTCTGAACAGGATGGATCAGGGGCAATCCCCACCTAACCATACCCTTCGACAGGGGAATGGCGAGACAGATCATCACCAACAGTCTAAACGGCAGAAACCATGAGGGCTCCAATCCTCCTCTTTCTGGACCCACAGCGGGACCTCCTTTCCCAGCCTCCTTGAGGCTGGTGGAGCCGCGACACTAGTTATCACCAACGACACGTGAGAGAAAGTGGAGCGTGAGACTTTTTGGGTGAGGTGGTTAAGAACTGATGTGCCTGCCTTCTCCATGTTCTCTCTCTTGCCCCATCTGCTAGAAGAAGTGTGAGGACTCCAAGAACAGACAGAAAAGGGGAGCCACGAGAAGGAAGGCACTTGAGCCCCTGAGCAACTGGCTTGAAACACAGCTCCCCGTCCCTCCCTCTCTTCAAGCTTAAGAGATTAAGACAAACTTTTTTTTTTAAGATTTATTTTTTATCCCCCACCCCTCATGGTTTGCGGTCACTGTTTGCTCTCAGTGTCCATTCGCTGTGTGCTCTCTGTGTCTGTTCATCTTCTCTTTAGGAGACACAGGGAACCAAATCCAGGACCTCCCAAGTGGAAGAGAGGCACTCAATTGCCTGAGCCACCTCAGTTCCCTGATTTGTGGTCTCTCAGTGTCTTTCCTCTGTGTCCCTTTTGTTGCATCATCTTGCTGCATCAGTTCGCTGCGCCTGCCCACCGTGCCAGTTCGCCTTTTCCAGGAGACTCCAGGAACCGAATCTAGGACCTCCCATGTGGTAGGCGGAAGCCCAATCAAGTGAGCTACATCCACTTCCCAAAACAAACCTTTATGATGATATGCCACTAAAATTTGGGGGCTGTTTTTAATAGAATTAGTCTTCCCTAATAGAATAACTCAAACTTCATTAGAGCCTGGTTGAGACCTATTTTGATTATGTCTCTTTTTACAGCAGATTCACCCCCTTGGTTATGCAGGGCTCTGGTTAATGTTAATATTTGCTTCTTTCAGCTGGGTTATTGAGTAAAACCTAGGATAAATATCTCACCATGGAAGGCCTTGAAAATGGAAAAGCCACCAGAATATTTTCAAAAGCTGATTCTACTTGAGTGTCTATAAAAGGCCCACTTCATCTTACTTTCCAGTCCCTTCTGTTCTCTGTCCTCCCAAGCAGTGGACAAAACATACACATGAACCCCACTACTTTGACAGTCTTAGTAGATCAGTTAGAGTCTTACCAATAAGAAAAAAATTTAAAAATAAAAAAACATCAGGCAAGTGTAGGAATCGTGAATACATTGGGCAAGGGAATAAAAACAAATTCCAGTCAACGGAACATGTTATCCACTCCCTTGTCCAAACGGCCAATTAAAAATGCTTGTTTCAAAGAATGAGTTGTACACAGTTCATTCGAGATGTGTTTAGAAAAGGAGACCCTACACTGACTCCTACCAGGGTGGCAGTTTAGGAAGGAAAAGGCACATAAAGCCCCCGGTACCCTGAATCTCTGGGGCACTCCAGAAGGTACGCTTTTTCCTTGGTTGGAGCCTAGACCTGAGTTCCAAGGGGGTGTCATGAACGATGACACCTGCAATGAGAAAGTCTGAGTCTTGAAGCAGAGACAACATATAAGGAGATCTGACAAATCTGACAATGTGTCTGGGAGACTGACGGCAGGAAGCGTGATCTCAGTCTGGAGCTGGGGAAACCAATCTGAAGAAACAGTGCAGTACGTATTGAATATCTACTAGGGAAGCAGACTTGGCCCAGTGGTTAGGGCATCCATCTACCACATGGGAGGTCGGCAGTTCAAACCCCGGGCCTCCTTGACCCGTGTGAAGCTGGCCCATGCGCAGTGCTAATGCACGCAAAGGGTGCCGTGCCACACAGGGGTGTCCCCCGCGTAGGGGAACCCCACACGCAAGGAGTGCGCCCTGTAAGGAGAGCCACCCAGTGAAAAGAAAGTGCAGTCTGTCTAGGAATGGCGCCGTCCACACAGAGAGCTGACACAACAAGACAACACAACAAAAAGAAACACAGATTCCCATGCCACTGACAACAGAAGGGGACAAAGAAGAACACACAGCAAACAGACACAGAGAACAAACAATTGGAGCAGGGGAAAGGGAGAGAAATAAATAAATAAATCTTTAAAAATATATATATCTACTATAACATTTGAAATTCTGTTGGTGCAACTGAATTTGACTATTTCAGAGCTAAAAAGCCCTTAGAGATTATCTGATGTGTGATCAAGCCCTTGCTTGACGCACCAAATTCAGTCTCTTCATCTGTAAAACAGGGGTAATAATACCCTATACCTCATAGCTATGATTGAGGATATCATTAGCCAGTGGACGTAAAGCATTTTGCCAAGGTGAGTCCACAATTTATTTTAGCTGTCCTCATAACAGTAATATTCTGGAAGGGCTCAAATGTTGGTTGGTTGCTTGGTTGGTTGCTTGGTTGCTTGGTTGGCTGGCTGGCTGGCTGGTTCGCTGTTTTTTATGTGCTCCATGGAGGCAGCAGAATCCATGGAGATGCTCAAGGACTTATCGAAGGAGTGAGTCAAGCCCTCTTCACCACTCATAAGCAGCTCATATATTAATATTTCAGATAAGACATCATATAACTAAAGAGGTCTACTGCTTGATAGGAAAAAGTTTGAAAAAACACTCATTTAATATCACCTTCCCCTTTTTTGAACAAATCAATTTTATTGATACATATTTAAAAACCATAAATCCATGCAAAGTGTACAATCAGTGGTAATTGGCATAATCACATGGTTTGTGCATTCATCACTTCAATCATTATTAGAGCATTTTCATTATTCCAATAATAATAATACTAAACAGGAAAACAAAAGAACACTCATTACCTCTCAGTCTCTCTGTGCCTCCCCTGCTGTGTATAGCTGCTATTCCGCTTCCATCTCTCTAGTTTGTATTTATATTTTATAACAACAGTCTATAGATGCACTATTACCCTTACTCGTATTTCATGTGATGTTTCACTGTTATACAGTCCCATGTTACAATTTTTAGCTTTCCTTCTAGTAATATACATGCCCTTAGACTTTCCCTTTCAACCACTGTCATACCCACACATCAGCACGGATGGTCACAAACACCGTGATGTGCTCTCACCATTTCCACTCATTTCCAAAGATTCACAAACAACCTTTTTACCAATTCAGCACAGATTAACCCTCAGCTTTCTTTTCTCTACACTCATTCTATTTCGGGGTCACCTATATTCTGTATTAACTCTCTATTTAAACTCCATGAGTTTCTACAATATGTTTAGTGCCCCCCTTTTCTAAACCACTGAAGATGGTAGTTGGTGAACTCAGATTTTCTGGCTCTCGATCAAATCACCTTTTCACTGAACCAGGCTGGGGTTGTGAAAGGGGCCAGGGCTGGGGACTGGCCAAGTCTCTTCCAGGCAAACCTGGGGCTCTGGTCTCCAAACCTGGGCTCTGACTAAAAGCCATTTTGGGAAACCTCATAGCTCAAGGTAGAAAGCAGTGTTGCCCATTGCCTCTTTTCCTGGATGAAAAGTTCCCCTCCCACCACTGCCACCACCCCAAAGCCATTAGGAGAGCCCCACTACGTGCCGCGGAACATGAGGCTGTCTCCAGGTTGGGCACGCTACTCTGACCAGCTCCAGGAGTCCTGGCACCAGCATGGCGATATCATGATTGCACCTTAATTACAATAGCAGCAGCCAACATTGAGTATTTGCTTTTTGCCAGTCACCATGCTAAGCACTTCATACTCGTTATTTCCCGTAAATTTTAGGACCATTCTGTAATGCCATGATCATCTCCATTTTTTTTTTAAGGTAGTGGGGCCAGGGATTGAACCCACGACCTCGGATGTGGGAAGCCGACACTCAGCCACTGAGCCACATTGGCTCCCAATCATCTCCATTTTGCAGATAAGAAAACCAAGGACCAGAGAGTAAGGAAATGGGGCTGTTTGTCCCGTTGGTCAGTGTGGAGCCGGTTTCTGACCCCAGGGAGTTTGGCTTCACTTCCCCTCTCTCAATCTAAGATGCACACCTGGAGAAGGCAGGCCGTGGGAGGTAAAGAGTGTGGCCAGGCAAGGAGAGCTACGTTTTAGGAAAGGGAGAAATGGCATAACTGGGAAGAGAGCACAACATTCACATCTCAAGGAAGCTGGGATGCAAAACGAAATTGTCAACACTTCTTTGATCAACCCAAAAAAATTACCAGGAGGGAGAGAGATTTAAGGGAACGTACAGCTCCCACCGCCCAGGCCATCACCTCGCTCACCGCCTGCCGTTCCTTCTCGCCCGCAGGTTGCCAGCCTCCATCCAGGCCAGCACCTTCCCCCACTGTCCTGCTTCACACAGCACACAGTAGGCCCTCACGTATTCCTCCTCTGCCTGGCGGCTTCAGAAGAACCTGCAGTGCCTCTTACAGTTCATCTTCTCCAAAGCAACCGACTCCCGCCTCAGCCCTCTGAAAGGGAGAGAATTGGTAGGAGGCCACGCCCCACTAATGCTTTGACTTGCTCCAACCCCTCCTCTTTTAATTTCACCCATTATTCTTGGATCCGTTTCCTCACCCTTCACTAATTCCTCTCCCTCTCCGGTGTTTACACCCTTCCGATATTTGCAGGCTATTATCATGTACCCACTTAGTCAAGCTGCACACATTAAGTTCTTTTCATCTTTGCTCATAAATCAATCCCTTAATCCCTCCAAGCCCTTTAATCGTACTGGCTGCTCTTCTCTGAACTCCGTCCAGTTTCCCCAAGTCTCTGATAATGTTGTGACAAGGGGCTGGATGCGAGGCTCCAGCTGTTGACTCTGCAAACTTCCCGAGGGGCGAGGAGCTCCGCGCATGCGCAGGCGCACGCAGGTGTGCACGAGGCGGCCCGCCTCCCGCTCCATCCGGGAGGGGGCACTCCCGGTCCTGCCAGCTCCCGGCACCCTTTGCGCAGCTGCATCAGGAGACGCCTCGGGGTCCACAGAGCTGCCCAGTGCGCAAGCATTTCCATGCTGCGCGGACTTAGGGAAAAACCTGCAGGAAATGTGACAGCCCCTTAAGAGTCACTAGCTATTCCCACCCGCTCCCTAAGAAGAGAGAGCGCTCCCTGAGCTCGAGGCCTTTAAGAATCTGGGAAAATCCCACGGCTGCCAAAGGACAGAGAGAGGATGAGCAGGGGCACAGCAGTGTCATCTGCTGCCTCTTCCTGCGCTCAGCGAGGAGGGCGGCCGTCCCTGCCCGGGGACCACCAGCAGCCTCGTCCCCTGGATCTGCGCAGCTGACACGGCGCAGACCGGCCACCCTGAGGCGCGGCCTTCACCCTCGGAGGGTTCTTGCAAGCAGTCTGCTCGTGGGAGGGCGGGCGCAGGACGCCGGCCCTGACTTCCGGATTCCAGGGCTTTCTGTGGGGTAGAGAGCGCTGCATCCTTGTCAGCCGCAGCCTCTGGACCTCAAGGGGGCCGCCCTCTGGCACGGATGCCTGCAAGCAAGGGGGGGTGTCTAAAGAGGAATGACAGTCCTGATTCCCTGAAGGGCAAAAACATAGCTCTGGCAGCTCTTGGGTCCATTTTTCTTCGGTAAGGCAGGCCTTGGTGTTTTAGCTGCATAAAAACGTTATGAGGAAGAGAAATGAACACCTGGCACTCAAGAAAAGGCCTCCTCTATCCCCAACATCTTAATATTGATAAAAGCAAATTAAAACAAGCATTGAGGGAAACCTTAAAATGGAAAACAAGTCATTAAAAAGGCCAGTGTGGGAATGTGCACAACCACAGAGGGCACTCCCTGTGTCGTTTGGAAGGTAAGGGGGGAGGGGGAGAAGGTATGTGTGTACATTTATGAGTATGTGCATGTGACGGATGAATGAACGGATGCACTATTGACACAGTCCACAGGTGGTCTATCCCAGCGTCCATTCTCCCCATCTCCCTCAGGAACAGAACCTCAAATTTAGGCAGGGATACTGTGACCAAGGTAAAACACACACACACACAACACTGCAATTCCCTGCCTCCCATGTAGCTGGGTATAGCCTCTTATCTAAATTGTTGTATAGAACTTCACAAAAGACTCCTTAAAAGGGAGGAAGAAATGTCCTTCTTTGTCTTTCCTTCCACTGCCACCCTGGAATGTTGACGTAATGGCTGGACTTCCAGCTGCCATCTTGGACCATGAGGATGAATCCAAGATGCCACACCCTACAGACAGCAAAATAGAAAGCTGGAAGGAGCCTAGATCCCTGGTGAGACCATGAAGTTACCTTATCAGCATCATACTGCCAGGCTCTAGACTTCTTTTAATTTAAGAGAAAAATAAATGTGACGCTTGTTTAAGCCACTGATATTTGGGAGTATCTGCCCCATACAACCGAACCGATATAGATAGATGGGTGGATGAGTGGAAAATAAATACCACTTCTTTAAGAGGATGTTTTTGTTTTGGGTTTTGTTTTTTATTTTGGTTTTTTTTTTTAAGATTTATTTCTCTCCCCTTCCCCTTCCCCGGACCCCCTTCCCCCATTGTCTGCTCTCTGTGTCCATTCACTGTGTGCTCTTCTGTGTCCACTTGTATTCTTGTCAGCAGCACTGGGGATCTGTGTCTCTTTCTGTTGCATCATCTCGCTACATCAGCTCTCCAGGTGTGCAGCACCACTCCTGGGCAGGCTGCACTTTTATCGCATGAGGTGGCTCTCCTTGCGGGGTGCACTCCTTGCGCGTGGGGCTCCCCTACATGGGGGACACCCCTGTGTGGCAGGGCACTCCTTGCGCGCATCAGCACTGCGCATGGGCCAGGTCACCACGCAGATCAGGAGGCCCTGGGTTTGAACAAAGGACCTCCTATATGGTAGGCGGACGCTCTATCAGTTGAGTCAAATCCGCTTCCCAAGAGGTTGTTTTAATTAACAGCCAGCAAGACTTCCAAACCCTAATCAACGCTCAGGTCTCTAATTAGCCCCTACCACCGCTATTAGGAAGGGACAGTGCCAGAGGAAGCAGCCTCCGTATCTTTTCGGTTTGGAAGGGTTAAAGGCAAAAGACCACCATTCTCAGGCTACTAAATCAAAACCATCATTTCAAGCAGATTCACCCATTCAGGGCATTGTACCTAATATGGGAGGGTGGGGAGCAATGAGGAGTCTTAATTAAGCTTCAACAGCATCCCTCAAAGCAAGTGAGCTCTAAAATACCTACTCTATCTTAAGAACATCCAACTGTTCGTTACATGCTTTAAGCAAATAAATTTCAAACAAGTCAGCCAGGGAGTCTCAAGCCCAGGAGCTACCTAATGAGACGGTAAGGAGTAAGAACCAGGAAGCAGTCACCAGTCTTTTCAGGCACCCTTCTCCCTTCAGCTATGACACCAGAAGAAAGAAAGCATCCATGAAATAATTTCCAAGACCAGACCCGCACTGTGGGGAGATTTCACAACATACGTGATTCCAAGGACAGCAGGAAGCAATTACCCAATGGCAGAGGGCATGAAGACACAGTTCCAGGAGGCACCAGATTTCAAGGACTTCCCCATCTCAACCTGAAGGGTCTACTGAGAATTTTCCATCTCCATCAGTCATGCCGTCACGGTGCTCCTGAGAGGGGAGGCACCAGAGGAGGCCAGCCTTGCAGGTCACTCAGGGCAGAGACCAAGAGGAGAGCCCTTCCACGAGCAAGGGCTTCTCCATGGCTCCTACGTACCAACTTCATTTTCATGGTTCTCACCTCACTCCCCAAGCCTCTTCATGGTGACCCTAAAAAGGCCAGAACTTCTTGGATTCTCAGGAATAATAACGTTTCCCACTCACTTCCCAAACTCTGGAGGGCTCGGCCTCCAAGGACATCCAAGTGGGAAGGGAACGTCATCTTTAAGAAACTCAGAGGTCAAACTTTTGTGATAAAGTTGTAAATTGCTGTCCATTATTAATGTTCAACTCACGGCAGTCAGCCTGGAGATCTGCAATTATAACAATTCATAAAAACAGCCCCTTTGTTACTTGCGCTCGTGGAGCTTTTGAAATATAATTGCAACATGGTGCAAAGTAAAATAAAAATTCAGATTTTCTTTTACAGAGGCCGTGAACAATACTGTCCTTTTTACAACGGCGGAAAGCCTCAAGACATCCGTTATATTCCTTCAATGAGCTTTGTTCAATAAACGCTAAGCCTTGAAGCTTTTAAATGTATTAAAGTGATTATGATATCATCACTCCAAAAGCACTTCAATAGAACATTAAGACAGAAACAATTTTCCTCCACACAAATGGCATAACAGTAACAAAAAGTTGATTAAATGCACATTGTATCAAAAATATTTGCAGTATTTATAGACATATGTAGATAACATTAACTGTAACCCACTCCATGGGCAGGGAAGAGAAGAGAAAGTAATAAAAGCATTAGGGGGAGAGCAAATTTTAACAATAAATCTTCAAAACTTAAACCGTGACTTGACTATGACTCTGCCTGAGGATTTATAGTTAAAGTCATACTACATAAAAGAGAATAAGACTTAAAATTAATAAAGACTCGAGGAGAACAAGTCCGTGTTTTCTCTTCTCATAGCCCAAATCTATTCCTCACACATGCCACACTTCCTTAAATGCCTCAACGTGACAACTGGCAGGCAATGTGAATCTATTTATCCAGGGTCACCTCACACCCTGTACCCAAGCAATGACTCTGCGTGGGGCAGATGCCTGCAGCATCGAACCGGGAGGTGCAGAGACGTTAGGAAGGAGGCGACGGGTGGGGTCAGGGCAGAGCCGCCCGGTCTCAGACTCATTGTTGCAGGCTCTGTACAGAAGGCTCTTAGCACCACGGCTAAGGGGATTATGAACTCACATGTGAATTTATCCCCTATTAAACTTTCAGCAAAAGGGTCAGTTGACTGGAATGGCAAAGCCAAGGCACGCTGGTCACATGCCAAGGGAGAAACTACGCGTCTGCTCTCCTGACATAAAATTAGGGAAAAGGGGAAATTCCAGTCCTTTCTTTACGTGCCTATAGACTAACTCATTGACATCTGGATGTTCTGTTGTGTCCTGCTGTATTAGTCTGTCAGAGGGGTGCTGATGCAAAGTACCAGAAATCCGTTGGTTTTTATAAAGGGTATTTATTTAGGGTAGAAGTCTAAATAAAGTCTTTTGCCATGTGTTGGAGCAAGATGGCTGCTGACATTTCCAGGGTTCAGGCTTCCTGGGTTCCTCTATTCCCAGGGTCCATTTCTCTCCAGGCTCAGCACCTCTGGTTTCTCCACAAGGCCAGCTGTAGACTATCAGGTGACCAGCTCTGTCTCTCTTCCCAGGGCTCAATTTTCACCAGGCTCCGCTGCTCTCCTCCTCTGTGTGCTTAGTTCCTGGGCTCCAGCTCAAAGAACTCCAACCTCCCTACTCTGCAGTGCAGTTTCTCTGTGAGGTCCTGCCCCCTTTGACGTAGCCCAATCAAAACCTTAATCATTACCTAATCAAGTAAAAGTGAAACCTCTGAATCCAATACACTCTAATATGCCCAGAGGAAAAGACCAGTTTACAAACATAATCCAATATATCTTTTTGGAATTCATCAATAATATCAAACTGCTACACCTGCTATCGTAATCACCTTTATGTTGAGAGCACATTCCCATGGCATTTTAAACTTGATAGTACCCTTTTTTAACGGCTGCATCATGGTATATTGGTGATTATTTCTCATAGGAGCTCTTTATATCATAAGGACATCAATCTTCTGCTTGTCATATTTAATACAAACATTTATCATTGATGTTTTACCTCTCGAGTTTGTTTATGGGGGGGTTATAAGGTGAAGGAGTTTTAAATCCTAAAATGAAGGGAGAAAAAAGCATCGTAAGGAGCAAAGGGGGAGGCTACAGAGGAGATGACAACAAATTCCCATACCAGTCAAGACCAAATCCCTGTGTCCCTAGGACCATTCAATTTGTCCTACCCCCTAAGCCAAGGGAAGTGTCTTGTTTCTTAGTGGAAAACACTCTATAAACAGGGACCACTAGGCCAGAAAAGCCACTGACAAGGTCTTTTATTACCTAACTTGGGATCCTTGTGATTTTCTTTATGGGGAGACTATCCTTGTCCATCATTCCTAACTCTGTTTCCTGGCCCTGGTGGCTTCCTAGACCAGCCCAGAGAAAAGAATACATAACAAAGGGCCAAGAAAAATGGGAAATAAAGACCATACAGTGGGTGACAAGTTCCCCCACTCAAACAACTAGCCAGTGCCGTGGGCCAGAATTGATTTTCTATACGACATCCAGAAAGGATTACCTCTCCCCCATAATACTGCCCAGGGGGATGGAGTGGAAATCATAATTAATTCAGGCAAATTCAATTCTGAGAGTCAGAGTGACAAATACTTTCCTTATAATATGAAGCACAGTCTCAAAACATCTTAAAACAGTTGGTGGGAGCTATAGCAACACACTCAATGCAATAATGACACAAAGCTACACAATAAAATGCCTGCGACCAAATAATAATCCTTCCAAGTCAGGAAAGAGTACTTTTTTAAAAAATAAATTCAAACTTCAAAGAAAATGCATTTCCATTAATAATGCTGCCTGCCTCTCCTTTCCTCCTGTGATATAAGTTCAGGTTGATTCCTTAAATATCTTGGTTCATTAGGCCAAAAAGATATTCTCAGTGTTAGAGGGGGAAATATTATTGTGCTCCTGATGCAAGGAATCAGAAGGGAGAGGTTGCTTCCAGAGCCCAATGTGACCTAATCCCACAAGAAGCTAAAAGGACCATGGGAGTCTACTAAAATTAGCTACACCAACAGTTGAGAATTAGCAACATCCATACTTCAAAGTAGACCAGAAAAATACAACTTCTTTGTGGCTTCACAGTCTATTCCAAACAGTGCCTGGGTGATACAGGAGAGAGAACAATGGATCAGGAGGCAAAAATCCCAAAATCTAGTTTCAATCCCAGCACTAATCAGCGAGAGGCCTTGGATCTTCTCTGGAGGGCTTGAGTCTCCTTCTTTAAAATGAAACAGTCAACTTACATGTTTCCAAATGCTCTTTCATTTCTAACATTCTGTCATCATGTGATTACCATCATCTTTCTGGAGATTTTCTGCTTAGAACGACATTCAAATGACTTTCTATTACTTGACCCCTAGAGCTGAGCAAGGGTAAGAACATATTGGGTAAAAATGAAGATGACATCCTAGAATTAAGTCAGGAAGTTATCCACAAAGTAGAAGATCAAAATTTGGCTGGTTTGTGTGTCCTATTTACACATACACAAGTAAGTGTTGTCTTAGCCAAAATCCTTCTCACTTTTTCACATCTAATATTTACTGGGTGCCCAACAGGAAATACTTCTGGTTTAGCTAATTATATGTGATCAGAAAAGGTGATAAGAACACAATTGGTAAACCCAGTCATTGGAATCAGATGACTGACCCACAGTCCAGCTCCTTGGATAAATTATGCAACCCCTGAGCCTCTCTTTCTTCGTCTGGAAAGTAGATAAGGTAACAGAACCTCATAGGATTGTGAGATTCGAATGAGATAATCCACATGATGCTGACACTGTAATTGATCTAATTATTATTACTATCACCACCACTACTACCTCTATCATTATTCCAATGGACTGCTGGAAGACTTAAATGAGAACATATATGAAGTACCTGGCACATAGTAAAAGTAGTAACCAATGTCATTACTCCTATTACATTCATCTTTATAGTATCATCATCAGATAAGCTTGCAGCATTTCTCTTTAGCCCACTATTTCTTGTTTTCCCAATATGACCATTTTCAATAGAATAGTTCTACACTCAGACCCCCTCAGCCACAAAACACAAACCCCAGTCAATCTAACTCTTCTTAGTGGTAACAAGACTTGGCAAGAGGAGCCAAGGAATATAAATTGGGAGACGTTTTCCTCCTCTGAGAAGTGAGAAGGCAAGAGACAAAGAACTCAGAGATGGGTTCAAATTCTGACTTTGCACAACCCAAGAACGTCCTTGTCAGCCACTACAAAGGGTGAGATGCACACAGAACCCCACTTCCTCTCTCACCCAAGTCTTAAAGCTTGATAACAACAACAAGCAAAATACCAACTTGAAATCTTGATAACAACAACAAGCAAAATACCAACTTGAAGTCATAAGGAATGACTTTCACATTCAGCTGCAAAAGCTACTTGCTGGGGGATTATTATCAAAGTTGGGGTTGAATCAATTTCCTGGCTTGGCCCAATTCTTGTTCTTCTTATTAAACAAGAAGATGGAAATTCCTGGCCACCTCAGGAGATAAGTCAGAGAGTTTCTCTACAACCCCGTTAGTTTCCACTTAGAACATTAGGTAACATTCAGATTTTTTCCAAACTTAAAAATACCTAATTTTTTCTAGAATCCCAGGGAGGTTGGCATGGAGAGTTTTGCCCACAGTGGGTGACTGCTACAAAGTAAGATGTCCTAACCGTTAACCTCTTAGTTGAGGCAAGTTCAATGAGCAGGTCCTTCTCTGCTCTTTATTAGCCACATTAAGTTGCAAGTGCAGTACGTGTTCCATTGGTTATAACTACTGTGATACATCTGTCTGGGAAAAGTATACAAGATCTTAATGGGACTCATGTAAGGACTGAGACAACATGTAACAATGATCACAGGTTGCCGATTTCAGTTTCCCAAGAGGGGGAAGAAATTCTATGTTGAGAGTTACAAGGGCTCCAGGCCTGGACTAAGGAACTTAATCATGCATCCAGGAAACAAGGAAGATGGCATTTCACCATTTCGACAGGGTAGCCTCTTCTCTGCAAACACCCTAACCCACAGTGCTGCCACTTCAAGAAGGGACAGTGCTGCTGATTCTGGACTTTTAAAAAGCAGCACTTTCTAATTCCATGGGGACAATGGCCGGAACTGGCCACCTCGCCCCTGCCACCTGCTTACTTACTGATATGTGGCAGGTGAGGCTCAAAAACCAATGGGCAAGAGAGAGGAAATGAGGAAGAAAACAACAATGCTAACTTTTTATCCCTATTATTTAGCTACTTTATTAGCGTTTTCCTACCTCCTCTGCACAAAGGGAAGGATAAACTATAGAAAACTAAGTGGCTTTGTCATCAAAAGCCTTCGCCACGCTGGCCCACAAACACCTGTCAGTGCAAAAGATGCCTCTTTATCAAGTCTTCCTGCCCACCAGGAGCCAAGCACACTCTGAGCTTTCAGACTATTCCTTCCAATGTTTTGAAGTCCCTTTCAGTTCACATGAAGGCTAACGATTTCACAAAGGTGGGGAAAGGAAAGGGAAAGGTTTGTTGTTTTTTTTTTTAAGGAAAAGGAAAAGATACTGTGCTGTGATTATCAAATCCTAAAAGGCTTTTCGCTGACAGCACAGGCTTTGTTGAATAGCCTCTGAGAACCTCCACTGAGAGGCACAACTCAGCAATAAAGTAGAGGCAGAGCACACACAGCTTAGCATCCTCAGCCTCCCCAACTCAAGCGGCCCGTTTTATGCCATAAGTCAGGTTTCTCCCCCAGTAAGCCGCAGAATGCTCAAGGGCCAGAGTGGCACCAGATCAACTAACACATTAGGTCCACCAGCTTATACATCACGTCTTGCCCACAGAGAAATGAGCCTCGACAAGACTCAGCCCAATCCTGCAGTTAAAATCAGAATTTCAAAAATAGCAGAAGTGGCTTAAACCCTCCAAGTGCCCCGTGGCACGCCCCCCGCAGCTCTCAGCATCATGACGCGCTGACCTCGGCACCTTCGTGGAGCGGCGCCTGTCTCGCTAACAAAGTTTGCTTCATTAAGAGCTGGCCCCAGTCTACAGAGCTCAGACAGCCGACACTCAGCGCTCAGGCGTTTAGAATAATTTACTCACACGGGGTAGCCCTAGCTAAGGCAGAGTTGTGCACTGAGCTCCATAAACCTACCCGTTATGACCTCAGCGGCTACTGCACCGCCTGCCATTCCACCCACAACACTAGGCTCCGGCTTTAAGAACATGGAAATCAAGTGTGGAAAGAAGAAACCACAACCAAGATTTTATTAAATAAATATACAGATCTCCCACACATCTGAACCATGAAGCTATGGTTTTAACAGCACATGCAGTATTTGGCTTGGGTATGTGAAATACCAGATTTTGAGTGATGGAGCACTTGCCCCTATTTCAGACATACCTTTTCCCTGAAACTATTACATTTGGAGAGCTTCAAGCTCCTGCTCCAGACCCATCCATCTAACAACAGAAAGCACCTCTCAAGCTCCTTTCTGACATAAGCCCATCATTCACCATTTGCTGCTACGTTCAGTTTTTGCTGACAAAGCTCCATTACTAGAAAAAGCTCAGTAAGTAAAGCTGATTTGAAATAACTATATATTATATGGAGGCTGGATGAAGAAAACTGATTTGAAGTCTAGAAAAATCATATAAAGAGGCTCTAGAAAGAACTGTTTAATTATTTAAATACCTTTCCTCCATACAATTGGCACATTGTTTGATTTATCATCAGTGTTATATATTTGGTAATTTATTGGGGTCATCTGACAAAACAACTCCATATAGCAAGTACATATTAAACACTGTAATTCTTTGACTTGAAATGCTGTCATCTCCCGAATTAACGTTCGAATACTGAGCTAACACTATCGAACTGAGGTGGGTGCCAATTTTGGCTCTCCAGTAAAGCTGCAAAGGTGGAGAGGGCGCCGGTGGCTTGGCCCAAAGAGCAAATCATCGTGTGTTGTCCTCCACTGCTGCAAGGAAGGCAGATTATGGCTGGGATGGCCCCAACAAGATGCTCATGTGGAGTGAATGAATACAGATGGCTATCCCTGCATCCTTCTCACTCCCTGCCTCAATGGCTATGGGCATACCACCACAGAGAGCAAGATCTTGGAGGAAGGAGGCGGGGCGTGCATCTTCCCTACCTGCCATACTCAACACAAGCCCCACCGGCCCAGAATGCCTCATTCCCGTCTACCTCCTGAATCCTACTTGCTCTTCAAGATCCATTCCTGCATGAAGTTTTCCTTTACATCCAAGCTCAAAATGGTCTCTCCCGTCTTTCAACTCCTACATACTACCAGTACTTGTGTAGCAAGGTCAAATTGTCTCCTTCATAAATTCAAGGTGGAATGAACATATTCTATAGTCTCTGGAGTTTTCAGTACAATAATGCATTAACAATGGGTCTGTAAGCTTTAGGCCATTATAAGTAAGCCAAAATTAAGGAATACAAGCAGCAAAATATCAATTTATAAGGTGATCCACTGGATAGATTTTGAATTCTATAACTTGAAAATTGAGATATAATTTAAAATTCCTATTTACAAAACTTGATAAAGAAGACCTGAAGTTCCAAAAAGTAGCAAAACTACAAACAACAATCTGATTACAATTCACATAAGTTTTTAAACTCTCCAATTTATATGCCAGGAGAAAATTAAAATCAAAATCCCAAAATATCTAGAAAACATCATGAATTAGAACCAATGGGGCACAATTAAGGCCATGCTTGAAGGAAAATTTATAGCTTCAAAAATGTAAAGGTCTAAACAAGAATTAAAATGCTTAAGTATGTAGCAAAAAACAAAAAATGAATACAATGAACATAAGGAAAGCAGAAGAAAAGAATTGATAAAGATTAATAAACAATAAGAAAAAACTGCAGTCTAATAAATCCAAGAGCTATTAAAGGAATAAACTACTAAATCAATAAATCAAAGAAAAAGGAGAAAGTATAAATACTCTAAGAATGTGAATGTATATAACCACAAATACAAAATAAATTTAAAGACTTAGATAATATTATTTTGCTCAGTTTGATACTAATACATTTGAAAACCTGGATGACTGGTCATTTTCTAGGACATTATAAATCATCAAACCTAAGTTCAGAAAATATTGAAAATCTAAATAGATCAAGACCACAGAAGATACTGTTAAAGTTACCAGAAAGATATCAGGCCCACATGTTTTACAGATAAACTTTACCTATTCCTTCAGAAAATAGAGAACTACAATGCTACTTGAACTATTTTCCAGAACATAAATATCCCAAACACTTTTTACAAGTAAATACAACACTGATAAATACTTAAAAGCACAGCACAATAAAATTCCAGCCATAAAATTCCTTATAAAAAAATCAATGCAAAAATCCTAAATAAAATATTAACAAATGGAACCCAAATATACACTAACTGAATATTATATCACTACCAAGGGAGATTTTAAAACAGGAGTTATAAATGCCCCAATTTTAGGTATATAGTTTATCATAGTAATAGGTAAAAACGGGGAGAACCATTTGATCATATCCATAGATGCTGAAAAAGCACTGGTGAAAATTCAAACTTGGACCTTAATTTTAAAAAAGGAATAAAGTAATACTATCTAAAAGTGACTTTTAAAAAACTCTCAGTACTAGCCAATGCAATTAGAGAACCAAAATATAAGCATAAAAATTTATACAGAAGCAAAATAATAATTATTTCCAGATAATATAATCATATGCCAAAAAGAGAGAGAGAGAGAGAGAGAATTATCTGAATAACTTTTTAGGGAAAAGGCATCAGTGGTGGCTTATTATAAAATTAACATTGGAAAAACAATAGTTCTCTTTTCTATTTCATTTTCATTCATTCCACTTCATTCAATTAACTAAAACACTTAGTTTTACACAGCATTTTTCACAATACTATGATGTAGATATTTAAATCAACCCCGTTTATAGGTGCAGAAAATAAAGCACAGGAAGATTGAATCACCTGTTTAGGCTCACGGAGGTAATAAGCAGTTGAAGTTCTCTGACTCTAAGCCCTGTATTCAATCTGGTAACAAGATGCCATTTTTCCCCCATAAGACAGAGATATTAAATTCCATGGGCATTTTCTCCAAAGTCAACATCAATAAGCTTTAAAGGCTTGGTCTCAGTTTCTAATGTAGAATTCGTCTATTAAAATGCACATATTTCTTAATGGGGTGAAATGATGATGTTATACACAAGCAACCTGGATCAAGAAATGGTTCTTAACTAGGGTGAATCTGTGATATACATATTCATTTTTGCTTCAAGATTGCAGATCAAGCATTTTCCCCCACAATTCACACCACTCTATAACCTCTTAGCACAAATCAATATTTTCCCAAAATTTCTTTTTAAATTACAGAAAACATGCATTTCTAAAAAGCTGTCATTTTATTCCAAGTTAGTGAAGTATAATTGAATGCAAAATGTAGCCTGATCCTTTGGCAGTGGGCCATTTTGGCCAGAACCAATAAATTCTGAGGCTTAACATCAAAGATAGAGATATATACCACATACTTGAGTTGAAACCTCAGATCTTACTCAATCACTTAAATATGTTTTGCACACCTACCATTTGTGAGTCATTGTGCAAGATGCTGGAAAATATGGTACACAGTTACAGACAAGAAACTTGCCCTCATGGGGCTTAGAATTTATTTGTGAAGACAGACATAAATAATCACATAAATAGGGAAGCAGATGTGGCTCAAGCAATTGGGCTACTGTCTACCATATAGGAGGTCCAGGATTCAATTCCCAGGGACTTCTGGTGAAGACAAGCTGGCCTGAGCAGAGAGCTGGCCCACACAGAGTGCTGGCCCATGTGGAGAGCTGGCGCACCAAGATGATGCAACAAAAAGAGACACAGGAGAGACAATAAGATGCAGATCAGGGAGCTGAAGTGACACAAGAGATTGAGAGCCTCTCTCCCACTCCAGAAGGTCCCAGGATCGGTTTCCAGTGCCACCTAAAGGGAAGACAAGCAGACACAGAAGAACACACAGCAAATGGATGCAGAAAGCAGACAAGTACAAAACAATGGGGGGGGGGGGATAAATAAATCTTTAAAAATATAATAATCACATAAATATATACGAAATTGTAACTGTGGTAGCTATTGTCAGTCATCTATTGCCAATCTAATTCAGCCTAACAAGCTACTCCAAAAACTCAATGGCTTAAGGGTTAGTAGCAATGCTTCAATATGTGTTCATCAATTGTAACAAATGCACTACACTAATGAGGGATGCTGTTAATGAGGAAAGGTGTGGGAAGGGGAGGAACAGAATATATGGGAATCCCCTGTATTTTTTAAATTATTTTATTTTTAAAGAAGCTTTAGATTATATAAATGTTATATAAAAATATAAGAGATTCCCATATGCTCCACTCCCTCCTCTTCCCACACTTTCCCACATTAACAACATCACTCATTAGTGTGGTACATTTGTTACAATTGATGAACACATATTGAAGCATTGTTACTAACCACAGAATACAGTTTACATTATAGTTTCTATTCTGTCCTGCACAATTTTGTATGTTATGACAAAAATAAATATACAATGGCCTGTATCCATCACTGCAATGTCATGCTAGACAACGCCAATGTCCTGGAAATGCCCCCATAATACACCTACTATTCCCTCTCCCATCCCTCAGAACCTCTGGGGGCCACTGCCTTTATATCAATGATAAAGAGTTCTTCCATTACTAGAATAATAATGTCTACTTTAGCCCATTGTTCACTCCCCAGTCTTTAGGATTTGGGAATGGTGATGCCCACTCTGCTTCTAATTGAGAGGGAGCTTAGATTCAATGGGACAGATGGATGGAACTTTCTTGCCTGCAGTTGCAGACACTCTGTTCCGTGGGATGGGCATTATCCATCATCATATCCTTGTTAATTGTCCTGGGTGAGCCTTATGAATTGGAGAGTAGGTGTTGCAACTCTGCTAAAATTCAGGACTCAAGTGGCACATGGACAGACCAAAGAGTTAAGTCTCTGGGACATATATTTTTCAAGTATTGTACTAATTATAGGTTCAAATAAAAGGGGCAGAAGAGCCATGGGTAGAGAACCTATAAATGAGTTCACTAGAGAACATAAATTCCAAAGTAAGGCCCACTGACAGGCTGCTGAATTCATAAGCTTTCTGCCCTGCTTAGAGTTTTTGGATATCTCTAGAGCCCTCAGGAGCCCTGCTCTTTGAGGCACTGTTTACTGTGGCAGTCAATGAAATCCTGCTGAGACTTACATAAGCATAACCTCTGGAATGACGTCCCAAATCACTTTGAAATCTCCTAGCCATAAAAACTCATTTGTATTTACCATTTTTCCCTTTTGGTCAAGGTTCTTTTCCCAGATGCATTGCTAGTTGGCGCTTGGTAATAATCCCTCAGTGCCAGGGAGGCTCATCCCCAGGAGTCATGTCCCAGACTGGGGGAAAGTAGTATGTTTATATGCTGAGTTTGGCTTAGAGAGAGGCCACATTTTGAGCAACAAAGAGGCTTTTGGGTGGTAACTGTTAAGAAGTATATAGTACTAGGCTAAGTTTCAATTTCAAGAGAAAATGTTCATAAGTACAATCATCAATATCAAAGGCCTGGTGTAACGGTCTGTCTTCTTTCACTAGGTACTGCCCTTGCACTTGGGATTTTTGCCTTCCTATTAAAGAATGTAGTAGAACTCCCCAGGATAGGAATTCAGTAATTCTTTTGATTATTTTATGGATCTCCACCCACCAAAACAATGCCCCATGAACACTTGAACATACTCATATGCCTTAGAGGCATGCCCCAGGTGAAACCCTCCCCATGCTTCTTCCTATCACCAACACCCCACACCCGTGATCCTCCCATCACTGCTGTGACCCTTCTGTGATCCAAAACCTCTCCAAAAATGAAGCCAACAAGATAACCAAATAAAATTAACAAAAAAATGAAGTAATTTTTAAAATAAGCAATAGAACGCAAAATAATTTCTTTCAAATAAAAACTTATTTTAGAACTTTGTGTCTTTCATCACTGTAAGATTTGTTGTCTTGTATGTACAGTAACATTTTCTTTCATATGTCCCCCCAATGTCTTATTTTTCTCATTTTATCTTCAAAGATGTATTAGGATACAGAAATGTCACACAGAGAATACAGGGGATTCTCACTTACCCAACACCCTCCCCCTTTTCCTCTGTCCTCTATTAATAATATTTTACACGTGGATGATACATGTTACAAATGATGTACAAATATTGAAGCATCACTACTAATCATGGCCAATGGTTTACATTATGATTTACATTTTGGGTCATACAATTTTATAGGTTTTCACTTATACAATCTAAAACTTCTTTAAAATTAAAAACTTGGGGAAGTGGATGTGGCCAAAGTGATTGGACTCCTGTCCACTGTATGGGAGGTCCAGGGTTTGATTCCTGCAGGCAAGCTGGCTCACGCAGTGAACTGGCCCAAGAGGAGAGGTGGCCTGCATAGGAGTGCTGGCCCACACAGAGACCTGCCCCACACAGCAAGTTGACCTGAGTGGAGAGCTGGTACAGCAAGATGATACAACAAAAAGAGACACAGGGGAAACGGACTTTGGCCCAGTGGTTAGGGCGTCCGTCTACCATATGGGAGGTCCGCGGTTCAAACCCCGGGCCTCCTTGACCCGTGTGGAGCTGGCCAGGCGCAGCGCTGATGCGCGCAAGGAGTGCCGTGCCACGCAAGGGTGTCCCCCGCGTGGCCCCCACGCGCAAGGAGTGCGCCCGTGAGGAGAGCCGCCCAGCGTGAAAAAGAAAGAGCAGCCTGCCCAGGAATGGCGCCACCCACACTTCCCATGCCGCTGACGACAACAGAAGCGGACAAAGAAACAAGACGCAGCAAATAGACACCAAGAACAGATAACCAGGGGAGGGGGGGGGGAATTAAATAAATAAATAAATCTTTAAAAAAAAAAAAAAGAGACACAGAGGAGATACAGTAAGAGACAAAACAGACCAGAGCTGAGGTGGTACAGGAGATTGAGCACCTCTCTCCCACTTTGGAAGGTCCGGGGATCAGTTCCTGGTGCCACCTAAGAGAAGACTAGCAGACACAGAGGAATGCACAGCAAAGGACACAGAGAACAGAAAATGAGGCAGGGGGATAAATAAATCTTCTTAAAAATTAAAAAATAAAATAAAAATACATGTTTAAAAAAAAACTCAACGGCTTAAATAACCCTTTGTTCTCCACATAACTATGAATCAGCTACAGCTTAGGTGAGCTAGGCTGGCCTCCAGGTTTCAGGCTGCAAAGTGGGCTCAGGTCTGCTCTACTTGAATTCTTTGTGAGGGCCAGTCTTGGACTAGGCAATGGTACAAGTTCAAGGGGAGCAAGCAGACATAGGCAATGGCTCCTATGACCCAGGCTCAGAACTGGCATACTCCTCTTACTTCCACATAGGTTTCGCTGGCCTACGAAAAGACACGACCAAGCCCAACAACAATGGGTCAGAGAAATACACTTTTCAGAGAAACTGCAAAGGGTGTGGATACAGGGAGGGGGAAGAACAGGGAACCTACTGCAATCTGCTGCTGTCGTTAAGAGTCCTGTGATGTGGCAGCAGACTTGGCCCAGTGGTTAGGGCATCCGTCTACCACATGGGAGGTCTGCGGTTCAAACCCTGGGCTTCCTTGACCCGTGTGGAGCTGGCCCACGCACAGTGCTGATGCATGCAAGGAGTGCCCTGCCACGCAGGGGTGTCCCCAGTGAAGGGGAGCCCCACGTGCAAGGAGTGTGCCCCGTAAGGAGAGCTGCCCAGCGAGAAAGAAAGTACAGCCAGCCCAGGAATGGTGCCGCACACACAGAGAACTGACACAAGATGACGCAACAAAAAGAAACACAGATTCCCGTGCCACTGACAACAACAGAAGCGGACAAAGAAGATGCAGCAAATAGACACAGAGAACAGACAACCAGGGTGGGGTGGGAGAGGTGAGAAATAAATAAATAAATCTTAAAAAAAAAAGAGTCCTGTGATGCTTTGAGAACACATAACAGGAAGGCCAGGGAAGACCTGCCTAGGAAAGTACAGCTGGGCTGAAGTCTGAACAAGTAGGAATAAGTAGGTAAAAGGGTGAGGTGAGAGTCTTCCACACAAAGAAAGCAGCAAGTGCCAAGTCCTGATGGCCAAAGCAGACAAGGCCTTAAAGACTAGTATGGCTAGGGAGGGAGAAGGGGGTGCATGGTACAAGATGAGGAAAGAGAAAGAGGCAGGAGCCCCGTGGGCCATGTGAAGGAATTTGTCTTCATCCTAAAAACAAAACCATTCAAAGATGTTAAGCAAGGAAATCAGATTTGCCCCTTCAAAAGAGCACACTCTTGGCAAGTGGACTTGGCCCAGTGGTTAGGGCGTCAGTCTACCACATGGGAGGTCCACGGTTCAAACCCCGGGCCTCCTGACCCATGTGGAGCTGGCCCATGCGCAGTGCTGATGCGCGCCAGGAGTGCTGTGCCACGCAGGGGTGCCCCCTGCATAGGGTAGCCCCCCGCACAAGGAGTGCGCCCCGTAAGGAGAGCCACCCAACACAAAACAAAGTGTAGCCTGCCCAGGAATGGCACCGCACACATGGAGCAGCAAGATGATGCAACAAAAAGAAACAGATTCCCGTGCCACTGACAACAACAGAAGCGGACAAAAAAAAGAACATGCAGCAAATGGACACAGAGAACAGATAACTGGGGCAGGGAGGGAGAAGGGGAGAGAAATAAATAAAATAAATCTTTAAAAAAAAAAAAAGCACACTCTTTCTGCAAAACAGAGAACATACAGGTGGACCAATTAGAAGGCTGCTGCAAAAATCCAGGTGAGAAAAGATGACTTAGACCAGAAAGTTGTTGAAGGGGATAAAAAGAAGTGAAAATGCTCTTAAGATATTGTGAGAACAGAAAAGCCCACCATTCTACCAAATCACTCCTGCCAAGGTCACTACCAACCTCCCAATCACTAAATCCAATGGCTATTCTGAGATGTTATTTTTCCTCTTTTCTACTTGACCCTACTGAATACTCCCCATCCTCTTTCAATTGCTCTTTTTCCTCAGCTTCTGGGAAGCCACAAATCTCCCAGTTTTCCCCCACCCTCTTTGACTGCACAGCCTCAGTTTATCCCTTAGATGTGTGTGATCCTCAGATCTGTTCTATAAACTCATCTTACTCCAAATCCTCCCAACCTCAAGCTAATTTATCCAATCCCCGTTCTCATGCTCTAAATCCCTCATCATGCTGGTGGTACTGATCCACCATGCTGGTGGGCCTCCTGCTCAGACTACTCTCTCAACCCTAGATCTGTAGATCCAGCTGCTTCCTGAGCATTTCTACTTAGGCATCCCAAACTCAGTGTATCCCAAATTTAATTCATTTCCCCTTCATTCCTTCCACCCTAAAAACTCTGCTCCTTTGCAGCTTTCCAGGCTCAGAGATTGCTCCCCACCATCCCTCCAGTGGTTCAAACAAATAAACAAAAAGCAAGAGTCAGCTGTGATTCCTCCCATGCCTTACCCCTCCACATCCACTGAATTGCAAATACTATCAACACTTCCTCCTAAAAGCTCAGATTCTCCCACTCCCCTTCTTTCATTCTGCCACTGCTCAAACTTTACCCCCACCCCTCATCTAGGGTAATCTAAAGTCTCCAATTGGGGAAACGGACTTTGGCCCAGTGGTTAGGGCGTCCGTCTACCATATGGGAGGTCCGCGGTTCAAACCCCGGGCCTCCTTGACCCGTGTGGAGCTGGCCATGCGCAGCGCTGATGCGCGCAAGGAGTGCCGTGCCACGCAAGGGTGTCCCCCGCGTGGGGTAGCCCACGCGCAAGGAGTGCACCCGTAAGGAGAGCCGCCCAATGTGAAAAGAAAGTGCAGCCTGCCCAGGAATGGCGCCGCCCACACTTCCCATGCCGCTGACGACAACAGAAGTGGACAAAGAAACAAGACACAGCAAATAGACACCAAGAACAGACAACCAGGGGAGGGGGGGAAATTAAATAAATAAATCTTTTTTAAAAATAAATAAATAAATAAATAAAGTCTCCAATTGGTCTAGCCCACATCCCCAACCCACTCTCCACTCAGGAACTAAAGTGATCTTTCTAAAACACAAATATGACCACGTCGCTTTTCTACCTAAAAACCTTCAGAGGCTCCTCAGTACCCTACAAACTTAGAGTTTACAAATTCCTTTGTGCCTTTCTTTTGCGAATGCCTTGAACACACTCACTCTACCTGGGTCCCAGACATGGAGGATTCTGTTCCCTTTTGTTAAGACATTCTTCACCTCTCAACACCATCTTAAGTGACTAACTCTCCTCATTAAAATACAAGCTCCATGAGGGCAGAGACCTCATCTTCTTTGTCCGCTGCTCTTCGCCAGCAATCAGCAGAGTGACTCCCTCTAAACACATAACATTGTGTAGAATCACGAATGCATGGATCCTTCAGGTTCAGCCTGGAAAACACCTCCTTCAAGATGCCTTTCCTTGCCCCTCCCAAGGTTGGGTGTACCTTCGAGGGTTCTCAGAGCATCCTATGCTTTCTTCATGGCAGCACTGCCTGCCTATTCACTTGGCTGTGCCCTCTCCCCACAACTAAAACATAAGTTCAGTGAAGACAGGAAGTCATTCAATTGCAGGAAGGAACCCTGGGGCTGGAGTGATCCAGACATGGCATTGCCCAGAAGGAAGTCGCTGAAGACATGGAACCAAAGAGGAGAGATACAAGTAAAGGCCAGGAAGACGCTGGGGGTGGAGGCCCAGATAGAAAGGAAACCAAACTTCAAGGGCACCCGGAGGACACCCATGATGGGTGGGCCATGAGGTTAGCAGTCAAGGAGGAATGCAAAGTTAGAAGAAGGATGTGTCAATGAGGCCAGAAAGCTCCTGGTCCAACTCACTCATCACAGGCTACAGATGACACCGAGATTCACACAGGGCTGTACCTTGTTAAAATGCATCAATTTTCACCAGAACATGCTACATGTTATTGAATACGTGATCTTTTGGAGACTTTCACCCATTGCCTTTTTTGTTTCAGAGGGGCAGACTGCATTTAAATAAAACCTGAGGTATATGGTAATGTCTTTTATAATGGATAAGATTTCATGAAAATCAGTTAACTTCTTCCCAAGTTATTAAAGAACAGCCTTTTAAAAGGCAAAATGCTAAGTACTTAAATTGAAACAGAATCCTTACTTAATCCAGTCAATTAAATATAGTAACACGGTCAGGGACAAGGCAAAGCAACTCTAGGGGCAAAACCCGAGCAAAATCAAATATCGAAACTAAAGAAGCTAAAGGATTGAAGATCCCCTGTTGACAGGCAAAAGCACCTCTTGGTGATTAAGAGCCGACGGTACCACATCAGTCACCAAGCCTGAACCAAGGACCTTCTGCCTGAGGTTAGGTCTCCAAAGCATCCACTCAGCACATCCAGACTCATAAATATGATGTTCCCTTTGCTATTTTTCTCCACCTGGCTCAGAGCAGGTTGTCATCTTGGGGGAGAGCTGCCTCTTCCCAAGGTGAATGCAGGTGGCTCTGAGCGGGGGACAGGCACACACACCCCTTCCCCTGTCCTCCGGGCCCTCGGGGCCCTGCCCTGAAAACTGAAGGCATGGTGGTCCCTTTTTTAAATGGGCCATGGCTCAGAAACCAGAGAGCCGGGAAGGCGCAGAAAACAGGAAAAGGCCACGAGGGAAAGGAAGCCAAAGGGCATGTGGTGCTGTAATGACAGGGACCCAGCTTGCCTCCGCGTGAGAGGACGGGGGTCTCCTCTGCAGCAGCTGAAAGGGGCCATCACGGATGAGCTCAGTAATTAGAAAAGGAATAGTAATTACCATAGATATGACAAGGAGGCCTGCACGACAGGGAGTTCTGTCAGAGTCCATAATTCTTGCAAATGAGCAGCAAGGCCTGGGTGACACAAGTCCTCCCTCATGAATTATACAGGTGGCCACGCATGGGACACTCGGGGCACTGCTCAGCCAGAAGAGACCACTTGGAGTGGGGCAAGCAGGGCCCCAGAGGTGTCCCCGAGAGGTGGAAACAGAAATCCAGCCTCACGCCAGCGATCGGAGCCGTGCGTGCCACCCCGGGGAAACTTGGCCGAAGGGCGAGGCTCCTGGGAACACAGAAGGCAGCTGGACGATCCTGAACTGAGAATTTGGGAGAAGATCATGGAAAAGGGACATTCCCATTGGGCCTTGAACAGGTAGCTGTTTGATAGATGGAGGCTGCAAGTAGGGGCTTTCGGAGGGGAGGGGGACAGCATGGACAAAGAACAAGAGGTGGGAGAACACGACAGATGGAATCAGCTCAAGTGGCTGCAGCTTAGGAAAAGAGGCACTGAGCTAGGAAAGGCGCGGGGAGGCCAGGAGATTGTGCAGGCACTAGCTTCTCAACAGGGGAGCATCTTGCTCCAAAGGTGCCTCTGGACAGATCCTGCCCTGCCTGCGGGGTTTGGAGGAGAGAAGAGGAGGAGGTAGGAGGAACAATTAAGATACTTTTGCAATCACTAAGTGTATGAGAACATGAATTTAGATTTGAACCTGGGTGACTGGGAGGATGGCGATGCCATTAGCCAAGAGGAGGCAAGAACAAAATTGGGGAGGAAGCAGATGAAACCCCTTTGGATGGGCTGAGTCTGCACATATTTGGGGTAAGAAGACAGGGCAAAGCCCACACTCCACCTCTGCCTCCCCAAAACTGGTGCTTCTACAGCCCCTCACCAAGCTCAAGTCCACACAAGTGCAAACATGATGTCATATCTATTTCTATTTGGGGGCCCGTGTAGACAAGCAGGGAATTCTTTTTTAAAAATTAACATAATGAGATGCCACTACAACCATCCGATAAGAAGGAACAAGACCCGAATCCCGTTCCCCTTCAAATTCAGATCCCTAGGACCTCCCAAAAAAAGCCGCCTCTTATTTCCAGTGGGATGAGACAGATTAGGGAATCTGATGAAGCAATCAGAAGACTCTAAGGTTTGCAAATGGTGAAAGTTCAAGCCAGGGTCCACCAAGTGGGAAAGGAGGGGGCGGGGCACTCAGAAGGTTGTGGTCTTGGCCCACTTCAGGCAAACATAATCAAAAGCCGCTTCCAACACCCACGCCCTCTTTCAGAAGGAGAAGAACATTAGAAAGCACTGCCTATTGGGGAAAAGTTGTATAAATCATTTTATTTTATGCTTGATCATTTACTCAGCACAGGCTTCAGCGACACCTGATGAGGTTTAATTTTAAACCAGCAAGAACGCCACAAGCCGTATTGTCAGAGAAAGTTCCATTTCTCTCCAAGCCTGATGGGCGACTATTGTAATGTAAAACCCTGGGATTTAAATAACACTAGCGGATTCTATTATGAGGAGAAAGGTTTATATTTTGGAGTCTTTTAACTTCAAAGGCGCCCAGATACCAAACCATGAATTACCTGAAACAATGGATTTCCACTATGGGCCCTTCGCCCCTTTCTTTAGGTAAAGGCTACTTGACTTGACTAACGAGCTGGACTCTGTGATCCAATTATCTCTGGGAAACAGCCCCGGGTTCTCAAAATTAACACCGGTTAGGAAAAGTGAAGAAGGGGCGAGGCCTGGCTCACCCCAGAACAGGCCGCTGGCTCCTACGCAGAGCTCTAACTGCGCAAGACCCCGTTAAAGCCCGGAGGAGCTTCCCAAGGGGCCTCGAGGCACACGGGAGGGTCAGCTCCCCAGGAAACAGAGCAGGAAGGAATTAGGACCCAAGGGAGCAATGCTCCTGAGTCCTGAATTCACACAGGAGTGTTCAGAACTCCCTCCAGCACCCAAGGAGCTCCCACAGCACCTCCCACCTGGCCCCACTTTCTGGAGCTGTGCTGCTCTTCAAGGGCCTCGTCCACAACATGGGAATCTCGCTCTGACGCCCCCAGAGGACATTTCTAGTCTCTCCCAGAGAGGTTTTTGAAACTGACTGTGTGCCAGACGCTGTGCTAGAGATAAAGGAGCCTCTGAGCAGAGCCCCGTGGGTGACAACGCCATCAAGGAACGTCTTTCCTGCAGTGGGATACACACCATTCAAGGGATGGGCACCAAATGTAAGGGCAGAACAATCAGGAACAGTTTCCCATACGTGCAGATCTTGTGGGGTGTGCCTCAAGATCGCGTTCACCAAATTAACTGGGTGCTGTATCACACACACAGGCATTATAGATGGGACCAGCCCCCCCGGAAATGGGATGTGATACCATTCAAAGTGCAATGGATTAACAATGGCGGCTCAGGACTGGTACCACTCGGAAAACCCTCCAAAAGGTCTAAGGCCACCTACGCTTGTGCCAAAGTCCCCTAAGAGAAGGAGCTGCTCTAGTAGCAAGGCTGGCCTCAAGAGCAGGAAGCACTTACTGCCCCGCTTCCTCTTTATGAGGCTGCATCCTGCCACCAGAACGTTTTCCTTCTTTAACTTCAGGACTCCTAGATTTCAAAGGAATCACCCAACCGTCCCAGAGAGATGGCCAGGACTTGGGAAGAACACGGCATGCTAACTGCATTTTCTACATTGTATTACACAGCTCACAGAGCAAAGGCTTGTTCTCCAAGAACTAGGATGGGGCCCCCAGTCCAGCAGCAGCACCTGGGAATGCAAACTCTTGGGCCCACCACAGAGCTACAGAATCTCAGTGGAGTAGAGCCCAGTAGTTCCTTCTAGGGAAAGGTTTCCTTGGGCAGGAGTGAGACAATGGTCAAGGCAATAACAGCAGCTACTAACACTGAGCAGTTACCCTGAGCTCCCTACAAGCCTCGTCTCATTTAATCCTCACAACCAGCATTTTACAGATGAGAAAATCGAGCTACGGAAAGGTGAAGCAACTTATGCAGCCTCACAGCAACACACGGGGAAGATGAGATGTGAAGCTGAGCAGCCTGCCTTCAGAGCCCACGCTCTCAGCCTCTCTGCAGATGTACCAACCACTCCGTCACACCATCCAAATGCAGCCTGTGTGAGGCCCTGCCTGGAGGTTTCCCTGCAAATTGGCATGTGACGCTCTGAGAATTCCTGACATCGAGAACTCACTTAACTCTGGAAGCCCAGCCTTTCCAAATCCTTATTTTGAGGAGCACCGATCATCATCATCTCTTTGGAGAAGGCCCACCTCTGTCACTCCTCTACTCTCCCACTGCACAGTGGCCTCTGCAGCTTTCAGCCATCAGGCAAGCACAATTGATATGCTACCCTGTGCAAACAGGCCCCAGGTTAGGCCCCACTTTGGTTTACAAATGCTCTCATATCATCTAAGTAGCAGCAAGAGAAAAGATCTCCACCGCTTCCCAAGCAGTTTGCTGGTAAAAACAAAAAACCAGCTCTCTCTTGGGCCATCATCAGGAGAGAAGGGGGCCAGTAGGGGAGGGAGGTTTGCAAAACCCTAGAATTGATGCACAGACCAACCCCCATGCGGGTAAACCTGACCTGCCACCCAAAGCTCAGAGGGGCGACCAGCACAGCACGTCATGCCAACCTCCACCTCCCGCCAAGGCCCACAAGCCCACGCGTCCCAAGCTCATCAGGGCCAGCCACACCCTCTTCCTGCGTGCTGTTAGGACCTCAGCAAGAGAGCAACCCGAAGGACACAGACAAGGAACAGATGTGGGGCTTTGCTCTCGTTCGGGGCAGAAGGCAGCTTCAAGATGTTTCTTCCTCCTCTCCACCTCCTGTCAGTGCCTGACCCATGCTAAACTGCAGAGATGGCTGTTTGAAATTAAAAGCACACGCCACATGCATGGCTGACGAAGTTTTCCCCTCCTGATTCAGCAGGGCAGAGGAGGAATTTTCACCCCCATGAAGAATTCTGTCCAGTGAGTATTTACTGGGCACCTACGATGTGCCCTGCACTGCAAGCTGAACACTGAGGGGGATGAATTAGAAGGTGAAGAAATGGTCTCTGCCATGAGGGAGTTCTGCCACTCAGGGGCACTCCTTCCCTGTGCCCCGTCTGGGGAAACTTCGGGCAAGCTACTTAACCCTTCCTCACTGGCAGGTGGGGAGAGTAAATCCACCTCAAAGGGTTCTCATGTGGACAAAATGAGAAGAGTAAGAGTGACTGGAACATATGGACACATGAGTGTTAGCCCCCTGGCCTCCTTCCTTCTCCAGGTGTAGGGAGATAGGAAATCATAGGAAAACATACACTGTGGTGTCAAGTTAAAGCTGTGGGAGTTTGGGGCAAAGGGGCGGGGGGTGATCAACATTGGCAAAGGGGCCTGGAGGCTAAAGATGTTGAGCTGAGGCTTAAAGGCTGGAGAGAGTCTGGTAGGGAAGATTTGAGAGAGGAGGCAGGGAGCATGCCAAGTAGAGAGAATGGACTCGGAACTAGGCAATAAACAGGTGGGCAAGCTGGAGGGAGAGAGGGAAATGAAGGATTCCTAAAAGGTGCAGCAAAGAAGGCTGGCTTGAGCCTGAAGCCAGAGAGCCAAAGACAAAAGGCCAAGCTCTCCTTCCACAAATCTTCCCTGATGGAGTGGGACGGGTTCCCTGAACAACTCAGAGACCCCCACAAGGCTACATCTGTGCTGGACCAATTGCTCCTTTTGGGGGACAGCGGGGGTCTCAGAACTTTCCACTCAATTTCCAACATCAAAGAAATTAGAAATAAACATCCAATATTTCGGGAACTGGTTTATATTAGCGTACATCAGCATGGGAAGAAAAACCATGTAGGCATTTAAAAAGATTATGGTGAATACTATGGAAACACAGAGAAATGCTTTTGACATGTTAAGTGAAAAACAGCAGAACTCAGGACAATATGTGCACCACGATCGAGAGCCTGGTGCGTGGAGGGGGCTCCGGCCTGGAACCAAGGAGAACCGCGTTCTGATCCTGCCTCAGCCACTCAGAAGCTGTGAGAACTCGGGCAGGCTTTACCTCAATTTCCTTGCATGGTTGCGAAAGATTCTCCCTGCCTGGCAGATAGCTGAACTCTCCCATTCCTACGTTGTATGCAGGGCGTTACATAGCTCTTTAGATGGAATTACATTTTTTCAAAATATGTGTATAGCAGAAGGCGGTAAGCAAAAGTGAAGAGGAGGTCAGCTTCGTGAAGGCAGTGTATTACTCACCGCTATGTCCCCAGCCCTCAGTAAAGGCAGGATTAAGGTAATGGGGTTATGGGTGGTTTAGTACTACTCACAGTTGTTAAAAAGGCAGTTAGGAAAGCCCTATCTCTACCAAACACCAAGAGAGCATGACCACCATCAGGCATTTCTTCTCTCTGGAAGTCAGCTCCATTGCTCAAGGCAGAGGGCCCAGCAGCGAGCATCCATCGTTCACGAATGACCAGCCCACGTGGGAGTTCAGTAGCATCTCTGCACCACGGCCTGGCCCTGGGGCCAGGATGGACTCGACTCTCCCGGGGTGTGGGAAAGCAGGGCCTGGCCAGCACCAGCTGGTGCTGAGGCCCAGGGGCAGCCTAACCATTGCCCGCTAAGGGACTGGCCCTTCTCCGGGGGAGGCTGCCTGGCCTCCTGTACTCTGGGACTGTGGCTGCTCAAGGGGACAATCTCCAGGGCTGCAGCAGACTGGGGACCCCTACAGGAAAGGGCCCGCTCTGCAGAGAGGATAACTCCGAGCCACGCAGGCCTTGAGAGGCCGGGAGGGACGGCTCCCATCCACATCACAGCTGGCCCAAGCAGCACCTGCTCCACACAGCTCCCCCCACCCCAGATATCCCTAAGGGACACCCCAAATCCCACCGTCAGGGCTGGAGCTCCTTCAAAAGCTTTTCTGTCCTTCAGCTTCCTGTTTCCATCTTCACTGAAAGGCCAATACATGCAAGATAGTTTAAATGCATCCAGTCAACTCAAGCTTAACATGAGAGTCTGACCCGTCCTCAGAGTTTTTGACGGAGGCCAAGAAAAGCAGGAAGGTGCCGGAGACTTGGGGAAGAAGCGAGCAAGTTCCACCAGAGAGGAGAGGGCAGAACACGGAAGATCTGGCGAGTCCGCTGACGACAAGCGTCTTAGACTGCTCCATGCTGCTGAGCACCAGCGTGGGTGCCCTGGCAGTAGGTGCCACAGCATAGACGTGCAGCCAGGAGGGGAGGAGTCCCTGGAGGTCAACGCTGCAGCCAGGCTCCAGCCCTCAGCCTCGACTGGAAGTCCAGGCTGGGCCCCTCTCCCGCACACCCACCTCCAACCAGCCTGGCAACAGGCCCCCACCCCCCCATAAAGGAACAGCGTTCTGCAACCCCAAGGGAAGCAAACGAGTTGCTGGCTCCCCTGCACCCCACCATCCTCCTCCACCACTCAGCCCTCGGGCACACGCAGCCAGCAGGCCAGTCCACAGCCCCCAGCCCCCCACCCCTCACACCAACACGGATGCACACCCACCTTATCGGACAGAAAGCTGAGAACCATGATAATCAAAGTTGTCAGAAAGGGGGGGGACGGGGGAGGAGGAGGTGGGGAAGACAGAAAGCACCCCGGGCCCTGGGTGCAGGCGGGCTCAGGCTCTCCTGAACCTGTGCAGCAAGGCCTCAGAAGCTGGCAGGGCCTTCGGCTGGGAGTGGGGGGTGAGGGGGGGAGAGTTCAGGCAAATAACTAAAGGCATTTCAATTGATGATTCCCCCCCAGTGACTCACTGTTTCTTTATTGCAACATGCTCTCTATAAAAGCCATTTTCCTCTCGCAGGATCTGCTTGGGCAACATGTGATGTCATCATAAATCATCTCTCTCGCTCTCTTATTTTTTTTTTTTTCCCTTTAAAATGTCAGCACATTTCTTGGAGTTTCTAAAAAGCCAAGAGAGCCAGCACCATCTCCCAGTTTTGGCAGGGAAACCCGTTTTCTTTCCCAAGATGTCTGTCTTCACTTTTTCCCCTCGCTCTCCCGTAGGAGCTCTGCAGAGATAAAGCCTTGAAGAACACAGAAAGTCACAGAAAGCACTTAGGAAAAAAGCTTTTCTTTTTACCCTTTCCAAATGTAGGCTCTCTCTCTTGCTCCTTTTTTCCTCTCGTCCTATTTTGGTGTACTTCCAGGGGAAGTGAATGTATAGTGAGCACTTTTAAACAAGGTCTAATACAATCCGTGCCTCCAAGACACGGATGCCATTAATCAGAACTCGGCTTTGTGTGCGAGGCCTGAGGCTGGACAGACGCCACGGACCAGCAACGCTGACAGCCCCTGCCTCCCTCCCCGGCCCCACAGGGGCCCCGCGCCCATCCTTCCTACTACCCTCTCCCAAGCCCTGTCCCCAGGAGTCCCCCCCAAAACACCTTCTGCAAAAGCCCTCTACCACAGGAGGCACACAAAAAGTTTCCTTTCATTCCAAGGTCACTGGCCCAAAAAGAAATAATTTTCATCACTAATTGTAGAAACTCAAAAGCAAAAAAAAAATAAACTTTAACCCATGAGAACTCCCCGCACAGAGAGAAGTCTAAACTTATGCCAGCTGAGGTGTTGGCCAGGTCACACCTGGGTGTTGTCTCCTGAGGCAAATGAACTTCCCAGAAGATCTCCTTCCAGAAAGATCTCTGTGGCTACAGGCTATGGCTGCCCTTTCCCCTACAGGCAGGGCTCACATGGTAGCTCCACAGGAAGGATGTTGTAGATCTCTAATGACCCTTCTTTTTATACCCAACAGTTCTCTCACTGCCCCCTACCTCTCCCCAAAAAATAAAAGAATCCAGAAAACTAAGGCCAACTGGGAGCAAATGCTCTTCTGTGGGGGGAGATCAACCACCACCTGTGAGAAGTATTTTCAGCCTCGCACATGTGAGGGGCTACTGGAAATGCCTGAACGCACTCTCCCACCCCACCCCTAAAAACAAATCCTCAGGCTTGGCACAAGAAGCCTGATGTTCCATCATCAGTACTTGATCCGTGAGGATTGTCACTGGGGACCTTCAGATACCCCTTGGGGATTTTCATGCTGCTATCAGTCGTGTATACCTAGGTATGAATCAGCAGCAGGTATATTTGTAGGGAGAGAATAAGGAGGATGAGTGTCATGCAGCAATAAGGAAGCAGGGCAGGGGGAGATCTTAGCATGGGGCCGCCTCTGGTCCCCACCATTTATCCACACACAGGCATGGGCTATTCCAGGACCCTATCGCATCACACACCCAGTGGAGAGGCCAGGCCCCTTGCTTCCCGACTCTCTATCTCACAGTCTCTCGTCTTGAAGAAAGAAGGTAAAAGGTGGGAGAAATTTAGGAGAGACACAGAGGGCAGAGGTCTTCGCTGCTTTCCCTGATATATTCTCCAGCACTAGGATAGTCCCCGACCCAACAGGGACCCTCAACAGGTGTTAGTTGAATACGCCAGGTCATTAGGGGTTAAGTGCTGCCCTGGTCAAGAAACGGTCAGTAGGGAGGCCGCACACAGGAAGCCAGGCCTGGCTGCAGCTCTTTCACCTTCCCTGCCACTGTTCACGCAGTCCCTCCTGCCTGGAATGTCTTCTCTCTCACACACACACGCACGCACGCGCACGCACTCCCTGCCCAGGTGATTCATCCTGCTCACCTCCCCACATTCAGCTCGGCCATGCCACCACTCCAGGAAACCCTCCTAGCACCCCCAGGATGGGCTGACTTCCACTCCTTACCCCGCGCACATCTGCAGGTTTGGGCCACTGTGTGGGCTGTACCCATGTGTGCATCTTTCTCCTCTATGGGATCCGAGTCATCCTTGTGCCTCTAACGCCTAGCCCTCCACCTAGCACAGAACAAGCATTTGGTAACAGCTTATTGATAAGTCATTGGAGCCACTGAGAGGAAAAAACAAGATCGTCAGCTAAACGTAATTATTATTAAGATTTGCTCTTTTTTTTGGGGGGGAGGTTGCCTTTTCTTTCTATTTCAGGGCAGGTTTTTCAGAGGTTTATGCCAGAGTTTCCCAAAAGCTAAAAAAAAAAAAAGGAGAATCCAGGGGGTAGGGGCCAGTTTAGAAGTGGGAAAGATCCGTGGCAAATGTGAGAAGGGCTAATTGGGCAAGGGATGTTCCCTTTGCCTGATGAAGGAGGTGTCTCGACAGTCCAGAGCAGGGTGACACCATCTAAGATGGAAGATACAGGGGGCCAAAGCAAGGAGGGACACAGACTCATTCAGCCAAGGCAATCCAAGCCCCAGCACCTTCGGGAGGGAATGAGCCACAGGCTTTTTATCAATCTCTGATGGCTGCCCAGTGGCTCCAATGGAAAGAAATGTTAATGCTTGCAGAACAGATGAGGATTAGAGCAAAACCACCTGCTCCCAAAGCACCCAGGCAAAGCAGAGAGCAATCCAAGGAACTTACCAAAATCAAGGCCTCCCCACATACCCAAGCAAGGCCGACAGGTACTCTCAACCCCATCCCCATCACTACAGACCCAGAGCAGAGAGAATGTGGGAAAGGAAAAAAAAACCTCTCCCCAAATAAAGCCAAATACATAATGCACCAACCCTTCTTGCTTTATTACCACCCTTTGTAATCTCCCGCCCCTGCTTCTGGAAAATTTCAAAGTCACCACCAACCAACCCTTCCCTTCCCGATGCACGATGGCATTTAATAATTGCTTATGGTTCTCGCCTGGGAAGCCAGGCAAGCACCCACAATTCATTACACGTGTGACCTTTCGCACCCTCAGCCCCCAAATGATTTTCACTCACTTTAATCTGAGTCCGATTCAAAACAGATCTGCTGGCAGCAGCCTGGATTCTGTAGCCCCATAGATGGGCAGTGCCTACGGCTAATCTTTTAGTGCCTTAATCATAAAATGCAGCACTTCCCCAGCTGTTTTCACCCAAAGAGCCAGCAAAGGGGGTGAGTGGGTATGAAAAGTGATGAATTATGAACTCCAAGGTAGAATTTCACTTAGCAAGACTGGACGCTAAAACTTTAACTGTGCCCTCCGTAATTGAAAGGTCATTTTATAAAAATCCAAACTAGAGAGAATCTTGAGATCTCTACTGTTCCCAGAGGAGACACCACCAGATGCCAGATTTTGGGGTGGAGGGTGGGGAAATAGCAGCGGTCAGCAGAGAAAATGTTGTTCAAACCATAGCCACTTTAGATTTCTGCAATGTAATGCCAAGTGCGTTCAACAGGTCTACAAATGCACTGTCTTAGCCTAAATTTAGTGGGTGTTAATTGAAATCAGGACTGCAGTCGTTACCACCGACATGTTTCGAAATACTATCCAATAAATTTTTGTCTGTTTCAGATTCTCTGTGACAGCTGGCAATGAAAAACCAAAGAGACGGGCACATGAAGGGGTCTTCTTACACACTCAGACCCAGAGCACACATTCAAAAGAATGTGCGTGTGGATTTCGGCTCTCTCTGCACGCACAGATGTGTGTAGAGAGAACCAAAACTAATGTGCATGCCTTGCCCATTTTCAGAAGGCAGACATGTACAAGACACACATGTACATTTATACTCTGACAACTCCCACATGCTTGATGTGCCTCCACAGAAAGCAAAATGGGCCGCCCTGAGTGTGACATCTCTTTTAAAGTAAAGAGGCTTATCGTGCAGTGCATTGCCTCTTTCAGATGGGTTATTTCCCTCCTCTCCCTGGCGTCCCTCACCCGCTTCAGGTGAGCCCCGTATAAATTTTAAAAAAACAAAATTAAAACATCCTGCAGAACAGACCACTTAAAGGTCAGCTAGGAAAAGGCCTGCGATACACAGAATTTGCCAGGAAGAAGGAAGGTGCCTGAGGAAGGAGGGGAAAGTTTAGAAAAGGAGCCACAGGCTTTGTTGAGATCCCTCAAAAAAAAAAAATACCCATTTCATTAGTTCATCATTAGCCTAAATGAGGTGGCTTCGTGTTCTCGGAACCATGCTTCTAACTGAAATTTTAAAAAAGAGAAAAGGGAGGAGAGAGTCTAGCCTTGAGGCTCTACATATTTTGCCCTTCCTTGATCCTCCAATGATAATTTGAGGACTTCCCCAGATCCCAGTCGTACTGTCCAACATTGCCGGGGGTCTCTTCCATGCGAAAATAAACACTGCCGTCAGCAACCTTGGAGGCAAATGCGTTTATACCAAAGACTAGTGACACCAAGGGACTCGGAGGTCTCAGCCTCAACAGCAGATCCCCCTCCCCCCGGATATCCCATTGATCTGATTATTCATAGGCACATCAGCTAAGGAGCCCAGTTGCTCCACTAGGCACACATCACACGCACACTCCAGGTTTGGTATATGCCTGTCCCTAGACATTCAGGGCCACACATGCTCACACCGCACACGTACACAACGAGGGCACACGGAGATTGCTACACAACTAAGCACTTCACTCAGTGGACACAAAAGCACACGCCTGCTGACACACACACGGTTCAGTCCATGCCCTTCTCCAACCGCTCAATGAGCATTTGTGCACAAAACACACACAATTCCAATCCCTTCAGAGAAAACAGGGTACCTTGGACTTGGGAGAGAGGAGAAAAGTCAGAGGGTCTGGGCCACCTCTGAAGGGTCTATAAACATTTCACAGAACAGTTTCTCAGCATGGAATCATCCAGCACAGCCCAGTCCACCCCGGTTTCCAGGGACGCCCCTCTTCTCACAGCCCCAAGTTGTGGTCTGTGGGAAGACTGATACTCAAAAAACCAGGCTGGTAAACGACACAGTTGAGCCTCCCTTGAAACTTGTTAGAACCAGAGTCTCGGGCCCAGGCCTACAGCATCGGACCCTGCAGTTTTACGAGATCCCCGGGGAATCCGGGGCGCATCCAGGTACGGGAAGCACGAGGCTGGAGCCCACCCAGCCTGCGGCCGTGCCCAGCTGTGGTCGCCACCAGCCCAAACCACCAGGCTCATGGCCCCGTGCTGAAGCGGAGAGAAGAGGCTGCGGGAGCATTCCCCCACCTTCAGACCTCCCCCCTCGCCCCAGGATGCCCCCTCTTCGGGGCCAGCTAGAACTCGAGTTGACAACAGAACCTCGGGTGCTCACAATGTGCCCACGTCTCCAAACCCACCAGGAGCTCGGCAGTACTGACGGTTTTCTGCCCGCTAATTGTCTCATCACTCCACAACCGCTGCTTTTTATTTCATTATGTTTCTCATCAGTCTCAGATAGGAATAGAACCGAAAAAGAAATTGGAGGGGAACAATTTCAATATTTCAAAGCACATGCAAATCAACGCCCAGAATCCTACCTGGAGTGTTTTTATTGAGACAATTCTGTGCTTGTCGGAGAGATGACTTTATAATAAATAAATTCATATCTCGCAAAGGTAGATTTGTCTCCCCACCTTAGAAAGCTAATTATAACAGCACAACACAAGATTCTTCTAAATGCCTGATAACCTCATCCTGTTACTCAGGAAATATTATTTTTAAATAGGTGTGATAGATACAAACTGAAACACTTGGCTTTCAATTCCAGCCCCAATTCCCGGATCCCCTCTCTGAGTAATTTAAGGACTTCCTCCAGATAGTTTTTCATATTCTTTTAACTGACATTTTATCTTTATACAGTATCTCACAGAATGAGCACGCACTAAGACAATGACAGCCAAGAAGGCCTGTCATTTCTCATTCCGACAAAGACAGATGTCTTACACTGGCTTATGCCAATAATAGATCCAACAAAAAACAAAAGAGACTACACCTGCCGCTGATGTAAAGGCACCAATTCACATTTGTGACACTCATTTGTCAATTAACAGATTTCTTCCATTGTTGACACATGAGACTTAAAAGATGTGGGCTTGAATGTGATGAATTAAAAAAGACAGATGAGTAAGCTATGAGCTGCAAAGTAATGCTATAATGTGCTTTAGATATGAATATCAACTGACACCCCTGACAGGCCATACAAGGTTTTATTTCATTTTGCACTGTATCCAGGCTTCATACTTTGTCTTCTTTGTTCGCTTTTCATCAAGCTCCTAACATCTCATTCTGACAGCCAGAGACATTTAAGGCACTTTGGTTTCAAATGCAAGTTAGCGTACTTGATTTGTCATTAAAATGCAAAACGATTGCCATTGCAGGTAAATGTAGGTATGCTTAAAAGGTTGGCTCTGCAAAGGAAAGGCTGAAAATGGTTTCGGTTCCCTGCTTTAACTCCTTCACAAGCCGGTGGCCTCCCAGGGCCCCTCCGGACACCCCTTGGGCGAAGGCCTGGCCTGGAGGCGGGGAGGTGGGGCCCTCGGGGTCTCCCCTGCCAGGGAGGACCTCCGGGCTAGGCTGTGAGAGCCCTGCCTGGGAGAAGAACAGCTTCCTCCTCCCCACGTCCCGCAGGGCCTCCAAGGTGTTGGGCAGATGGCGAGTCCACCTGCACTTGAACCAGTGTGAACGCACCCAGGCGTGCAGCCTGTAGAGAGGAACTGGACAGGCCGCTGTCAGGACGGCTCAAAATGAATCTTCCCATTCAGGCTCCATCCAAGCCCTCCTCCATCTCCTATAGGAAGAAACGAACTGCAAACCTAGCCCCCCCTTGGAGGAGGAGGAAGGGGCTTCATGGGAAGATTGCTTGTGCTTTGTTTTTGTTTTAATGACCTCTGAGCCAGTAATTTCACCCTTGGAGAAATTATCTTGAGGAAAAACGACAACATGGAAAATGGTGAAACGATTTAAGGACAAAGATGTTCATCACAGCATTTCTTATTAACACCAAAAAGCGGAAAACAATATACATGTCAACGATAAGAGAATGGTTAAATTATGGTACATCTGTGTGAAGAAATATTATGCACATTACCGAAAAATCACATTATCCAAGAAAACTGCAGCAGTATAAAATAGAATGAGACCTTCTCTATAGCCTGATGACTACTTTATGAGAAATTATACATACCCAAATATTAATGGTGTTTTATTGTTCAGTGGTAAGATTGGTTATTTTTCATTTCCCTTTCATTTTTTGTATTTTTATAATTTCTATAAGATGAATTTGTATGACTTTTAAATTTAATTTTTCAATGTTCTGTTTTTTCCTTCTGATTATAAAAGTCGATTTTTCTTTGCTCTATCTTTCTGTTCCCTGGCACCAAGCTACCATTGTGCTTTCTGGGCATAAACGTCCTTTGCTAAAAGCGTGTATTAGGCTAGTGTTTTTCAAACTGCATTCCATGGAACCCTAGAGTACCATAAAGGGACTCTGGAGTTTCTCCAAATCACTAATTTGCATTCATTTAACTTACTTTAGCCATTATTTTAAAACTATAATTTAAAAGCAGCATGTACTCTCAAATAAATTATATACCAAATTTCAACACAGCAGAGGATAAAGGCATTTTATCTTGTGCTGCCAAGTTAATTTTTTGCAGACCTCAATATAATGTTCCTTCTTCCAAATGTTTAAAGAATATCCTGAAATTGTAAGGTTAACTTTAAGGAAAATAAACTGTCACCTTTTGCAACTACTTAACTGAGTGAATTAGCCTTTAGATATTGCACACTCAAAACCAAATATGGGAATAATATGGACATAGGGCCTATATAAAACTGCAATTCGTCTCCAACCTCAACATCAAACCCAGTGTTCATCTGAATAGGCTCATTGCTTTTGCTGACCCACTTATAAAAATAAATACTAAAACATTTTATTACATAATGGGCTTTCAATATCAAATTTTGTTGGACAAGGATTCTGCTGCTAGAAAAATAACTTTGAAAACCACCGGATTAAACCAGCGTGTCTCTACGGTTCCTTGCAACAGTGTGTGGTTCTGTGAAGCAGAGCGCAAGGGATCATGGGGGAGCCCAGGCATGTGACAGAGGGGTGGGACTGAGTCCCGGCACTTACCATGTGACATTGGGCAAGTTGCTAAATCAATCTAAGTCCCAGTTTCTTTATCTGTGAAAAGGGAATTGAAATCTCACAGAGCTGCTGTGAAGATTCAAGGAGAGCATGGCAAATGCTGAATAACTGTTAGCTGATGTAATATCATTCTTACTACTTGGTAATTTGGAAAGAGTTGATAGCTAAAGAGTGGACACCCCAACATGGCACATACAGAGTTCACAAAGGCGGCAGACTGAAACACTTTCATAAACTCAGTAAGACATTTCTTTACTAAATTGATTAATAAAATCCAGAACAGTCTCTTCAGATTTCCTGGCCCATGTTTATTTCCTCACCTTTCTCTCTCACCTAACTAGGCTATACTTTGGGAAGCACAGTCTTCTTTCAATATTTAATCAGTTTCAAATCTCTGTATTCTAACTGGCTGTGCACCGCCTCAATGTGATTTCTACTTGGAAAGAGGCTCTGGCAAGCTCTTTTACAAAAAGGTAAAGCAGGCCCTGTCAGTTGCAACTAAATGATTCAATTCAGTATAGATTAGAAATTACACAAAAGTCAAATTTTAGTAAAGGCAGAGAAAATCAGATGGGACAAATTTATGGTTGCAGAAAATAACATTGCATGCTCCTTGTAAGAAAATGCACGGTAGAACTTTGATCTTCCTGTTGACATATTCGTGAGCCAAGAGGTTTATCTAAAAGCTCAGTTAAAGCCCAGAAAGAGCAAATGGGGGTGGGTGGGGTGGGATGGGGGTGTTAAAATTGCTTAGAAGGGTTACCCGTAAGGTGAGAACAGCTCAAGTCTGAGTTCAGAGGTACAGATGGATAATAGAGTAATTCAAAATTATTAAGTAAGATAGGGAATTTTACCCGAGCATTTGGCTTTCTAAAAATCTTGCTGTAACCACATGCCCTACTTAATATTCTATGGAAGATAATAATTATTATGCTTATTTTGTTCTAATGAAGATTTTGCTCCCCCTCAACTACATTTAAAACATAAATTGAGTGGGGAAATGTTACACTCTCACTGTTCTTGCCTGAGAGGAATTTGGCCTTTCAGTACCAAAGATTATAATCTGCAGTTTGGGGTCTGGCAGGAGGTAGACCCCTCAAGAGCACTAACCAGGCAAAAGCCAATCTATAAACAATGAATGCCACAGGACCCCAAGCAAAATCACCCTAAAGACAATTCTACTGAGAAACAAACAAAAAAATCAAAAAATGAAATAAACCGTTTTTTAGAATACCCACCCTTTTAGTATATCTTACACAGGAACAAAACTCTTTTACATTTAGTATTTCATTCGATCTTCACAACCCTAATAGGTGAGTACCATAATTCCCAGTTTTGAAAATGACAACAGAGATTAAATGACTTGCTCAGCATCTCACAGGTAATCTGTGATGGCCCAAAGACTAATACTCAGAGTTCCAGTCTCATGATCTCGTTGCTTTTCCACCAGATTAAGCTCTGGCAAACTCTCTGAGCTCCTTGGTCTCCAATGATGACTCCGAGCTTCACACTATCAAGAGTTCAGTTTCTTATTTAAGAGCAAAAACTGTAATGACAATAATGCATTAGAGATATGTAGTACTTAGCGACTTACAAAGCATTTGCATTCAAATAACCTATCTCCTCTGCCACCTGGAGACACTCTGAGGAGTAAGAAAATGGACAATATTCATTGCATGTAACTGAAGAGAAAACAGGCTCATTCCTTCTAAACATTGTCAGATAAGCAGCAGCAGCAAGTAGACTAAAATAAACTCAAGATGGACCTAAAGTGTCACGGAGGCCCAACTCCCTTTATTAGGGTTTCAGGGAGTTTCTCAGTTTTGTTTTGCTTTTGCTTTTTAATCTTCATGAAGGAACAGGGGGATAAAAGTCAACCCAGGGAGCAGATGTGGCTCGAGCTGTTGAGCGCCTGCCTCCCACACGGGAGGTCCCAGATTTGATCCCTGGTGCCTCTTAAACAAAAACACAAACAGTAAGCAAACAAATGAAATATCCAACTCAGGAAAGCCAAAGCAGATCGGTGGTTGAGTGCTGACTTCCTACATACAACATCCAGGGTTCAATCCCAGGTCCCAGTACCTGGAGGAAAAAAAAAAAGTCAACCCAACCTAATGTAATACTCTACGGACTTTTGGAATGCAAATATTTCATTTAAAGCCTCACTGCCTGCAGTATTTATCTCCTTATGAAAAAATCGTGAGGTCAAATATAAGTTTGGACCCTAAAGAACTGAAAGCAGGGACTCAAACAGATATTTGCACACTGATGTTCATAGTGGTATTATTCCAAAGATGGAAGTAATACAAGTATCCAACCTATGAATGGAGAAACAAAATGTGGTATATGCCCACAGTGGAATATTATTCAGCTGAAAAAAGGAATGAAATCCTGATGCATGCGACATCAGTGAACCTGAACACATTATACTGAGCAAAGTAAGCCAGACAAAAAAGGACAAACATTGTGATCTCACTGATATGACATAATTAGACTATGCAAATTCATAGTCAGAAACTAGAATACAGGTTATCAGGGGCCACAGAGAGGTAGGGAACCGTGAGTTAATGCTTAACTGGTACAGAGTTTCTGTTTGGAATGATAAAAAAGTTTTGGTAATGGATGGTTGTGATGGTAGCATAACATTGTGAATGTAATTAACTGCACTGGATTATATATCTGTAAGTGTTTGAAAAGGAAAATGTCAAGTGGTATATATATAGTACTAGAATAAATTTTTTTAAAATCATAGAACAGTACAACAAACAGGGAAACTAATGTAAAGTATGCATCATAGTTAATAGTACAATTATAATAATATTCTCTCATCAATTGTAACAAAGGAACCACACTAAAGCAAAATGTTAATATTGGGGGCGGGTATATGGGAACTCCATATTTTCTGCATGGTTTTTCTGTAAACCTATAATTTCCACAATTTTTTTTTAAAAAGGTAAATGATGATCATATATACCTCACAAAATAATTGAGAAAATTTAATGCAATTAAAACATATGTAAAAGTTCTCTTAAAAAATGACCTACCATAAAAATGTTATAAATATACTTGATATTTTGAATATATATAAGTTTGGGAAGAAAACGAAATAGCAAGAGCCCTGAAGAAGGGGGGAAAAAAGCTATGTCTCCTTTTCATGGGCCTAGAAGAAGAATTTTCCTCTTCTCTACCAGGTAGTTGCCAAACTGCACTGGCTTCCCAGATAAAGATCTTGAGGATAATGATGAATAAGAATTGGGGGCCACATGCAATCAAATACAATAAGAGGTAAAAGCTAAGAGTGCAGGCTTAGTTGGTGAGCAAAGCTGCAGCTGAATCTTGGCTCCCTCCCTACCAGCTGTGTGACCTCGGGAACTTCACTTAACCTCGGGGCATACCCACTGCCTGCCTTTAAAATGGGAGGAATACCTGGTTTGCACCAAAGATTTTAAAAGGCAAAGCACATCAGGGGAATGTGACGGATGACCGGTAACTACCCTTACGGTTAACCTGTTATAAAGTAAGTTATCATCTTTTATTAAACCCACTGTAGCAAGTGAGAAAATTTCCAGATTAAAACCTTCCAATCGAGGGGGTGCCTACTGCACACAGAACCCTGTCCTTGGCTCTCCTGAAGAAGCTGTTAGTCCATCCTGGAAAAGCTTACATTCCAGGGGAGAAGGATACTGCACTCACTGAACCAGGAATGTGAGAACTCAGTCGTGGGGCATGCACCCCTAAGTGTGGCCCTTGGGGGCCCTTGCAGAAACCCTGCGGCCCGGAGGAGTGAAAAGGAAGGCCATTTCTGAAAGATGAGGTTTCAAGTCTTAATCCTCCTCCTGGGAATGCCGGCAGGGCCAGCGCACAGGGCCTTGCCGGGTGCCAGGCGGCAAAGCTTGTCTGTGGCAGGAGTCGAGAAGAACTACATTAGCCGTGACCCTTCTAACAGCATAATTGCCACATACGCGTGTCAGGGTGACACGCGGGCCCTGCTCAGCCTGGAACGGCTGCCCTCCGCCGGCTGCAGGTTGCTTGTTTCCCACATGCCTGTCACTCTGGGATGAAAGTTTTGAGGGGCAGAACCCGCACCTCCCCAAATCCATATTAGACTGGTGTCCCCAAAATAATCTGGCCTGGCCAGCTTCGCGTCCCTCCCCACTCAGCTTCTACGTCCCAGAACCACCCCGACTCCACACAGCAGGAAGGGGGGTATGTCTGCATGTGGGGGAGGAAACTTACCCTGCTCTCCATGCCTCCCTCCTTCTAGGCCCCACCAAACCCCTGAGGTACCCGGATTGGGGTCTTACCATCTGCACTCAGGACCAGCTGGTCCCAAAGCCCTGACCTTTACAAGTTATTTCCTCAGCCCAGAAACTGTGACCCAGTGTGGCAAACCCTACCCACCCCCCCCCCATAGGATGTAACCCGAGGCCCAATCTCCTCATGAAGGACTTTGAAGAAGTTCTTTCTTCTGAGACTGTCTCAGGCAGGAGGATCCATATTATACCCTGGCACTTAACTGGGCAGTGCTGTCCCTGCGTATCTCAGGAGTCCTAGCTGGGAGCTGCCCCAGGGCTCACCTGGCTCAGTTCACCTGCTCTGCCCGGCTGCCTTGGATCCTCTTCCACGGTAGCTCCCCAAAGCTGCTCGCTAACAGAAGAGAACGTGCTTCCTAGACAGTGGGTGGAGGAACCGCCCTTCCCAATCCCAACCAGAGAGTTCTCAAGGTCCACTTGTAGAATTTGACAGTGACCTATATTGTTCTCTAGTAATTTCACTTGCATTAGTCTTCTCTCTCCATTAAATGTGTGAGCCACGCAGGGGGAAACATCACATCAGTAAGTTCCAACCAGGGAACCCCATACGCACTGAATATTTATATCTCTAAAATGATCAGCAGAAGCTCTGCAACAAGCCAGGTTACAAGCCTTTGCCCTTGAGGAGGTCTCTGGATCACAGCTATACAAGTCATTAAAGACCACAAAGAAAGAAAATCTAGCCCAGAGGCCCATCTATGGAGAAGTCCGCTTATACACAGCAGTTAGAAAGACCATGGTCACCCCACGGTCATCCACTCTCTATCTTTAAGAAGGGATACAGTCTCTGTACCCCGGCTGGCATTCTCCAAAATATGTCATCCCAGATCTGACTCCCACTCTCCAGCAAAAGAGGATGATGGTAAGAAAAACCTTAAGTCATGTGGTTAACGTTATCCCTAGAGTCATTCTGCCAGGACGCCTCAGAGGTAGGGCACCAGACAAAACGACCCTCAGAAGTCATTTCTGGGTTCCATTTTTCAATACCCCAGGTCAGGCTGAATGTTCCTCTGAAGCCCAGGGTCCAAGAACAAAATTCACGGTATTGCTATACTACATTCAGTTGCAATGGGAACGATGCCTACTTTCCATGATGTCAGAACAGTTCAGACGTCCGGGAAGAATGCACGAGAGCCAAGCAGGACAGGTCCCCCATCCACTTGTCAGTAGCCCAGGTGAAGACATCCTGCCCTCCCAGCAAGGCTTCCTCCTGCTCTGCCCCCCACCCCCCAACCACCCGCTGTCTCAGGAGGTGCCACATCCTGGAGAAGTAAGCGGCCACAGCGATGCATTCAGATGGGACAGCAGACACATTCTGAAAAACAAGTCCCCAAGACAAAACGCCCCACCAGGGAATTCCAATGTGCTCCCTCAAAGACCGACTAGAGAGCAGGCAGCTGCCCCCCCCATCGGTCTTCTCAGAAAACAAACAGCAAAAGCTCTTAACTAGCTCCACCCCCACTCACCTTCTGCTCTGCCAACCCCACAAATGCATTTTAATATGTTCAATCAACAGAGCCGGTGCTGAACAAATGTAAAAAGAAAAACTCATTAGAATTTCTGAGGAACAAACCATCTCAAAACTCACACTTTGAAAAAAAATCTAGACTGGTGTACATCTAAGTGAAACAGAACGTCTTGGAAAAATGTCACCTTTGCCAACAGCATTTTATTTGAAAAGAATACATCTAAATTATCCCCTGTGCTGTTGTTTCTTTGGCAGGACAGGGACAAAATTAAGCTATCTCCAGTTTAGCACAACTTTCATTTTAAATAAAAATGAAAGGAGGCTTCCTTTGACATCAACCCTATGTTTCCCCTGACCCCACTCAAATCTGCTATACATCTGAGTGCCATTCAGGAGAAAACACAGGCTGTGAAAAACTGCCTCTAACGTAAAGACTGCAGACAGTGACAAAAGTTTGACAGTGGTCAATGGCAAACGCATTTTATTCACACATTTTCTCTCCCCTCTTACCTTCTCTAAGCACATCCACCGCAGGAGGCCCTCCTTTGGGCTTAACTAGAATTTATCTTTTTTAGGTAAACAAAGCTACAGATAGGAATCACACAATTTCTCTTGGACCTACCTCGAACTAAATCAGGACTGAAGTTCCAGGTAGCATTTCCCGCCCTCCAAATAAAGTCTTTTCTCCTCAGAAGGTCCCCACTTTCCCTAAAATAATTTGAGACTTCATTGGAATGACCATATGCCTTCAAACTTTAAACAATTTATATTATTCCTCATTTATAAATATTTCCTATTAGAAATCGATTTCCAAATAAAGTACACAGGAAGGATACCTGCACCAGGCACTGCCCAAGCACATCCTAGTGTCCTAAAACACGGGCAGCGTGTTCATGCAGTAGAAAAATCGAATTCTGCACAAGGTTATATGTATTTTCCATGTAGAATTAAAATTGCTACATCTAACTCCCTCAGGTCAGACAAGAAGCATACCAGTGGAATCCCAGGGAGTTGAGCTAAATAAAAGACTTGTGAAACACATTTTTGGTTTGCTAAACTGCTGAATTTTCACCAGCAAAACCTGAGGTGTTGATAAGGTTGAGAAAGGATGTTGGGTACTGTTAAAAAAAAAAAGGCATGGCCTGAAGATGTTGGATTTTAACCTTGGGTAAGATGAAGATAAGACCTTAAGCACCCCACCCCTGAAACACCTCTGGCCACTACCCCTTTATTAAAGACGGGTGGGGTGGAGGGGGGGGGGGGAATCCTGTATCCAAAAGTGGCGCAACAAAACAGGGCTATATTGGGACCCCAAGTGTCAAAACACACACAGGTTCTCCCACCGCAGCCGTGATGAAAAAGGTGAACAAAGAACAGAGACATGCGATAAACACCATCACCCAGGGCCCCAAGCAACACAGAATAAACCAGCTTGAAACAAATGGGCACTAAGATCCCAACAGAAACTTCCCAGACAGCCTCAGGAGCTTGCCAGCCCAGGACCCCACCAGCCCTGGTGGGTGGGAGAAAAGGGAGAGTGGGGGGGGGGGGGCCACGCTGGAGGGCTGCCCCGCCCTGCCCTTTCTAACGACGCTGGACCTTCCTCTCCCTTCACCTCGTCCTTGCGTATGGAGGGAAGAAAGCATCACAGGACCAAGTGGGACTGAATCCAGTCAAACATGCCCTCTTCTTACGCCAAGCCAAAACGGAGCACATGAGCATGCGCACAGGACCCCCAAATGTACTACCTGGCAAAGCACAACCTCTGCGGATGGAGACTTTTTTTTTTTTTTTTTTTTTTTTATCTTTCAACTTTTTTTTTTTTTTTAATTTTTTTATTTTTTATTGACTTTGTAATAATATTACATTAAAAATATATATGTGAGGTCCCATTCAACCCCACCCCCCCACCCCCCCTCTCCCCCCCCCCCCCAACAACACTCGTTCCCATCATCATGACACATCCATTGGATTTGGTAAGTACATCTTTGGGCACCTCTGCACCTCATATACATTGGTTCACATCATGGCCCATACTCTCCTCTATTCCATCATGTAGGCCCTGTGAGGATTTACAATGTCCGGTGATTACCTCTGAAGCACCATCCAGGGCAGCTCCATGTCCCGAAGACGCCTCCACGTCCCCACCTCCCAAAAAAGGACTTCCTTATACCAGAGCAATAGCCGAGGAGAAAATTTTCTAACTTCTCAAGCCTCAGCAAAAGCGGAATCCTGTCTCGTCTCAGCTGCAGCGTTCGGCTTGATGTAGCTAAATTAACAAAATGTTCCCTTAGCATTTAAATTCGCTCTTTTTTCCCCTGTTTTTTCCCCTCGTAAGCAGAAGGGGGGTGGGGATGGGGTGAAGCATAATAAGTCAAAAGACAAAGCAACTTCAAAACAAAATCAGCTATTAGTAAACAAGCTTTGTGGGGATTTTTTTTCCCCTCCTCCTCCCCCACCCCAAGGAAAACAGCCCTGCCAGTAGTAATAGAAAGCCAAGTAAAGAGAAATCAATTAGCTTGCTAATTTCTCCCCTCTCATTTATTTAGCTCTGCACTGTATTTGCCGTAATTGACTACAATTATGTTAATTACTAACTCCAGTATAATTACTATATTTATTGTCATTGAGCCCATGATGTACCCACAGCAAAGCTGGCATTTGTCGGGCATCAAGAAAGCAAACTGTCGAGAGGTGATTCTCGGCAAACTGGCGGATGTGGCTTCAGCAAATGAAAGGGCAAAAGAGATTTCATGCCATGTTAGTTTGAAAGCACCGGTTCATTAAGGATATTAATTTTCTGATAACTACACATTTAAGCATGACACACTCGCACAGTATCTACAGGATTTCGCAATTATTAATGCGTGACAGTTTCAAATGCTAAGTGAATCAATTAAACAGCAGCATTCACAATTTGAGAAGAGATAACTGCTTCATAACTACCTAAGACTACAATTTTCACATGACAAAAAAGAGCCATTGAGGCGCCTTCAAAACCTGACAGGTCAAGAAAGAAGTTTGAAACAAAAGCACCTTACAACCATCATCTCTCCTCTTTACTTGTCAGATCAACTTTGCTAGTGTCTCCCCAGAAACGGCATCACATGCCAGCTGCCACAAGGTGATTTTTCATGTCTTGTCAAAGAAATCTTTTATTCTATTTGCTCTGCATTAACATGTTACATTTATTGATCAAGGGCCTGCTCGGCAGCCACAGCAGGGCACTGAGCTCTCCCGGCCTATGGGGCTTTGATGTCCCGGTGACATTCGAGCCCGAATAATGCACATACTAAATGGATTTAATGCAGAAATGTGTTTGGGCCTGACAGTTACATTAATAACAGCCCCTCACACTGATAAATATGCAATTGCTACTATTAAGAGTTACCCAATTATGGGGAAAATATTTCTCTACCTTATAAATAAATCCATCAAGGACAGGAAAAAAAAAAAAGTTCTAACAATGGTGCATTTTCTTAAAACACTTCTCCAGCTGCAGAAAACGGGCGGTGAGTGGGGGGGGCGCCCCCCTTCTGCCCTCCCCTGTAATTGTTTGTAATAAGTCTTGCTTTATCTCAAGAATGGTTTGGGAATTAAAAAATAGAATAAAATAAAACCTCTTTTGTTGGTCTTCTCTGTTCTACCCATCTCTAACGTCTTCAGAACCAGAGAAAAAGCAGATGCCCAGAGACTGAAAAATTGGGTTCTGTATAAACTCAGAGAGAGAGGCTCAGGGGAGGTGGTGCAAAGGTTAGGGGCATGTAGCTGATCTCTGGCACGCTGAATCTGGAGGAAGTGTGTGTGTGTAACTCTAAATGAAACCTGAACGTGTGTGTGTATGTCTCTCATTTAAAACCCTAAGTGACCTTGTGCTACAGCAGCGATGGTGGAATGGGTGTGTAAGAGGAAGAGAAAACAGCTGGGAAAGGAGAGACCTTTGATTAGAAAAGTCTCAGGCGGGGAGAATTTGGAGTTATTATATCCCTGCAATTAAATGCAGACACCCAGCAAAAAGCATAATCGCTCCGCTTTCATCATAAAGGAGCAGGGAACAGCTGAAATCTCCAACACTGTGGGCCCTGAGGAGATGAGAGGAAAGAGGCTTTTCAGATGGTGGGTGTGTACACACACACACACCCCATCTCTTCTTTTCCTTTCAGACTCAAAACGCGTGCAAGTGGGAATCTATTTCAAGGTTCCCCTGTCCCAAGGCTGGGACAGCAAACCATCTGGCCATGACAGCCGCTGAGCCATCTCTCCCCACGACAATGACCTTCAATCCATGCCATGCTTTCCAGCCCAAGAGGAGATGAACAAAGAGGATGGAAACTAGGTTTCGGGGTTCTCTGGGAAACCCCCACTTCAAGCCAGCCTAGGCCTCACCCAACTTTGCAGACTGGGAAGGTTTTGGAGAAACAGGACGTAATGCAATCGATGAGATTCCATGGCCTTCAGGGCCTTGAACCTGGAGCTGCAGAAACCCCAGAGAGAGTGAAATGGCCCCGAGGGAGGGTCCAGGCTCAGCACTTTGCCTCACCAGCACCAAGCTCTAAGCACTGACAACAGTTATGCTTAGGGAAGGCCTACTATGTGCCAGGTAATGTGTTAGGCACTTTATACACAGTTACACACTGAGCATTTCTGGAAACAATCCAAGGCCTGTTCAGTTACTGGAGAAAGAAAGCAGCAGGATTTCAAGCCAGGGTGTCTAACCCCGAAGGCTTGGTTCTTTTCATTAGAAACTGCCCATCTTCCCAACTGAGCAGCAAATTAATAAGCCCAGTTTTGCTTTGCAGTTCTTAAGCAAAAAGACACAGAAAGGACAATGTGTCTGCTAAGAAGCTTTGACAGTGCACCATGTACCCTCCTCGTCACCTGCAGCCTGGGAGAGAAGACAGAGTCACGGCTTCTTTATTGGAGCTGCCCAAACTCCCCAGTCCTTCAAGCAAGCATCTGTCTAAGAAATCTTCTCCTAAGTGAACAGGTTTTCTCCTGTCCTGTGCATGTATCAGAATGATGCTAAATAAGATGCGACTGCAAATAATTTAATTTTTAAGACGTAAGCTTCCTGTTGCCATAGATCAATTAAACCCTCTCACTTTTATTACGAGATTGACACGGGCATATTTATCACTGTTTGCCAAGGGAGCTCTGCTCTGCCCGCTATGTTCCACAAGCTAGGCAGGCGACCCACGCAAATCACTCAGGACCGTAGGGGGAGAGGAATGGGGGACATCAAAGAGGACTCTACCTTCCCCAACCAGGGGAGGAGGAAAACTGGTCTGTGGCTTATCTAGTTGCTATCAAATCACAGCAGAAAGAATCAGATCCAGTCAGAAAGGGCAGAAGAGAGGAATGCTTGAGCCTTTTGAGGGAGCCAAAAATTTTACTCAGGCCTGTTTTCTTGCTTCCCTTTCCAACTTTGAATCTGAGGGGGCACACACTGGCTCCAGTGACTATTCACTCCTGGGCACAGTTACAGAAACATACAGCCTGAATGTCCTTCTGCATGGGGCAGGAACCTGTTTACTAATGGATAATCCAACTGAGGCAAAGGTGGATTTACCATACCTCGTGCAGTAAAGAAGACTCTGAGGTGTAGAGGGAAGAAAAAAAGGTATATAGTGGCTTAAAAATTCAGAGCTTATAAATCCATAGCTGCCCTTTCCTCCTGCATGAACAGGTGGCCATACAGAGAATCAGCAAAACCATCACTTTCAAGAATAAGATTGACAATGATGATGGGGTGTGGCTAAGAAAAAATAAGACAATAAAAAGGATGTTCCCCACTAGTGATTAGGGAAATGCAAATCAAAACTACAAAGAGGAAAGTGGATTTGGCCCAACGGATAGTGCGTCCGCCTACCACATGGGAGGTCAATGGTTCAAACCCCGGGCCTCCTGACCAGTGTGGTGAGCTGGCCCACGTGCAATGCTGATGCATGCCGTGCCACACAAGGGCGTCCCCCACATAGGGAGCCCCATGCACAAGGAGTGTGCCCCGTAACGTGAGTCACCCAGCACAGAAAAAGTGCAGCCTGCCCAGGAATGGCACCGCACACACAGAGAGCTGACACAGCAAGATGACGCAACAAAAAGAGACACAGATTCCAGGTGCCGCTGACAAGAACACAAGCAGACACAGAAGAACACACAGCGAATGCACACAGAGAACAGACAACTGGGGAGGAGGGGCAAGGAAGAGAAATTAAAAAAAAAAAAACTACAAAGAGATGTCATTCCAAACCTATCAGAATGGCCACTATTAAAAAGACAGAGAACTACAAGTGTTGGAGATATAGAGAGTTAGGAACCCTTATCCACTGTTGGTAGGAATGCAGAATGGTTCAGCCACTGAAGAGGACTGTTTGGCAGTTCCTAAAGAAGTTGAATATAGACTTGTCACATGACCCTGCAATATCACTACTGGGTATATACCCAGAAGAACTGAGAGCAGTGACATGAACAGACATCTGCATGCTAATGTTCATAGCAGCATTATTCACAATTGCCAAAAGTTGGAAACAACTGGTGTCCATCAACAGATGAATGGATAAACAAACTGTGGTATACTCACACGAAGGAATATTATGCAAAAGTAAGGAGAAAGGAAGTCATAAAGCATATGACAACATGGATGAACGTCAAGGACATTATGTTGAACGAAGCAAGCCAGACACAAAAGGACAAATACTATATGATTGCATTTCTATAAGCCAAATATATTGTATAACATATTGTATGATCAAAAAAAGTTTTATAGGTATCCAGTACATTAAAAAAAAAAAAAGGCTGTTCCTTGGGAAGCAGAGGTAACTCAAGTGATTGAGCACCTGCTTCCCATACTGGGTCCCAAGTTCAATTCCTGATACCTCCTTAAAAAAAAAAAAAAAGAAGGATGTTCTTCCCAATACAATATGGGTGGGTAACTGAAGCCTGGTATCTCCCTTTCAAGGGAGATCTTGGCAAGATGTAAATACTAATCTGGCCACAGAAGAAGAAACCCACACATGTATATATATAATCACATCCATGTATATCACATGTTAGTAATGCATGGAATACACAATAAACATGTAACAGTAGTTAGCAGTGCAAAGGAGAACTGGGAGGCTAAAGGACATAGGTGTAAAGGAGATGTTTTTCTTCTTATTGTTTGCATTTGTAGTTCTGCTGGAGGTTATACCATGGGCACGTATTATTTATTCTCCATGAATAACATGAATAAGCACAAATAATAATAATATGAAGGAATAAAAGAACCCCTTGCCTAAAAACAATCTGTGGCCTAAAACAAAACCGAACTGTAACTGCTTTTGTGACCCAGGGCAAAATTTGCAGGAGGTGGGAGGGCAGGGGTAGCTCTGCTTAGGCAATATCCTGACAGGACATTTTGGGTGTGAAAAGTATACCTGTAGAGATGTTCAAGAAAGGGTGGGAGTGGGGAAGAGTTTAATTTTTTTTGCATATAATAAAACAAGAATTGTGTGTTTCGGAGGGCAGCTCCAGAAAGAGGGTGAGTGATGGAAAGGAGAGAAAGGGGCTGGAAACGAGAACACGATTACCCAAAAGATTTCCAGGAAGAGAGCTGTAATTACCATTCCTATCACACACACACACCCTCACTGCCCCTTGAACCATCAGTAAAATCCACAATACCTACCACCCTTGTGTTGGGCTTCAGAGAAATGAAGGAAGAGGGGGATAACCAGAGTGGGACCAGGCAGGCTGCCAAAAAGCGACAGCAACAGGCAACAGAGCTGAGAGAGGGGTTACAGCAGGGAGCCCTGTGCACACAGCTATGGGGCAGAACAGAGGGCGAGGGAAACTTCCTACAGTGTGTGGCGGGATGGGAGCTCAAGGCAATTCATTTAGATGTGAATGTGAACTAATGCTCCCTAAGCTTAGAGGGCCCAAGTCATCTGTTACAAACCCACTTAACTGGAAGGTACGTTCATTATCTCCTTTCTCTCCCCCTCTCCCCAAACCCCTACCCTTTTTTAAAAGAGGAATGAAATTAGACACACTGAGTATCTAAAGCATCTTTGATTCTGATCTGGCTGAGAGCAGAGAGTCTAGTGCCTGTGTAGCGCTTATCTTCCTTTGACACCCAAGAGATACAGAGCTGCCTCTCCTCACCACAGGTTGGTAAATAAAGAAGGTTGAAGATGATCTGATCCCAAACACACCCAAGTTAACTCAGGATTGCTTTTCTCTACTCTGGGCCGTAACCCCACCAGCGTAACCAAATCCTAAACATAAACCCTTCCTGAATCTCAAGACCTTAGCCTCCATCATCGTCCCTGATCCAACCCAGCTATAGCTCAGGGTGTAGCTCACACGCTGACCCAGGACACGGGTGATACCCGGCTCCTGACTGGATGCAATAGCTCCTCAAATTCAGTACCACAGAAACATGTCTGTCTCCTCTGAACAAAGGAAAGTAGAAACCTTAACGGCCCTGCATTGGAATCCATTTTACCAACCTCCCTTGCACTAAATTTTCCTTCATCCATGACCTGTCATTCCCAATGATGAATTCTTATAGTTCCAGCCTCTCAGAGTCAAGAGCCTTTTCTCTCCACCGACCCCCCACACACACAGAGGCACGTCCCAAAGTCCAGCCCTTTCTGCCGAAGGGAACCGGGACCCCTGGGTATCGCAGAGACAACTGTTTCCTCAGACCTGACGGCCCGTCCCCTGACCTGTGCCCACTGACACACTCCCTCCCAGGGCCCAGCCCTCCTCAAACCCACACCAGGCTCCCACCAGCCATTCACAAGGCCACTGTGGCCCCAAACTACACTACGCCGGAGCTCTGGAGGCGACAGTCAGAGGAACGCCTTCCAGCAGAGGAACCCTTTGCCTGAGGAACACGTTTCTGAGGTAAACCTTAGCTACTCCGCGTCCTCCGCCTTCTCCTTGGGCATCTGGACCAAACACCATCCTTAATTTCTTTGGGGTCAGCATTCACGTATTTGGCTACCTCTCGTCCATGTTTTACTTTGCACCCTTGCAGTTTCCACATCTCCCCAGGCCTTGAGGAGTCAGGGAGAGGACACGCGCAGCCCCCGCGCTCTCTCCACCACCCCACTGCACTCCCGCTCCCTGGAGAAAACACATCCAGCCAGGCCGCGCGCTCCTGGACACCAGTCCCAGCAGCTCGGTCGGCTTTGCTTAAGCTTAAATTCCCTGCTCCCCTCTGAGGCCTTCATGCCCAGAGTTTTGTTCACTTTCTTTTCATTTCCAAATGTCCCGACCCAGAGGTTGAGAGAGAGAAGACTCCAACACCTGGAAGCAGGAAAGTGCTGCGCCCTGGGAGGTCCGGGTTGCCCAGCTCTCCTACCCCGCATCCTCCAGGAAGCGGCTCGTGAGGAGAAAGGGCGCCGCCCTGAGACCCGCTCGTTTATTCCCCTGATACCTGCTTCCCACGTGCCCCCTACTTCCACCCCCTAACCTCCAAACCAGAAGAAATGAAACAACCGTCTGCATTCTCCACTGGAAGAAGATCATACTTACCTTTTGCCAAGGTTGGAAGAGCTGTTTAGAGACCTGTCCTCCCTCCCACCACATCTGAATACCTTTGAAACACCATCTGAGAGAAATCATTATCACAGATATTTAAGGTTCTAATTCATAAAAAATAAAAAAAATTAAAAAGGCATGGAGGAGGCACACACCCTACCTGTGACCTGGCAAAGGCTTGGGGAAATGGAGATATTTTAAAAAAGCATACCTAAACAGCCCCAAAAACACGCCTGCTGGCTCCATCTCATTCCCTCCCCAAGAGGATTCTGACTTGTCTGCATTGGCACAAGGGAGAAAGGAAAAGAACATAGTAAAAATACAATGGCCCTCTCACAGAAACCCATGAGAGGTGGCGGTACTCAAATGCTCGCGGCTTCTTCAGCTGCACAAAAAGGCTAGGAGAACTCTGAAGCAGAGTCAAGCCTTTGGGGTGCACTGCCACAGGTGTCAGAGCCCTGAGCTGAGCAAGAGGAGAGCCTGTGCAGAGCTGGAATGGTGATTTTTCTCTGCGGGGCCTTAATGACCGGAGGAACAGGGCTCACAGGCCTGGCCCGCATCGCGTGAACGTTACATACCTCAGAAGGTTAAAGCTGAGGTCCAGCCTCTTTGCAAAATGTCCACAGTCCCTCCCGAGCTCCTCTGGAATTTCTCTGCAGTCCTGGCCTATGTAGGACACCTGGAAATTAAATGGAACAGAAACAACGTGGCACACGGAGATCAGCCAGCTGCCGCACGGCCCTGAATCAGTGACCCGATGATTGCTCCTGCAACTTTGAACACAGGCTCCTCACCCAGAGAAGGCCACATCTGTGGCTGTTTTCCTGGTCAGATCGGCTTTGGGGGCTTCAGGGACTCCACCAACAGCTCCTCTTTCCTGGGACAGTTAGCATGGTAGAGCCTAATCCCCCGAAAAACGGCATACTGGACTGAAACTGGCTGGATTCAGGTGTCCAGCCCCTCTACCCCCATGTCAGTGCATGAAGATGTAATCGCAGCAGCCTCCCGCTCAGGGGCCTTTCCTACAGCTGCCCCTCTAGCCCTCCCTAGCCCTCTCCTCCACTGCCCCCCACCCCCAAATGCCCTGTTATTCACATAACCTCATGAAAGACATAGCAGATGCACTTACCAGAACTCAGCCTGCAGGGTGCTAGAACAACAAATAGGGTTAGCCAAGAAAACCTCCCCAGAACTACCAATCCCGTCCTATCACCACTGTGTATAAAATGCTCCACATCAGAACAAAGCAGTTCCGAAGGTAATACGGCAACGATATGTGGCCAGAGCTTTCCAGTCCTCCTCTTCCAGGGAGCGTTTTGCAATCAACCCCACTCTGCTTGCAGAGCTTTTTCCTTAGGCATTCTTTTTTATTATTATATTATTATTATTATTATTATTGTCTGTGTGAGCTCAAATATTAAGAGGCTGAAATGAAATTTGATTCCACAGGAAGAGGATGTGGTTCAAATGATAGAGCTTCTGCCTACCATTTGGGAGGACCTGGGTTTGATCCTTGGGGCCTCCTGGTGAAAAAGAAGAAAAAAGAGAAAAGTGTGCCCGCGCGAGTGTCCGAGTGGTGAGCCAGTGCCCGCACAAGTAAGTCATGCAGCAAGATGATGATGCATCAAAAGAGAGACAAGGGAGAGTCAAGGTGAAATGCAGCAGAAACCAAGAACTGAGGTGCACAATTGACAAGGAACCTCTCTCCATAAGAGGTCTCCAGGATCGAATCCCGGTGAATCCTAGAGGAGAGAAAATGAGAAGAGAAGACAACACAGACAGTAAAAACAGCAAGGCAGGAGGAGGGGAAGGGGGAAAAGTAAATAAATAAAATAAATCTTTAAAAAAAATTTGATTCCAGAACTTTTGATTGTGAGCACATCAGTGGGCTTTCTCACTACCTCGACTAACCAGTTTTGGAGTTTAAAACCCATTTTTACAGATAGCCTCCTGCAGACTGGATCGTCAACTAATTGCAAACCCATGTGTCAGAGGTGACCAGTGAGCCACAAAACACAATAAAGGAACTCCCTTCCACAACCCAGGTAGAAATTCAGCCCTATCACGTGGCTACGGCCTTGATCCTATTTCCCTATGTGATGGTTTGAAGCTCTATGGACCACAGGAAACCATGTTCTTAAAATTAGTCCATTCCTGTGGGCAAACACCTATTGTAAATAGGACCTTTTGATTGGGTTACTTCCGTTAAGGGAATTTTGATTAGGTTATTTCAGTAAGGCATGGCCCAGGGTGGGTCTTGATCCCTGACTGGATTCCTTTATAAGAGAATGAAATACAAAGAAAGAAAGAGACAAGGCCATGGAAGCCAGAAGCTGAAAGCAACAAAACCCAGAAGAGAAGAGAGAGACCAATAGATGCCACCATGTGCCTTGTCATGTGACAGAGAAGTCCAGGATCACCAGCAGCTAGCCTACAGGAAGGAAGCATTGCCTGATGATGCCTTGATCTGAACATTTTCATGGCCTCAGAATCATAAGTTTGTAAGCTAATAAATCCCCATTGTAAGAGCCAACCCATTTCCAGTATATTGCTTTTGGCAGCCCATCAGACTCAAACACCCTACAAATCCCCATTCTTCTATATATATAGACTAGGACACCTTGAAGTGACAGAAAGATTCACCGAGGGGGTTACAAGTGTTCTATTGAGGAACAAAGAATAGGTGGCCATCTCACATCCTCGGATATTAGGTTAAACCATAAGATATTACCAACAGTCAATCATTTTAGAACTATAAGAATAGTACTTTCATATGGTTGACCTAGAAAAAACACACTGCACCCTAGTACCCTCAAGTGATCTACTCATCTCTCAACCTTCTCCTAGTCAAAGGGAGCACACGACTAATAATATCCTGTATTCACTCTCTTTCCATTCACTCTCCTTTGATAACTAAATTCCGGGAGGACAGAGTTGGGGAGAACGGAAAAAAAAAATAGATGATTCCAATAATAATTGGGACACAGGAATATACAAGTTAAAAAACAACGGATGCAAGGTTTAATCTAACAATTGCTCCCCTTTCTACGTGGAACATGTCTTTCTTCATAGCTCCTTGTGTAATAAATTAAGTTCTACTTCCAATCTAAGATGGAAATCAAAGACCAAGGAAGGACTGGGGCTATAAGGTCCCAATCTTCTCAGGGACTAAGGCCCACATTAATCTGGGGATTTCAATTTCCCTCAGGATGTCCACTCAAACAGTAGTTTCTTCTATATTATAAGTTCACTTTGACCCCCTCCATGCCTATGGTTCTCACCAGAAAACCCATCCCTTTCACCCCTGCGTGACCACCAGCATGTACATATGATTGTTCAAGGTCTCTGTGATATAATAGGGAAGCTGAGCGTTAGGTGTAGAAACATGAGGTCTCTCCTCACAGACTCACCAAAGTCTAAATCTAGTAGGGAACCAGTTTGTCAAAAACCCTCAGGTTTTATACAGAAAAGTGAGGCCCCAGAGACCTGCCCAGCATAACACACCTTCTTAATGTAGAAGCCTGGCCTGAGACCTGGGCTTCCAACTTGCGGGCCATGGAGATCTTCCAAATCTACACGTGGAGGAGGGTTTTCTCAAACAAAAGATGCCATGAGCAAGACTATCATTGTATTTTGGCTTCAAAAGGAGTCATCCTCATTGAAAGGGTCGAGAATTACCTCATGGCACACACTGAAGAACTGAAGACCCAAGATCAGTGTCAGATCCTAGGGAAAGAGATTGATATATGTTCCCCCTTTTTCTTCTCTAAGATTCCTCTTCAGAGGAAATAGCAGGACTAAGGAAAGCTATCAGCAGGAAGCATTTGGGTCACTCACAACTTGACATTCATCAGTTTGTCTGAATACATGGTCTTAACAACACAACATCCCAGGAAAATTAAATGAACCACAGCTTGGCCCCATTCCACAGAGTCTCCAAAGTTTGGTATGAGAATCAACATGCTGAGCAGCTTGCTTGCTTGGACCACCCCTGTAGTAAACTGGAAGCTTTTAGACTTGGGGTAAGCAGATCAGATTGAAGGGTTCAAATCAGATAGAAAAAGCTTAAAAGAGAAAGCAGCCACAGCCAGAAATTCAAACCAGCCCTTCTAACGGGAAGACAGACTTGTGTAAGAAGTGCTTCTGAGCGGGAGGCATCAGCCCTCAGGATGTCAAGAAGCTTCTTGGAGCACGGGCCCACCTAATGTAAGAGATGAGACCAGAAGAGCCAGACCAAAACCAGGTTGCTTCTTAGGCAAAAAGGAAATGGGACGTAGAGATTAATGGGTTTTAAACGCGACAGAAACAAGGACACATGGAGGACCAGAAAGTACTGCATTGCGTCGACCATCTTGATTCAAACTGAGCTGAGGAACCAAGTTTTGTACTTTTAACTTTCCTACCTTTTATAATTTGTACCCCAACACTTTCACCCTGTGTGGAATGCTAACAGAATGAGACACCATTACCAAGTAAATGGAAAGAAACCAAGTTAAGGGTCCCTAAGAGAGGGGCACCGAGGGGGAGGCAAGACTGCTGGGGAGGAATCCACACGCATGACACACCTGAGGCCCCTGAGCAGAAGCTGCAGGAAAGGAGAGAACTGCAGGAGACTGGGGGTGTCTCTTTGCAGTTGGGAGGGTCTGATCATTTTGGGGAAGGGTGGATTTGTGAATAGTCAGCCTGGGTGATGGGGATTTTAAATTTGTAATACTTGCAGCAGCTCCATCAGAGCTGAAACAACCCAGGGTACCAGTTTGAGGCCCTCTGCTGCTGCTTAACTAGTTGTGTTATCTTGGACAAGCCACAAACACCTCTTGGGAGATTCTGTTTCCTCTTCTGTAAACTAGGCAAAGAATCACTCCCTCCGAAGGTTTTAAAAATAATATAACAAAATTTATCAAATGTTTTCCATGTGCCAAAGCCCATTACTTACGTTATCTTATTCACTCTTCATGAAGCAGCCTCATAAGTCAAAAATATTATTATTCCCAATTTTACCTATATTATAGGAATGAAATAACATTTAAAGCACGCAGCACTGTTCCTGTCACCTAGCAGGCATTCAAGAAATAGTTGTGGAGTCAGACCAATATCCCTATGAAAGGAATTTGTGGGCGGCGGACTTGGCCCAGCGGTTAGGGCGTCTGTCTACCACATGGGAGGTCCACGGTTCAAACCCCGGGCCTCCTTGACCCGTGTGGAGCTGGCCCACGCGCAGTGCTGATGCGCGCAAGGAGTGCCGTGCCATGCGGGGGTGTCCCCCACACAGGGGAGCCCCAAGTTCAAGGAATGCGCCCTGTAAGGAGAGCCGCCCAGTGAGAAAGCAAGTGCAGCCTGCCCAGGAATAGCGCCGCACACACGGAGAGCTGACATAACAAGATGACACAACCAAAAGAAACACAGATTCCCGTGCTGCCGGCAACAACAGAAGCGGACAAAGAAGACGCAGCAAATAGACACAGAGAACAGACAACCGGGGTGGGGGGGAAGGGGAGAGAAATAAATAAATAAATAAATATCTTTGGGGGGAAAAAAAAAGAAAATGAGATTTAAAAAAAAGGAATTTGTGATCCATATAACTCTTGGGCACAAGATTACAATCCTCAAATTTCATATTTGCATTTGTGTCTATAATTGTATTCATGCCATTACTGTAAATTGTCATAAACTAATGGAAAAGGAGGGCTTAATGCTGAGTATAAATGATGCATGCAAGCCAAAAGACGGCCAGATGAAGCCAGACCCAGGCTGAAGGAAGAGATTTCACAGAGAAAAAAAGATGGGAGCACCACATCAGCACCAAGAGAGCAAAGTATAGGCCCATGAAACTCGGAAAAACCAGTGCAACAATAGTTAGCCTATAGCCGTGTTGAAAGCAGGGACCTAGTTTCAGTAAAACAACATCACCCAGGCTCATTAAATTGTTCATTTTAATTTTATTGGTGTTATGCTTTTATTTAGGTTTTATAAATCCCTAAAAATGAAAATATTTGCATATTTAATATTATAATAAAAACAGCCTCAACACCGTGGGTTCATAGGGTTTTTCCCCCTTTAATACAGATCTACCGAAGCCTGAGAGGACGGAGCACACAGTCAAGGCGCTCCTCTGCTAACGGCTGTCAGGAGGAACGCACAGCACAGAAGCTCATACGTACCCTCGCCCCAGGGCTGCACCCTCAGATCCACTGGCCTGGCAGCTTAGGAAATGGGGCACTAACACCCCAGGGCAGTTGTCTAACCTGCCCTCTCAGCTACTCCCAGGCAGCTCCATCTGCTTAAAACAGTCCCCAAGGGCCCAGAATACCTGACCCCACACTTGAGTGACAGCCCACCCCAAAGAGCCCAAGGACAAAGAGCAGCGGGGGCGCGGGGGGGCGGGGATCAAGTTTGGAAAACAGAAAAGGAAAAGGACGCCCAGGAAGTAGCCAAGTTAACTCTCAGAAGCCTCTTTCCACCTCCTGGCTGATTGGGACCCATCGTCTTGAATCCCTCCAGCAGGCTGGCACCCCCTGGCCCCACCATCTCCAGCTCTCCCCTCTCAGGCTGAGTCCAGGGACAGAGCCAGCGTCCCAGGCAGCAAAGCTCTGTTCCCTGGGGGCGAGGGAGAGAAACAGAAGCTCTAATTCCCACAACACTCTGCACAGTGCCAGCACAAAGTAAGCGTTCAATAAGTATGTGACTAAAGAAAGGCCAGGACTCTGGGGAAAAAGAAGCAGGCAGAGGCCAGCCTGGTGGGAAGCCCAGTCCGTCCTCATTTCATTTGTTAGGAGTTGTAAAACCACTAGAACTCTGAGAAGGGGAAACATTCCTTTTAGCCCAAAGGAAGCTCAAAATCAAAATGTGCCTGACACTACCTGCCTTAGGGGAGAGCTTCAGTAACTCAGAACTAGTCTTCAGGGTGTGCAGGGAAAGCTGAAAAGTAAGAGGGCTGGAGCAATCAGACAGCAGAGAAGAGGTTCGAGAGGCCTGGCTTTCCCAGCAGGTCAACGGCACCTGGTCCCAGCCAGGCTGAGCCCAGTCCTCCAGCAATGACTGAAAGCAGCTGAGGCTCCACCACAGGGCTGGAAGCTCAGGAAGCTGCGTATCTGTCACCCAGGATTGAAATGCAGTCATTCCCCACACACACCTGTTCAAGAATTCAGGTGCCAAAATAAAACTGGAGGGCGTGGCCTCCACCCACCTTGGGTAAGGGGCCAGGGTTACCAGCCCGGTCAGCAGCTGGAACCCCACCCCAGGGCCTGCAGGGACATCATGACTTTCATTGTACTCTGGTGGGTTCTAGGCACTTTTGCCTTTGAGTGACTCTGCCCATTAAAAAAAATTTTTAAGTATATTTTATGACTGCATGGGTATAAAGACAAATATATTAATATTGCATATTAAAACATTCCCTTTGCTTAGTGGCAATGCTCCAAAATGTGTTCAGCAGTTGCAATGAATGTACCTCACTAATGGAGGAGGTTGTTAATGGGGGAAAATGTGGGAGGTATGGCAACCATGGCATATGGGAATCCCTATATTTTTTGTAACATTTGTGTAATCTAAGTATCTTTTAAAAAAATAAAAATAAATAAAATTGAAAAATAATTCTAAAAAAAAAAAAATTCCCTTTGACCTAAAGGTTTTTTACTTCCCACTATAAAAGAAATTAAAACACTTTTGGGGGCTCCTAAAAAGTACTGTGGGCTGCGGGTACTGCGCCCCCTGTGCCCGTCGGAGAAGCACAGACGCTGGGGAAGAGGGAGCTTGGAGGGAATTGGGGTCTGCCCCCCACACTGCCAGGGGCTGCCCGACACCGGGTCTGATCTCTGCCCACTCCGCAGTTCCGCAGGTGGGGGACGAGCCCTGTTCGGCTCAGAGGGGACCCTCACCGGTCTCCGGGGCGCCCCTCGCCCGGCGGGCCCTCCCCTGACGGGCGGGGCCGGGCTGAGGGGGGCTCCCTCCCGTGGACTTACTTGAGTTCCATGGACCACGAGCCCGGCCATGGCGGGACCGGGCGGGAAGGGGCGGGCGCGCGACCCGGGGCTCGGCGGCGGGCTGGAGCGCGCGGCGGCGGGGAGCATGGCCCGGCGCGCAGTTCCGCACTGGGCGGTCAGCTGACCCGGCGGAAGCCCCAGGCACTGGCTGGGCGCCTGCACCCGGCTCAGCTGCGCGCCCGAGGCGGCCCCGAGGCGGCCCCGAGGCCCGGCCCTCGAGCCAAGTGAGCCGCGAAAACCGCCCCGCGCGCTGCCCCAAGAGCCCCGCGGCGCGCGCCGCATGGGTGACCCCTCGACGTGGCTAGGCTCCCCGTGTGTCCCAGATCCCTGTCGCCTCATGAGGGGTCCGGGGAACAGGAACAGCGCCACCCCGCCCCCGACTCCATGGCCAAAGCTTTATTGAGTTAGTCTGAACCGGACTTGGAGGAGGAGTGTCTTCCCATCAGGGTCGCCCCAGCGGAGCCGTTAGGTCGCCCCATCTTAGAGCGCCGGGTCTTTCCTGTATGTCACAATCAGATTACATAACTCTCCTCAACTGCAGAGAAGGCGGTCTCAGCCCGAATTCCCCTCTCCCCAGTTTTGGCAAGGAGGTGAGAAGTCAGAAGGCTGACAGCACACCTGGTGGGGTGAGGTTTCCATGGAGACTAGGTGAACTTGGATAGAAAGTGCTGGCTCAGCTAATACCACCCGCATGCTCTCCACAGGGCCTCCAGGGGCTGACAAGAAGAAACTCAGGGGAAGAATTGGGTGATGTCCCCCAAATCCAGGTGTCTCTTATTCTCCTCCTCCTCACCCGATAAAGGTACTGGTGAGGCTTAAGGTCAGCAAAGGGGCCGGCAGGGGACAGTGGTCACTGCTGCCTCCTGCCTGTCTGAAATCAGGCCCAGAGGGCAGTTGCCTCCAGGAAACCAGGCTTGTGCCTGTCTCCCTGTGGAAGGTCAGAATGTTCTCCCTGTCTCTTCCTGCCTTTCCTGCCTCCATGCCCAAGGTAAACAAAGCCACACTACCAGACACCAGTTCTTTATCGTATCATCGCCCTCTCTCCATTGCAGTTAAGAGCCAGCTTGGCCTTATCTGTCCCCTCCACCCTGCCCCCTTCCTGCCAGTGGAGCCCTGGACACCATGCCCAGGTCTCACACATGCAGCAGGTACTTCCATTCGGGAGGCCTGCGTTGGTTGAGAATTGTCCCTTCTCCGCCTCCGATGCACAGGGGCTCCCAGGGCTTTTGCTTTCCTTGTCCCCTATGTCTAAACAGCACCAAGCAGCCCCTGGTGTGCAGCTGCAGATGACAGTTAAGTATGACCATGTTGAAGCATTTTGCGGTCACCCTTCTCACTCAGCCCACCCTGGTCCTAACACATTGTTAAGTGGGCCCTAACTGTCAGCATTCTGATGAGCGGCGTTGACCCGCCTCTCCCTCTCTCTGCTGGGAGCTGTAAGAACCCAGACTCAGCTCTGTTTACTTTCGGGGGTTCCAGGAAATGCTGCAACAAAGGTCCCACAGGCCAGAAAAGAAAGCTTGTCCTCCAGAGATAAGGGGGATCAAAGGGAACCTTCCAGGCCTTGCTGGCCCTGCTGACCAGCTCCTCCCACTCCTCCCTCCTTTCACTGCTAGACGCCCCTCTGTGGTCCATTGTCCTCCGGAGCTGGGCTGCCGGTAGCCACTTTTGTCTGCCTTTCCTGTCTGAGAAGGAGGAAGTGGGCCCAGGCCACTGACAGTCATGATCCTCTGCCCTCCCCAACCCCTTTCGCCTCTGACTTCCTAGAAGGGCTCTAACTAGCCGCCGAGGAGGACCTACGGAAGTAGGGCTACTCCACGGTAAAAGTGGAGAAGCCCCACTCCCACCCTCAGCAGAGGTGCTGGAGGCCATCTCGGCCAGGCCCCTGCCTCCACGCATAGACTCCTGCAGACACTATCCAATGACACCTTTCCAGAACCCCTCACTACCTCTCCCTCCTCCATGTGGCCAGAAGCTGATGATTCTCCAAGCCCAACTTGACGCTACCTGAAATCTTTTGGTGGCTTCCCAGCAGCTAATAATATGGTCCAAAATCTCCAGTGTGTACCTCAAGACCTTTTACAGTGCTGCCCACCCTTACCTCCCCAGCCTCCCCGCCCACTGCTCCACACAGAACCGCCTGGCTTTCCAGGAGCTGGAATCCCTCCCCACCCACTCGTCTCAGTGAGCTCACGGGGAAGGCCAACTGACGGAGGGAGAGGGATAATGTGGGGCAATCACGAAAAGTAAAATTCAGGCTAGTTCAGATTTAACTGGGCTTTCATATTTGAAATATGAGCTGATGATAACAGTCATTTAAAGTTCTTGAGCAGAGTAGTGACTTGGTGACTGTAGCTATGTAGTTGCAGGAGGGCTCGACCAGAAAGAGACTGGATTCCCCTGTCCTTACTCCCCTCAGCTTTTGGCCAATTGGGAGTGAGCTGCAGGAACTCCCCTTGCCCCCCATTCCCACACTACCCTATTTTTTATTCCACAGCCTGCTCCAGCTTCTGAGTACTAAGCAATGTGCAGGGCTCTTGGGCTATAGACGACTAAAACACAGCCTTCCGGGAGAGCTGGCCAGGCTTATGCTCAGACCATAGAGGTGACGCCATATTGTGAACCTGAACCTGAAGCATGTAGCCCAGTTTGCACACATGCACTCACAAGGACAGCAGGACAGAGGTCAAATGAGACCTGGACTAGAACTCCTGGGCTTCTGGAGCTCTAACGGGAGTGCCTAGAGAGTCAGTAGGTGCAACACATACAACTGGGGGTTTCCTTCTTGCCCTTGAAGAAGGGGACAATATTTTATTCCTACTGTCATCAGTGTTGTTATTACTATTCTTTGGCAGAAGAGGCCCTTTCCCCTAGAGTCCTTCCTCCAGCACATTCCTGGGGACAAAAAGGAAGATCCTGTTTATTTCCAATCAAGGGAGTTGATTCTGGGGTCGGCCAGAACCAAAGAAACAGGAAGTGATTCCTTAAATCTTTCAACCCAGCACAGCAGAGCTGAGAGAAAGGCAGAGCCAGTTAAAGTTTTATTAGCATTCCTACTGCCCCCAGCCAAATTTCTCCTCAGCCTGGCCTCCTTTCTTTTGGGCGCAGCTCCTGGACAGCTTCTCACCCCACAGTTCACACTCACCCCATATTCAGATATCAATTAAGAAAGAAAGGGAAAAAAACGGATGTCTGCGTATGAAATGTCCTTTGTTGCTGAAGCAGCCTAAAGAAGAGAAGTTTAGGCAAGAGGACAGGTTTCCAGGGCCCTCTGGACAGTATGTGCACTTGGGTGAAAGGGTTTGAGGATGATCCATGTTCCAAAATACCTCCTCCATCTTTGGTCAAAAGCAATTAATTTTTTAAAAATGTATATTAAATGCCAGCATAATGGCTGGCCTGAGTAATCACTCCATAAATGTTAGTTTATTATTATTTACCATTAGATTTATTATTACTATTATTAATCCTCAATGCTTCCAGTTGCCCTTCCCTTTGGGTTTTAAAGGTTTTTCTGTTGTTTCTCTATAAAATGCAAGAATTGGCAGGGAACGGGGAAGGGAGTAGGTTTGGGGAAAGTGGGCATGGGCAAGGGGCTTCCGCTTTTCATTACAACTGAAACTGCTATCTACTAATATTTTTGTATTTTTTAAACAAATCCTGAAAACAACTATGGGAAATAAATCATATTTTCCCCATTTGCCTGCAGCTTGCTGAGTACTCAGAGTCCTTAGCTCAGGAGGCAAGTCATCTTTGATTTGGGGGGAGAGGAACTCATACTGGACTTTCTGGAGAGAAAGGGAATAATGACTAGGAAAACCTACCCAGGAGACTGAACCCAGGACCTCATACGTGGAAAGTCAGCGCTCGACCACTGAGCCACATCGGCTTCCCTGAGTTAGTTTTCTGCTTTGTTTTGCTTTGCTTGTTTTTGTTTTTTTCAAGAGGCACCAGGAACTTAACCTGGGACCTCCTGTGTGGGAGATGGGTGCTCAACCATGTGAGCCACATACACTCCCCCAATTTTATATTTTCCAGTGAGAGAGAGGAGAGCAGTACCTGAACCGTGGGCACCTTTCCAGAATCCCAACTTTACTTGGAGAGGTCCTGCCACATGGAGGTTGGGGAAGGACTTTTCCCCTCAGTTAAAATATATGGAACTTGGGGGAAGCAGATGCGGCTCAACAGATAGAGCTTCCATCTACCATATAGGAGGTCTAAGGGTTCTATACCCAGGGCCTCCTGGCTCGTGTGGTGAGCTGGACCATGTGCAGCGCTACTGTGCGCAAGGAGTGCTGGCCCACGCAGGGGTGCCGCCCGTGCAAGGAGTGGCCCCTGTGCAAGGAGAGCCTCTCCGTGCAAAACCACAGCCCACCCAGGAGTGGTGCCACACACACGGAGAGCTGACGCAGCAAGATGACACAACAAAAAGAAACACAGACTCCCACTGCCGCCTGATAAGAATACAAGGGGACACAGAAGAACACATAGAGAATGGACACAGAGAGCAGACAACAGGGGGAATAAATAAATCTTTAAATATTTATATATGGAACTGATTAGGTTATCATGGACCTGTGCTGATGGGGCTGACAGCATTTCCATGCAGGAATTTGGGGGCCTTATCCCCTGAGATTCAGGTTCAGTAGGTGGTGGTACCCTGTCTTCTCTGGTTTTTGCAGGTACCCTCCAGATAATGTGGATCTGTAATCATCCAAAAATCACTGCCTTAGATATCATCTATTCCAACGACTGATTGGGGAAACTGAGGCTGAGAAAGTAGAAGGCACTTGCCCGAGGTCACCCACCAAATGAGCAACTGAGCCCAGACCACAACTCGGATCTTCTGAAGAAAAGATAAAGGGGCTCCCCCTCCGTCCCAGTAAGAACAGGATGAGGAAACTAGGGGAGCGCCTGATTAGAGATTCACATCTAATCACGTTGAAACCATTTTCCTCATATGGAGCCCCACGCTGATGGATCAGAAATAACATTTTCAAAGTTACATCTGCAAGGAAATGGCTATTAATGTTCTTCCTCTCCTTTTAGAGCACGAAGGAATACATATTAATTTTCTCTCCACTTATATTGCCTATTTGCAAATTGTATTCACTACCCAGTGCTCCAATTTGTCCTACCCCTGAAGAGATGATGATGAATAAATGCGTTCCTGGAAATAAAATAAAATAAAGGATTTGTCGCTGAGATTTATTTTTATAATTATTTACAGGGATTATTTTAGGCTGTACGGGGGGGGCAATAATAATAATGTGCACACAAGGGTTCTAGCGAGATTTACCAATATTAATTCAGAATCTCTTCCCTCTTCACTCAGAGGAGCCCCAGCTCTCTTCACTGCTGTGAGCTAGAAGCAAAACGAGTGTCAACTTCACCAGGGCATCGCCACGGGCAGAATGCCAAAGGCCAGACAAAGTGCTGGTCAAGCCTGGTTGTGGCCAGTACCCTGCCCGAGGAGTCCTGGGCCTGATGAGACCTAGCTTTGCCACTAACTATTTCAGTGCCCGTGCAGGAATCCGTTCACAGCAAAGGCCCTCGGTTTCTTCCCATGCAAACTAGCTGATCTAAGGAGTCCTTTATCACTAATATGCAAACCCGAGGAAGTATGCACATCTCCCCAGTGTTCACTGAGCACCTACTATGTGTCAGATACTGGGGGGTAGGGAGAGTGGGAACTAGACAGATACAGTCCTTACTCCCCAGACGTGGCCATTCCGGTGGGAGGAGACGGATAGCAAGTAGATGAATGATATAATTTCCTGTATGTCAAATGCATAATTGCAGATAGTACTGACACATGCTATAAAGACAAGAGCCGACAATGTGAGAGCGCCTGGGCGGGGAGTGGAGGGTGAATGGGGAGGATGCTAATCTAGATGCAGCGATACAGCATCCAAGACCTCTGCTAGCCTTGCAAAGATTTTCTCCGGTGAAACCCTTGACAAGCAGACCGTGGGCCATACTTCAGGCTCCACTCGCCCTTTCTCCTCTGTGAGGCAGAATCTGCCCAGCCTCAGGTAGCTGGGGAGTATTTTGGGAAGGGCTCTCAGCGGGGAAGACATTTGAGCTGAAGGATGAATAATTAGCCAGCTATGAGAAGACCTGGGTGAAGGGTTTTCCAGGCAGAGGGGACATCAAATGCAAAAGCCATGAGTGTTCCCTTAGTCTCGTGTCATTGTTCTGCTTCTGCTTGAGCAGTGGACTTGAACTTGAGTGCTTCCAAGGGCAAACAGACAAGCCTCAGCTTCGCCCCAGCCAGAGAAGAGTATCCCAGGCACCGCTGCACCAGGCTTTGAATTGCTCCTCAGCTCCCAAGCACAGATGGGCTAAGGCCTCAAGATGCAATCGCTGAAAGCAGAGGCCTTCAAGGACACACAGAGGTTCTGCAGCCCTATTAATCATCTGAGGTTTCCTTCGAGAGGAAAACACAGAGGGAACACTAGCCCTTATACATTGACCACACTGGCACAAACTCTAATAGACACAAGAAAGCACACAAACATGCACGTAAAGTGCATAGACACACAAGGCACCTGCCAGTGTTGGATCCACGTGTTGGAGCTCATGGCTGCAGACTGAATCCGGAAACCCATTCCCAGGTCCGCCCGGCCCCCTCGTCTCACTGTCATAGCAACTAGTGTCCAGTAGAGACTAGAGACATTTTCGACTGTCAGTATCTATTTAGAACCCAAAGGGTTTCCAGTTGGTGTTGAGATGCTAGAAATTCACTCACTCATTTACTCAACAAATAGTCAGTGAATTCCTACTATGTGCCTGACACTAATTTAAGTTCTGGGGGCAGAGAAGTAAAGAACACAAAGTTTCTATGCTTTAGTAGTACTTCCTTTCAGTAGGAAGATAGATAGTAAACAAACAAGTAAATGCAGAGTATGTAGGTGGTGGAAAGTGCTGAGGAGAAGAATAAAGCACGGCAGGAGGCTAGAGCAGCCAGGGTAGACAGGGTGGTCAGGGAAGGCCCCATGGAGAAAGTGATAGTTGAGCCAAGACCTACAGGAAGTGAAGGAGAGCCAAGCAGATATCTGAGGGAAGAATTTTCCTGGAAGCAAGCACAGTAAGTGCAAAGGCCCTGAGGCAGGAAGCTACCTCTCCTCTCTGGGAAACAGAAGGAAGGACAGAATGGCTGGAGTGGAGTGAACCAGAGGGAGAGTGATGGTAAATAAAGCCATGGGGGTCCATGGTGGGCAGATGACGTAGGGCCTAATGGGCTGAGGTTAGGACCTGGGCTCGTACTTCAAGTGAGATGAGGAGCCTTGCATAGAGGAAAGGCATTATCAAACCCACTTTTGTAAAAACTGCTCTGGCTTCTGTACTGAGAACAGGCAATGGAGAGAGAAGGGCAGAAGCAGGGATAGCAGGCAGCAGGCCATCACAGGAATCCTGGAGACAGTGAACAGCACCTGGATCTATTTTGAAAATGAAATCAACAGGAATTTTTGATGGATTGGCCATGGAGAGTAAAAGAAGTCAATAGTAACTCCAAGTTTTTGTCCTGAGCAACTAGTAGGATGGAGTCGTCATACTGAGATGGATAAGCAAATTGGGGGGGAACCTAAGTCCTAAGATGCTTTTGAGACATACACATGGAGATGTTGAGGAGATAGTTGGATACATGAGTGTGGAGTTTGGGGGACAGGTAGGGACTAGGGATAGAAATTTGGGTGGCACAGGTATTGGTTCTCCTAAGGGCTACAGAGACCCACAGGTTCTATGGTCATGGCAGATGGAGTTCAGTGCCATGTCAGTTGGTCCTACTTTGGAGTTTGTGTTCCTGAGTGTGATGGACTTGGACTCAGATGTGATCTTTGTTCACAAGCCTCTCCTGTTACTTTTACCGGACCTGTGGTTGGTGCTGGGTTTGTTGTATACTCAGGGGACCTGAATCTCTGGACTGTCCATGTGATAGCCAGGCCCTGAGCCTCAACAGACTTGCAACTTCTACCCTCTGGTTTATTGGACTTACCCCAGCCAGCTAACATGGAGGTGAAGAAGGTCAACCACCACACCAGGGAGCCAAGAGTGCCTACAACTGAAAGCAGGAGAATGGCATCCATCATCCATATGGAATCTAAGTCCATTCTCGATATAGATGTGGAGAGGACATAACCATTCCAGGGTCCACAGGATGGAGGAATAGAATATGGATTAGAGTAGACTTACTGATATTCTATTCATGAACTATTGTGATTAGTAATCAGAAAATGTAGCATTGACATGGAGAAAGTGACCATGGTAGCTGCTGAGGGTAGGGAGTGGGAAGAAGAGATGTGATATGGGGGCATTTTCAGGACCTGGAGTTTTCCTGAGTAGTACTGCAGGGACAGTTGTTGGACATTGTGTGTTCTTCCATGGTCTACTGGGTGGACTGGGGGCGAGTGTAGACTATAACGTGGACCATTGACCATGTGGTGCAGCAGTGCTCAGAGATGTGTTCACCAAGTGCAATGAATGTCCCATGATGATGGAGGAGGTTGTTGTTGCGGGAGGAGTGGGGTGAGGGGGGTCGGGATGTATGGGGACCTCATATTTTCTTAATGTAACATTAAAAAAAAATAAAGACAAAAAATTAAAAAAAAAAAAAAAAAAAGAAATTTGGGTGGCATTTAAAGCCATGAGACAGGATGAAAAAGATCTGAGGATTGGACCCTGGAGTACACCAGAACTGGAAGGTCAAGGAGAAGGGGTGGGACCAGAAAGAAACTGAGAAGGAGCACGCAGAGGTAAGGAAGGACCAAAGGCAAGGCAGGCCCTGGAAGTCAAGAAAGGAAAGTTGTCAAAATAAGGTGAGGTGCCCCAATAAAATACTGATTCAGCCAAGGATCACCAGTGGATGTTGAAACCACTGGGTAAGCAGAACTTTCACACAGTCTCAAAGCATCACCCTATGGATTAACTATAAATTACAAAAGAGAAAACAGACCTTTACAATTCCATTGTAAAATTTGAGAGATCAAATTTAGCACCTCCAAGGCTGAGACAGCATGGCACGTGGGCCTCTGACCTTTGCAGTAAATACCACCTTCAAGAAATTCTTGCCAAAAATGTAACCAGCATCTATTCATGAGAAAACAGACAAATACAGAAAGTGGAACATTCTGTAAGGTAACTTAGGTTAGATTGTTCAAAGTGTCAATATCATGAGAAAAAATAAAAGGCTTGGAAGACCGTTCTTAATAAAAATGGACTAAAGAAACTTGACAAATACTATGATCTTTGATTGAATGCCGAAATTGAAGGGAAGAAAACAGCTCAAAAGACATTTTAGGGACAAGTGGGAATGTTTACATTTGAACTATTTGATGATACTATTGATGATATTGAATTAACATTAATTTTCTTAGACTTGCTAATTGTATTGTGGATTCTCCTGGGAGATGCAGACTGAAGAAACTACGGGTGAAGCATCACAAAGCCTACAGCTCTGTTTCAAATGGTTCAGAAAAAAAGCGTGTGTGTGTTGAGAGAGCGTGCGCGTATGAGCCTGTATGGCAAAGTGTTAGCAATTGGTGAGTCTAAAAGAAAAATACAGGGTGTTCATTGTGCTATTCTATAAATTTTCCGTAAGTTTGGATATTTTATAAATAAAATGTTAAGACATCAAAGGAAAAGGGAGTTTGCCAAAGGGCTGCTGATGTTTACTGGTATTTTAGTACCAAAAATGTGTTGGCTTTTATAAAGGGCATTTATTTGGGGTAAAAGCTTACGGTTCCAAGCCTGTGAAAAGTCTAGCTCAAGGCACCATAAGGTGTTTTCTCCGCAGCGTGAGCTGTCACGTGGTGAAGCAAGTCCACCGATCTCAGCCAGGTCTCCACCTTACTGCAGCTGTAGGCAAAGCCGACATAGGGCTTGTCACTTACCAGGCTGCCTCTCTCAGGCTTTCTTCCTGAGTTCAGGTGTAGGCTACCAGCATTATGGCTCATTTCTCCCTTGAGCTCTTTGAGCCTCTTAAGGGCCTCTCTTTGTGCAGGTCTGCTGTGGACAAAACTGGAATTGTTTCTCTCACACTGAAGGATCAAATATGGCGGCTCCCTTTCCTGCGCATCTGTCTGTCTCTCCGTGTCTCCGTTTATTTCAGATCCAGCAAGACGGCCAAGACCCAAGCTGGCTCACACCTTACTGACGTATTCCAATCAAAAGCCCTTAAAGCGATCTTATCAAGTAGTCTAATCAAAGGCCCTTTAACCCAATTTAACGCAGTCAAAGGGTACCACACCCACAGGAATAGATGAGTCCTCTTTTGGGGATTCACAGAATTTCAAACTGCCAAGGAGTATTCAGCTGTGATCAGTGCTGCTTAAGGTCAAGTAAATTGAGGACTGAGAATTAAGCATGGGATTAATCAACACGGAGGTCATCGTGGCCCTGAGGATGGAGAAGAGCAGGGGAGGCAGGGCCAGATTATGAAGAGCTGTGAAAGTTTCTCTTCAGTCTGAGGACCATGGGAATAAAGTGACTGCATTTGTGTTTTAGAGCAAAAGGTCTGATGGTCATGGAGGGAATGGAAGAATGAGGGGAGGGGCAGGAAAATGTCCCACAGGCTCTGAAAGTGCACCCCACCCCCACAAAAGGAGGTGAAGACTTAAAAAAAAGGGAGAGCAATAGGGATGCAAAGGAGAGCGTGGTGCAAAGAGATTGCACCCCAATTGCCAGGACCCCAAGCCCTTTGGGAAGAAGAGGCCGGAGAGGCTGAGATGGTGCCATTTGATCCATTCACCAAAACATGGGACGAGGAGGTGGCAAGGTGGGTTGGGAACGATGAGTTCTGGTTTGGGGGATTCCCGTTTAAAAAGTCCTCCCCTAGGGGAAGCAGCAGGCAGGACGTTCTAGAACCTTGAGCAGCCTGCGACCTTTGAGGACCTGATGAGTTATTCCCTGATGCTCACGTCTCAGTGCCAGGCTCAGTGTGCCGGGGCCAGGCTTGGGCTGTGACGCGCCGGGACCAGGCCTTTGTTCATAGAGCCTTCATACTGCAGGAGCCCGTCTCCAAGTCCTGCTCGTTCTTGACACGTTTTCCCCAGTGCCCCAGCCCTCAGTGACTGTTCCAGGTTCTGAAATACCACATGTCCGCCACTCGCTGTTTGGTGTTGTAGTCGAAAGACCCTGGATTCCTCTATGCTCTTGGCTGTGTTCCATAAAAGAATTTAAGAACATGCCAGTTTAATTAGGCCAGTTAAAAAGAGTTTGTTGAGAAATGAGAGAAAAGAACAATCGCACACCCCTAGAAGTGGATGTGGGCTACCTCCAGGCAAAGAGGAGCACCTGGGGGGGGAGCCTTTATTAAAGATGTTCTTCCCTCCTCCCCTTTCCTAATTGGGGAGGAGCCCCACCTCCCCAGTTAGTTCTCAGGGATCCAACGATGAGGCCCTTTGGAGTCATCCCAGACCAACGGACCAACGAGGAGACCTGTTTGGAGTTATACAAGTGGGACCTGGTGGCCGGGGTCTTTCTGGCTTTGTTCCCAGTAGCAGCCTTCCCTCGGCGGGGTTCCTGGAGGGGTCCCAGCTGGGACTCTGCCCCCGTTCCCTATGCTGACCTGCCTCAGTGTTCCGTGCATTTAGGGGCGTCCCTGGCTTCCCAACTAGGTGGTCGGCTCCTTGAAGGTGGGAAACTCAGTTTATATCTCAAAATATTCCCAGCCTTGCCTCAAACTGAGGCGCCCGTTGGAGAGGGAAGGACGGCCAAGGACGTAGTAGAACACCCCTCACAGCAGACGTCCCGAGAGGCGGCCCGGCTGGGTGCTGAGGCCCCGGGACCACCTCCCACTTCTATTGGGGGGAGAACTTGGAGGCCGTCGCTGCCAGCCCCCCCCCCCCCATAATTCCTGAGGAGTCAGAACTGGTAGGAAGCCTCCCTGGAGGAGCCCGCCCCGCTCTCCCCCAAGCTGTTTGCAGTCAGTGACTCACCCAATTAAGAGCATCTACATAACAAAGCCTCACCGGGCCTCAGAGGTCACGGAGACTGCGAAGTGTGTCTTTTCGTGTGCGCTGCGGAGAAGGTTCGCTAATTACCAGTCATTTCCACCCCTCAAGAGCCTGTCAGCCTTTGAGATGCAAGGGATAAAAGAATCCCCAAATTCCCACCCCACACCCATCGCTTCTCCCTCCCCACCCCACCCCTGCATTTCAAACCTGTGACTAAGGGGTGCCGAGGCTGGGTGTCTGCCCACCTGGCCGTGAGGGGAGAGGGAGCAGGCGAAAGGGGCTGCCTCGACTCCAGAGCATTTTTTAGTATACAGGGAACCGGGAGGGATAAGAGAGGAAAGGGTGTTTAGAGGCTCTGCATCGTTTCTGTTCAACAACAAACTTGTATTGCTTTTTCTCTATATATAAAGGTAATATGTTTGTAGTTTAAAAAACAAAACTTCAGGGGAGCAAAGAGAAAGTAAAATCACCATGACCTGCTCCCCGCCACACCCCTGCCCCGGAGAACCAGAGGCCTCGGAGATGCCCTTGCCGCCTGCTTTGTGCATCTTTTGTGACTGGCTTTCTTCTTTTCATGATACACGTCCAACATCTTTCCCCGTGGGCACACGGAAAGAAAGTTCCAGCCGGCCGGGATGATGATCCTGTCTGATGCGGAAGGTAAGTCTGGGCATCAGAGCTGTGAAAAAGGCCTCCAGTGGCTGCCGTAACAAATTGCCACAAACTGGGCGGCTTAAAACAACAGAAAGGTATTCTCTCACAGTTCTGGAGGCCAGGAGTCCAAGATCAAGGTGGGCGGCCCGGGCTCCCTCGCTCTTTCCTGGCTTCTGGGGGTGGCGGGAAATCCTCGGCGTCTGGGCTTACGCTGCACCACTCCACACCTGCCCCGGTCCTCACACCACCTTCTCCTCTCTGCCTCTTTGTTTTTTTTTTAGATTATTTATTTATTTATTTAATTTCCCCCCCTCCCCTGGTTGTCTGTTCTCGGTGTCTATTTGCTGCGTCTTGTTTCTTTGTCCGCTTCTGTTGTCGTCAGCGGCATGGGAAGTGTGGGCGGCGCCATTCCTGGGCAGGCTGCTCTTTCTTTTCACGCTGGGCGGCTTTCCTCACGGGCGCACTCCTTGCGCGTGGGGCTCCCCCACGCGGGGGACACCCTTGCGTGGCACGGCACTCCTTGCGCGCATCAGCACTGCGCATGGCCAGCTCCACACGGAGTCAAGGAGGCCCGGGGTTTGAACCGCGGACCTCCCATATGGTAGACGGACGCCCTAACCACTGGGCCAAAGTCCGTTTCCCTCTGCCTCTTTGTAAGGACACTAGTCATTGGATTTAGGGCCCCTCCCCTAATTCAGGCTGACCTCATCTTAACTAATTAAGTCTACAAGGACCCTATTTCCAAATAAGATCAACTTCCGAGGTTTCAGGTGGACATGGATTTTTTTTTAGGACATACTGGGGATTGAACCCAGGACCTCGTACGTGGGAAGCAGGTGCTCAACCACTGAGCTGCATCTGCTCCAAATGAGAGCAGGTTTTTTCATTTGTTTTTAGGAGGTACTGGGGATTGAACCCAGGGCCTCGTTTTGAAAGGACACCGCCAGAGAGGATTTGTGAAAGCTGATGGGAGTGGTTGGGAGCAGCAGAGAGCCTTGAGCAAGTCACTTCCTCTTTCTGAACCTCAGTTTCCTCCTCCGTAAAATGGAGATAGCAGTACTTGCCCATAGGGTTGTTGTGGGGATTCAGGGAGATCATGTGGTGGAAAACATTTTAAGTACTCTTTTTTTTGTGCATTTCTTTTATTAGGGTAAAATACACAGAACATAAAATGTACCTCTGGAACTGTTTTAAAAGTCTACAGTTCAGTAGCACTGTGTACTTTCAGAATGTTGTACAACCCTCACCCTTATCTAGCTCCAGAACTTTTTTTATCACCCCAAATGAAACCCTGCACCCTAGCAGTCACTCCCCTTCCCCTCTCCCCCAGTCCCTGGAAACCAATCATCTGCTTTCTGCCTAAGGAGTTGCCTATTCTGAATAGCTGTCATAAATGAAATCAAACAATATTTGTCCTTTTGTGACTGGCTCCTCTCACTTAGCATAATGTGTTCAAAGTTGTATCGGTTCTTCATTCCTTTTGAAGTTGAATAATATTCCATTGTATGGATATATCACATTCTGTTTATGCATTCATCTGTCGATGGACATTTTTATGCTTTTTAATAAGTGTTCATTAATGCCTACTTAATACTTAGCCCTCTGCTAGTCTGCATTGGGAATATAAGGGAAAGCAAGGCATCTGGTTCAGGTCTGAGGACCTTAAAATCTAATTGGGAAGTTAAACACACATTCACCCACACAAAGTTAAACACTGAGACTTTAAATAGCTAATAAGAGATACCATCAGTTGAGAGCCATGTAGCTCAAGTGGTTGAGCGCCTGCTTCCCGGGTACAAGGTCCTGGGTTCAATCCCTGGCACCTCCTTTTAAAAAAGAGAGAGAGAGAGAAATCATCAATTAATAGATAATTAAGAGTCAAATGAGCAGCACAGGTAACAACACACCAGGGAGGTTCAGAGATGAGAAACAATACAAGGGAGTAATAATAGTAGTAAGAGCACTCTCTGTGTACCAGGCACATGCAGGGTCTCATTTAACTCACCCATTGGCCAAAAGAGGTGGGCACCATTTTATGTCCATTTTGCAGATGAAGAAACTGAGACTTCAGAGAGGCTAAGAACCTTGCGCCAGGCCAACACAGCTAGTAAGAGGCAAACAAACAAAGTGTTCTTTGAAACAAAACAGCCAGACCCCAGAGCCCACATGCTGAAAGCCACGCTCGACTCTGACCGAGGGGCAGGGGCAGAGAGCTGAGCTGACCTGGGGACACGAAAAGGAGTCTCATGAGCAAAGACAGGACTGAGCAGGGTATGTTGGAGCCTCTAGGTGGATGGCTGATCTGTGGGGACAGTGAGAAGCAAGTTCTGACAGTAAGAAGATGGAAGGAGAGGATTAAGGCATGTGAAATGTTCTCGATTCGCACGTGAGGGTTTGGGGACAACGCTGGCCCAGCCCAAGCCTTTCTAGGAAAGTGGGGCTAGGAGGAGAATCGGGAAGGGAGATAATAACTTAGGAGGCTGCACAAATGGGAAGCGAGGGGTACTGAGGCGGGGGCAGAAGCACTCGGGAGAAGGTGAGACACCATTCTTCCTAGAAAGGGCTTGCAGCCCCTACTTTTTATCTGTGTGACAAGTTTGGCTAATCGACATTTGGTTCCCGTGACCTCTGACCTCATTCTGGCCTGCTGACTAACTCCTTGGGTTCCACCCAGGAGAAGCATCTCATTCAGTGACTCTGTAGACTCCGTTTGTGTTTAGGGAGCTCGCATTTCAAAGGGAGACTCTACACAACCAGGTGGCTAATCATCTTCAGGGGGGAAGGAGCTGGGAATGATGCTGGTGCTCTGACAGAGCCAACGGCCACTCCGCCCCGCCAAGCCCCCTCCCCAGAGCTTGGCAGGCCCACGGTCACCTCCTCTCAGGCCACAAGGTCCTGGGTTCAAGCCACCTCCCCAGTCCTGCTAAAGGGGCTGCTACCCCACCAGGGGGTGGCCAACAGGCTTCCTTTTCTTCTGAAGAAAAGGGAGCTTGGAGACATGGCAAGGCCTTTGGCCCTTCAGGCAAAACTTGGTGAATTTGAGAATGTGGCAAAGGAAATGTGTGGTAAGGAGACCCTTAGAGAACAGAAGGTTCTGTACTAAAGTGGGAGACTGAGAAAGGAATATCTTTGAAAAATGTATCCACATCCAATGTTTATTGGATGCCTTGGATGTACATGGTAGATTCCGCAGGAAATAAAACAGGGCAACATCATTCATGCCCTTAATGTTTTGGAAAAGGTGGGGAAAAGGAAGAGAGGAAGGGGAAGACAGAAGTAGAGATAGACACACACACAAAAAAGAGAAAAGAATCAATACCAGTCCCGAGTCATGAAGCATCATGGTCAAGTTTGGGGCCTGAGGGGGAAGTTCAGTGAAGAGGGGGGTTTTCCCTCATACTCAAGCAAGACCTCAAATGCTTCGGGACACCACCCTCCCAAGGGGACATAACTCAGAGGAGTTCTCCATGCCACTGATTGCATTTCACAAACATGTTTTGAGCACTCTAAGGTACCAGGCACTTAAGCCCTTAAGCTCTGCAAAGAAGAGTCAAAGTTGATTGTCACCCAAGGTGGTCGATCTCGACAGTGTCCTCTGATGCCCTGGAAGCCTTACTCAGACCTACTGAGTGTTTCCAGGCCTTACTGAGGTGGAGGTGGGGGAGACTAAAAGTAAGGGAGAGATTCTATACATTCTCCAACCAGTTGGGGATAGTAACTCTTTTCTCATTCGTCTTTGGTAATGTGGCAAAGTACCTAAAATAGTACTCCATACACAGAAGGCATTCAATAAAATCACCTGGATAGATGTATGCTCTCAGTCAATTCTGGAACGGCTGATTCTTTTCACTGAATTTACCAGTTCTTCAGTTTAAATCATTACCTGGCTGGGTTGGAGTTATTCAGTCAGGTAGCTTTGTTGTTGGGGCCCCACTCCAGTTACCGATCATGAAAACCCATGGGCACAACTAAGAACCACCCAGAGAGCCAGGCTATGGCAAACCAGTTTGCCTACTGCCGAGGCTATGTCAAAAACTATACTTAAAGGCAAGTCTCTAACAGAAGTTTCTAAAACTTTTTTGGACAGTGGTAATAATATTGGAAATGATATTTGCTAATGGGGTGAGGTTAAGGCTGTGTTTGGCTGCAAGTATAAAAAATACCCAATTTCATTGACTTAAATAAATAGGGACTTTATTTTTCTAATATAAAAATTTTGGACATGAGTGATTGCTGGTGACAGTTCAGTATCTCAATGACATCAAGGCTCAGTGTCTTTCTGCAATTCTCTTGGACTTTTCCCCATGGTCACAAGTTGGCTGCTACAGCTCCAGATATTACATACAAGTTCATGGAAGGAAGAAGGGAGGAATTTGGGAAAGGGAAGGGCCATCCCTTTAAAGAGGAAAACAAGGGTGTTTCCCAAGACTCCCTAACCCTGTTTTGCTATCCCCTTACTTTTAACCATGCCTTGTATGCCAAAACTGGATCACATGACTCCATCCCTAGCAGCACAGATGGTTAGGAAAGATGAAGACAGGACCATCATAATCAGCCTAGACCAATTGTTATCCGCTGCACATGTTGCTACCTGGCATATTACTACCCACAACAATTTTAAACTGAGGAAAAAGGGGGAAGGTGGATATTGGCCATCATCTGTTATATAAATTCTGGTATCAGATTTGGGCTTTGCAGGATTGAACACATGGACGTGGGGGGTGAGGGGGAGACCTTCCAGGGACAAAGGACAGAGATAGAAAATCACAAGGTATGTGGGAAGACAAAAGAAATTAGATTTGGCTGGGTATAGGCAGCTGCACTTCTGATAATCTATCCTATAGAAATAAAACCACTGATTGTAAGGATATAGACACATGAAATTGTATTAGCAGGAAAAAAAAAGCCTGATAACGACCCATATGCCCATCAATAAGGTACTGTTAAATAAGTGTGGTATATCCATTTTATGGAATACTATGCAGCTAAAATATGGATAAATTAGCTCTATATCTATAGAGCCATTTGTTATCTAGCAAGAATGAACAAGTTGCAGAGAACTGTGTATAATTATTTTTTGCATAAGCAAGCAATGATATAATGGCCCCGTGTATAAAACCAGTGTAGTTTATATGAGCATGGAGAGCACAGAGAATCAGGTAGAAGTTATACCCAAGGCTAACACTGGATGTATAGGGGGCTGGGTAGGAAATGGAGAGGAGATTTTTTTTTTATGTAGCTTCGAGTGCTTGGTTGGAGTAAACAAATGTTTCTTTTATTATTTTGGAATGTGATTTAATCACAGCTTTTCAGAAGTACTTTGGAATTAGATTATGAAAGAGTTGAGTGCCACATGTGGACAGTCGGAAGCCACTGAAGTTTTTGGGCACGGGAATGACATGGTTAGGAAAATTAAGCGGGCAGGAGTATACAAAATGGATTAGAGGTGGGAGAGGCTGAGGATAGGAAGAACAATTAGAAAGTTCTTGCTGCTGCAGCTCAGTCAGAAGCTAAACAAGAACTAATCGGTGATAGCTAATAGCGTAGTGTCTCTGGAGAGAGGAAGAGGGAAACGGGCCCAGCCCAGAGCTTGAGGGTAGAAGGAATGGTCACGAGGGTGGGGTGGAGGGTGTTTTCCGCTAAATTGTGTCAACAAGCACATCTTGTCCTGTGAAAGCATGAGTAAATAAATGGCTATAAAACCAACCTTCTCTCTTCTCCCACCTCCAGTATTCACTTGTTTGACACTCACAATATAAAGTCTCAGAATAGCCATTGTCTTTTCGTGAGATTTGTGTGATCTCATGAAACCATCCTGTGACGTGTAACTCTTGGAAATACTTATTGGTGGCCCCCTAAAAGTGCGTTAACTCATTCACTCAGCAAAATTCTGGTACATATAAATGCTCCTTCATTCACTCCTTGAAGGAACAGCCTCAGTCCCTGCTCTTTTGGAGTTTCTGGTCCAAAGGAAAAGACTCACTAGGAAAGCCAGGTGCTAAGCGCTGTGGAGGATGGCTACTGGAGCCCTAACAAAGTGGACCTGGAGGGGGCAGGGAAGTGGGGACCAAGCTGAGACCTGAAGGAAGAGGAGGAATGGATCAGATGAAGAGAAGGACAGAGGGGCAGTCCAGATAGAAGGAAAAGCCATGAGCAAGGCCCTGAGGTGGGAAACAGCACCGCACATTTGAGGAACCAACGCCAAGGAGAGCTGGAGCGCAGGCTGAGGAGGAGTCAGAACGGCAGAGAGATGGCTGGGTGGGTTCCCACTGTGGCTCTCCAGGCTGGGAAGCAGGCTGGACCTCAGCCTAAGAACAACAGGAACCCAGAGGCTTGGAAGCAGAGGAGAAACATGGTCTCGTTTGCTTTTTTCCTTTGAGGTACTGGGGGCTGGGAATGAACCGGGGACCTCATGTGGGAAGATGGCGCTCAGCCACTGAGCCACATCGGCTCCCGTGAGTTGCATTTTAAAAACATCTATAACCCTGGCTTCGGCCAGGGGACATGACAGAGCATGCCCAACACCTGCAAGTGAGTGTGGTTAACGGGACCTCACTCCTCCTGCAGGTAAGAAAGAAGAAAGGGAGCCGGCAAGACTCCTCAGAGCAATGGGTTGGGGTCTGGAGAAAAGTAGGGAAGAGGGTATGGATGAGATGGGGATAAGGCAAGACGTTTTCTTCTCTGTGTGCCTCAATTTCTTCACCTTTCAAAGGGTACCTTCCTGGTACCTACCTCAGACACTGGCTGCAAGGTCACAATTCATACAAAGCTCTTAGAATAACAGTACCTGGCATACAGTGAATGCTCAGAAAAACGTTCCCTCTTGTTTCTGTTCTTGAAAGGCAGGCAAGGACTCTGTGGTCACGGATCTGTATCCTTTGGTCACATCCCGGGAAATGTTTGGAGCCCCTGGCCCAGGCAGGTCTCGGGACCATCAAAAGACCAAAGTTTGAACAAGCCTTACGTACAAACGTGGGCCGGGGGAGCCAGCGTGCAGGCGCTTGTCTTCCTGCGATTTAAAACTGCTAAGAGAGAACCCCCGAGGCGGGGTGGAGGAACTGCCTACTACGGTCTCCTCGCTGCCGGGGTCCCACGCCAGGCCTGGGGGGGCCCCCAGATGCCGCGGCCAGCCCCGCGTGGGCGGAGCCTGGAGGGCCAGGGGCGGGGCTGCGCGGCGGCGGGGCGGGGCCTGGCGTCAGCCCGCAGCCCCGCCCCCAGCGGAAGTGCCGCCGGGCCCGTCGCCCCGCCCCGGCCGGCTGTCCCCGGCGCGAGTCCGCTCCCGGAGCGGGCTGGGCCGAGGCCCCGGCGCTGGGTCCCGAGAGCAAGCCCGGGGTCCGTGCGTCTGGCCGTAGCGGGCCCCGCCCTCTGCCCCTCCCGCCTCCCCGCCCTCCCTCCCTTTCCTCCTGTCCGCGGCCGCGGGCGCCGCTGGGACGCTCAGGTAAAGTCTCCGCCAGCGCCGGCGCAGGTGTGGCCGCCTCCCGGGACGCGCGGGTCGGGGACAGGCCCCGGGCACGGGCCCGGCTTTCCCCAAAGCGGCTGTAACGCTAGTAGGGTCTAGGGGGCAGGCGGACGGGGACCCCGGGAGCGCTGGGCAGGAAGACGGCGAATCGGAAGCCCCGGCGCTGGGGAGCGCGCTGTTTGCGTCCCCGCGTCCTGCGCGGGCTCGGCCGCGCCCGCGGGCTCTGAGTTGGTGGGGTGGAGGCGGGTCCGCGTTGCGGCCCCCGGGGGTCGTCCTGCACCCTCTCCCCGCGGTGACTGGGTCTGACAGCCGCCCCGCCCGGGCGCTCACAATCCCAGGTTTGCAGAATGAAAATCAATAAAATCGACGGAATGGCAAAGAGCAAGAAACATGTTGGGTTGTTATTCTTTGCGTGTTCTTATGGCTATTTTACTTCCTTCTTGGAAAAAGATGGCTTCGGCTCGCATCTGGACCTCTGAGAGGGGCTCCAAAGGCTCCCCGGTTTCCCGGCAGGGGGCGGGGTCTGTCCTCCGCCCCGAGCCGCGCAAACTTCCCGAGCCGGCTGTGCGGGATCTGGCGGCGGGGAGGGGAGCCCAGGGCGCCCTTGGCTCCCGGAGATGACTTACCCCCCGCGCCTCATTGTCCGCACTTTAAGAAGATGGCCCCCCTCCGCCCCCATTGCCCCCGCTCACCACCCCCATCCCCCGGGGACCGCACCTCCTCCCCTCCCCCGCACTCTCCCTGGCGCTTTAAATAATGATATTTGCATGCAGGGAGTGATTCATAAATATGTCAGGGCCGGTGAAATATAGGCAACATTTCAAACTTTCTATTTAAAAAACATGAATTATGGCCGCGGAAAATGTGTTCCCATTTAAAGGCGATACGAAGTATTTGGTGTCTCGTCCCCAGGCCCATCCATCACGCAGACAATAAAGAGAGTTTTTCGCCCTGACACCCGCGATTTATGGGCGCCCTTCTCTGCCCTCATCACTCACCCGCCACGGCCGGCCCGGCGACAGGCCCCGCGGAGAGACAGGCGGGCGAGCCCGCGCGCGCACTTTGCGCCCTAGCCGGCCCCCTCAGACCGCCGCTTTCAGGGGGAAGCGCCCGCTCAGGGGAGCCGGGGGATCGGCGATGAGGGGCTGGCCGTCTAAGTGGAGAGAGGGGCCACACTCTGCCACCGCCACCGCCGCCGCTTCTGTGCGAGCCTTTCTCAGGGCTGGGGCCGAGCGCGCGCAGTGTCCGGGCCTCGCCCGCGGACGGCGGCGCGGGGAAGTTTGCAAAGCAGGGAGCAGGAGGTTCTGTCCGCGTGGGCTCCAGGTGTGCGGAGAGGAACAGAAAGGGGGAGGGGGGTTGTCTCCCAGGCGCCGATTCCGGGCCATTCTTCCCCTGGGAAGGCGTGCGAGTCCCAAGCTTTCTTTAGCCCTGCTGGTGGACGCTTCTGAACAAAGCTCTTTCTGCAACTTTTACAAAGCCCCCTCTCCTCAGCGCGATCCCCGCAAGCACATCCAGGGAGGCCGCGGCAGCTTGGAAACTATTTTTTACCGACAGGGGCGGAAATGAGGAGGGAGGGGTGCCTTTCCTAGCTCTTCGCCCCTGGCCAGCTTCGGCCGCCCGACTCCTTCTTGGCCCCCGGCTCCACCCCGCGCGCGCACCCCCTAGCGCGCTGGCCTTCCAAACTCGCCTCGGGATCTCGGCTACAGACTCGCGTCGAGGAAAGTTTGGACTACGTCTGCATCGGAATTTGCTTTCAGTTTTCGCTGCGGGCGGACTCCGCACCAGCAGAGGTGGGGGCTGCCCAGCCTGCGGGCGCCGCTTGTCCAGCGTCCCTCGGAGGCCCGACCTGCCGTTGCCCGGGCAAAAGGAGCCACCTCCCGTCCCGCGCTGGGCCGAGGCGTCCGCCTACACGCAAGCCAGTAGCGGTTCCTGCTAGATGCCTGCGAGCCGGATTTATTCTCATAAATGCAGCGCAAACAGCAGTCAGAGAAATCCTGTCGATTCTAAAAATGACAAGGTTGAATTTATTAGATCGAGATTCTTGTATAAAAGTGCAGAGAGGTGAAAAATTATACAAACTGCTCAACGTCCAGTGTGAACACCACGGCTGCTTCCAGCTTCTAGGGCATAGTAACATAACACAACTGAATATTTAAATTTATAACGGGGTATAAAATATCCTTATATTCTCGGTGTGTGCACATAGATTTAGGTTGGAAAAAATCTAGAATAAGTGTCTTTTTACAAACCCTGCTTGGGGGTAATCTGGGTTTGAGATAGTAGTTATGTCCAAATAACTACCCAGCGAATATTACCTAGAATCAGTGGATCCCGCATCGTGGACGGGATCTGCTCTTTAAATCCTGGCAGCAGGGCAGAGGTGTAATAAATACTTTGAAGAAAACTAGGTAGCAGATAAATCAACCACTGCATCGACACACTATTTCTGGGTATAGAAATAAATACTCCCACTAAGTCGGCTGTAGAGAGCCACAGATAAGGGGCCTTTGGGTCCTGCCGCCCCGGGCGCCGAGCCCGATGGGGTGGGCTACATTCGATGCGCAGAATCCGCGGTCTGGGACCTAGGCTCAGAGAGAGGGTCGGGGGGGACGTCCAGCACGGCCGCGCCTTGGGGGTTCTTCCCTGTTCAGGCGCCTCCCGCGGGGCGATGAGCTCGGTGGTGGAGAGCAGGGCCTGGGGTCCTGCGGGCAGCCCTTTTCCCTCAGGCACCGTCAACCACCCCCCTCAATCCTGGCCTCACCCGAGGACTGGCAGGGCCGGTTGGGGCCTGTCAGATTTGGAGAAAGCGTGCAGAAGAGGGCGGGTCGCTTGGTTCCATGACTCCCCAAAGCGCGAAGCCCGAGGCCCCTGGGAAGGAGTCCACGATTTTGCGCCAGTACCGAAGCCAGGCCCCATCCACCCCCGCGGGACGCCGGTGTGAGGCTGTGATTTACTTATGAAATACTCGGCGCCCCTTCCCATACTTCATGCCAGAGCGCAGATGGCCGTTGGGTCTCCTGCGCATATTTGCAAAGCCGTCAGCAAGGTCAGCGACATTGCAGCTGTGAATAGTCCGGGATCAAAATCACTACGTCTAGAATAGAGCGCTTGCAAGCGTCCACCCATCTCTGTCCTGGTCTGCCTTTTCTCCTGGAGGCTCCAAATGCGCCCCCACGCTTATGCAGGCGCAGACCTTCTGCGAGCCCCTGCTTGGGGAGAAATTAGAGAGGACTTTGTCAGGAGCTCCTGAGACCCGCACACGCTCCTGAAGCAGCCCTGCCGCGAGAAAAATAACCCCGGCCCTGAGGATGCCCTCCTCCAGAGTGTGACTGTGCACGAAGTGGTATACACGGTATACGGCGAGGAGGGAGAGTGAGTAGGAAATACCCTTGCAAGTAAGGAAAGGTGAAAAGAAGAGGAAATAAGGAAGAAAAAGGCTAAGGAGACCCCCCCCAAAAAAAAAAAAGAAGCCGCAGAGGAAACAAAAAGGAGGGGGCGGGGGTGTGGAGAGGGGGGCAGTGGGAGAGGAGAGCGGAGGAGGGCACAGCAGGGACGAGGCCCCAGAACCAGACCAGGCCGCGGCTCCAGCACGCCGGTGCCTCCGGCGCCCGAGAAGCGGTCAGGGCCGCGCAGGACCTCGTCCCCCACGAGCCCCGAGAGTCTGGGCTCCGCTCCCAGTCGGGCGGGGCCCGGCTGGGTCCAACGGCCTCGACGGGCTCTTTCTCTGCCCCCTCCCAGAGGACCGCAGGGCGTGGCAAGGCCAGGGTGGGGGAGGCCCCTGGGGGCGCACGCCAGTCCGGGACTGTTGGGGCGCTCTGGGCCAGACTTTCCAGCTCGCCGGGCCTGACCTGTCAGGCGGATTATCTTCGAGGGAGATTAATAGGGGAGGCGGGCTGCAATAATAATCGTTTTGTTTGATGTGACAACTCTGATAGGCGTTGATTTACTTACAAACTGATAGGCTTTTAATTGAGCGCCTCCGCCGAGCCCGAGATGAAAGGGAAGCGGCGGTGAAAGGCGGCCCGCCTGCCCTCCGGCCTCAATACTGATTAGCCATCTCGACAGTGAATAGTTCAAGGCATTTTCAAACTTTTTCCTCCGCTCTCTCCCCTTCCTTCTCCTCCTCCCACCCCCTCCTCAAATATCTGCCAGCCCTCTTCTTTTTTCGAGAAAACAAATCATTTCCATTGTGTGCAAATAAAATCCGCAGGACATCCCTGCCAACCGCCGCTGGGGGTTGGAGGCCTTAGGCCTAGCGCGGGGTAATTAATAATAACCCCCCATCCCCGAGGCCCGCGCGGCCTTCCGGGGTTTGGCCTCCCGGGCGAGTGGCACAGGCTGGGACACTGGAGCCTCCAGAAGGACCAGGGCGCAGAGGGCCCTAGGTGCCCCCGTGCGCTCGGACCTCCGGAGTTGGGTGTTGAGGAGAGCAAACGCTCGCGGACCACCGCCAGCGTGCACGGGGTACCGCGCAGATCCACGACCGGTCCCGGCCCAGTGTCGCAGCGTCCATTCACCGGCTCTTGAGGCTTTGGGTGCTGGGGCTGTCGCCCCTGAACCGGCGGACCTACGAAAGCTGCTGGAGGCAAAAAGCCTCAGTATGAGTCTGGAGACTGGATCTGCGGGAGAGGGACGCCCCCGGCCCGCGGGTTCCCCCAGCCCTGGCTGCGGCTCCAACCTCAGTGCCCGGGCCTCGAGGGAAGGCCACGGCGACACGCGGCCCAAGGCCAAGCTCGCTGCGCTGGGAGCTACGAGGCTGTTCTGGGCCAGCACCGTGACAGCCACACACTCAACAACCCAGACAGACACTAATACACCAGCAGGACACTAGCCACCTCCCAGACACGCGGCAGCGACAGTTTAAGGATCGTCCTGCCCTCAGAAACCAGCACCTGGGACTCGCTCCCGGATAATCATTCAGACAACCTCACGACCTCGCGTGTGGCCTCGCCACCTTCTCCCCGCTTCATCCTCCTCCTCGGCTGTCGCTGAAAACCCTTTGCACACTCGTGTGGTCTGACACCTACATACACACACACAGACCAACGCTGGCCCAAAACGCACACCTGCCTCACTTCCCTCATCTCTTCTCTCCGTACTATCTTTAGTCAGGTTACCGTCTCATAAAGTTTATCCACTTCGAAAATCTAGGGCTAAGATTAAAACAGAGAAAGAATGCCTACGAGAAAATTCTAAAACTCACCCCGGAAAGTTCTCAGTACCTGTGCGGAAGGGGAGACAGAGACAGAGGTGGAGAGGGTGGGGTGAGAGAGGAGAGGGCGAGCACGCCGAGGGCAGGTCCTAGGCTGAGTCCCCGCGCGGACCCTGCCCCCAGTGTGGGGCGCGCGCTGGTCGAAACCCGGTCTGCAGGCCCGGCCTCCGCCCCCCGCGCGGGCACAGACTGGCTCCCGGCTTCCGCGCTCCCAGCCCCACCATTTATCAAAAGGACTTGACAACAAAAGAAGAGCCGGGGCGAAACGGGGGGAGGGGAGAGTCCAAGTCTCCCGAGTCCTTCTCCGAGGGGTAGGGGGGATCGCGTCCCTTTCCAGTTTCGGCGAGTTTCCGGAGGTGACCCCGAGCTCTCTCTGGCGGCTACCAAAGCCCTGAGAACTCACGCAGCGGCCCAGGCATATAGTCACACTTGTGCACCCAGATCCAGGTACACGGCGGCACGCACAGCGCCTCCCCTCTTCCTTCCAAAGCACCCGAGTGACGGTGCAAATCGAGGGGAACGCGGCAGTCCCGCACCGCTTCCCAGGCAGAGCCCGGGTTCCCACAGTCGCTGCCCCCTCCCTCTCTCGCTCCTTCCCTCCGCTCCCCTTGCGCAGGTCAGTCCCGTCTCCGCGTTCCGAGAAATTGGAGCTAGCAGCCCCGCAGAACCCCGGCGCCCGAGCCTGCGGGGACAGCGCGGGGCAGGGGCGGGTTAGGGAGAGGGCCCGAGTGAGTCTGAGACCCATCTCCCCGTACACACGCGGTCACCTTTCTTCTCCTTCGCGGCCTCTAAGCCCTAGACACAGTCCGAGGGGGTCAAAGAATGTGAGCCGGAGGGTTTATTCCACCATTGACCTCCAGGACTCGAGGTTAGGTCTGTGTTGCGGCTGTTGAAAAGAAGTCTCCGAGTTTGGGGACCGGGCATTGCGGAGGGTGGTACCCGCGGCTGGGAGACTGCCTGACACCCGTAAGCTACGCGCCCCCGGGAGATTATCCCGGGAGGGAAAATCACCCGTGCGAGACATCGCCGCCGCGCGTCTCTGATACCCTGAGACGCCCCGAACTCCGCAGCCCCAAATGACAGAAGCCCCAGAGGTGGAAGTGCGTCTCCCTCTCCGACTTGGCGAGGGGCGAGGCGGGGACCCGGGGCCTGCGCGCCCTCCTGCACCCTGGGCGCACCTGCGCACTTTACTCTCACGATTCATTTTCCTGCCACTGAGCGCCTCTTTCTCCTCTTTCATTCTTTTTTCAGCGCCTCCCCACTCCCATCCCGGGCGGCTGCCCCTCTTTCCCCCTCCTCTGGTTCCCCCTCGGTCTCTTCCTTCCTCTCGGTCTCTCTCCCTCTTTTTCCCTTCAAGTCGCGCCCGCCTTGTAATCAGCAACAAAAGCTGACATAAATCACGGGCGGATTGACAAGAGCTGACAAATAACTGATTGATTGCGGTCGAGGAACATTGACAATTGATGGAGGGGTGGAGATGCCCAAAGAACGGGGGGTGGGGGGAAGAGAAGAGAGGGCGGCAGGGGAGAGTCAGAACCGGGGGAGGGGGGTGGCTGAGTGTGAAACAGAGGACACATGTGACCCCGCACCTGCCCCAATCGGCGCGGTCCCGGCAGTCACGTGGCCAGGAAGGGCGGGGAGCAGGGCGCCCGTCCCCGAGCCCCGCCGCCGGTGCCTTCGCTGCCCACCTAGCTTCTGGTTTCTCCGCCGCCGAGTCTCTAGAAATCAAAGCGGGCGGGCGAACTTCCTTCACCACCTTTCCTTACGCTGGCGGCCGCGCGGCGCAAGATCTCAATATCTGAGGAGAGACCATTAGGTGTGTCGGCCCCGCCCGCCCCTGGAGTTGACAGTCCCGCTGGGGTCCAGACTCTCGCCGGCACTCCTTCTGGACACCTCCGCGGTCTGTTCCTCACACGCACTCCCAGCCAAAAGATTTCCGTCTATTTCCGAGTTGGGGAAAGGAAGGAAGACGAGGTGGGGAAAAAAAGAGGGAGGCGGCGGATGGCAAACGTAGAATAAGCGTCCATGTAGTCCTCCGAGCGAAACCGAGGGAGGGGACTCGCGGGGAGGGCGGGGAGGAGAGAGCTGCCCATTAAAGCCAGCGCTGAGAGTCCTGGCGGCGGCGGCGGCGGCGCGGGGCGCGTCACATCCCCTTGACCCTCCAATCACCTCGGGCTCCCATTTGATTGGAAGGCGGCAAAGGCTTTAATCTCCCCCTCGGTGCAGCTGCTTTTGAAGTGAGTTTCCTCGCCAGAGCCCGGGCTGGACAGGCAGCGGCTCGCATCGCAGAGCGCAGCGCCGGCGCGGGGCGGCGAGAGCGCAGCGCAGGGGCGCAGCCCGCCGCGGACACGGCGAGCCGCCCGGCACTCCCGCAGTCCAGCCGGCTCCTCCGCCGGGCCCGGGCTCCGCGGCCCGCCACCCAGGATTATTCGCTTCTGGCTCCGGGCGCCGAGAAGGCTCGCTGGACGCCGGTGGCCGCCGCGCCATCTCCTCCTGCTGCTGCTGCTCCTGCTCCCCGGGCGAGCGCGCAGCCCCCAGCCCGCCCCGCGCCTCCCGGAGCCCTCCCCCCGCTGCTCCCATGCGCGCGGGTGGGTCATGAGCACAGCGCCCTCGCTTTCTGCCCTAAGAAGCAGTAAGCACACCGGCGGCGGCGGCGGCGGCGCGGACCCTGCCTGGACCAGCGCGCTCTCTGGAAATAGCTCCGGCCCCGGCCCAGGCTCGTCCCCGGCCGGCAGCACCAAACCTTTTGTGCACGCCGTGCCCCCCTCCGACCCCCTGCGCCAGGCCAACCGCCTGCCCATCAAGGTGCTGAAGATGCTGACGGCACGGACTGGCCACATTCTGCATCCCGAGTACCTGCAGCCCCTGCCTTCCACGCCCGTCAGCCCCATCGAGGTAAGGATCGCGCTGGGCCCGCCACCCTGGCTGCTGTCCCACGGGGTTTCTTTCTGTCTGGAACTGGGGAGGGGGTGTCGGAGTGATTCAGCTCCGGGGGGGGGGGGGGGGGGGAGGGGCAGTGCTTCCGCACACCTCAAAACTAGGGCGGAAAGGGGGGAATGAAGAATGGGGTGTGCATGCTAGGGGGCAAGGTGGCCAAAACTCGTTTCCCCTTTGGTATCTAAGTCGCTACTCTGACCCAGATGCCCTCCCTCTCCGCCCCGAAACAGGTCTGAGATTCTGACGGCAAAGTCGCCGTCCCCCCACCCCCGAGCTGGTATTTGTCCACAGTCTATGAGGCGCCAACAGTCCAAGCCCTTATTCTGAAGAATTACGGGGAGTGTGCGGGGGGTAGGGGTGGGGGTTACAGTTCTGAGTGTGGCAGCCGAAAACCGAAACATTTTGTGAGGTTTTTGGTTTTTGTTTTTGCAAATCTAGTTAGCGCTCGGAGAGGGCAGGGAAAGAACCTGGATGGCGTGGTGGGGGTGTATGCCGCTTTCCCAAGGGCGAGAGTGTTTGTTGGGGGTGTGGGGGGGTGCAGCCTGGAATTGCGCCTCGGGGCTGGGAGGCTTCCGGGCGATTGCGGACGGGCGTTTGAATCCGAGAAGGCAGGGTTCTAAAGGGTTTCCCCTTCTTTTTCTGTGTGCCCCCACTCGTCCGACCCCACAGCTCGATGCCAAGAAGAGCCCGCTGGCGCTGTTGGCTCAAACATGCTCGCAGATCGGGAAGCCCGACCCCTCGCCGTCCTCCAAACTCTCCTCGGTCGCCTCCAGTGGGGGCGGCACGGGCGGCGCCGGTGGCGGCGCCGGGGGCGACAAGGACGCCAAGTCGGGCCCCCTCAAGCTGAGCGACATCGGCGTGGAGGACAAGTCGAGTTTCAAGCCGTACTCCAAGCCCGGCTCGGATAAGAAGGAGCCGGGAGGCGGCGGCGGCGGCGGCGGTGGTGGCGGGGGCGGCGGCGGCAGCGGCGGGGGGGTTTCGGCGGAGAAGTCGGGATTCCGGGTACCGAGCGCCACCTGCCAGCCATTCACTCCCAGGACAGGCAGCCCGAGCTCCAGCGCCTCGGCCTGCTCGCCGGGAGGCATGTTACCCTCGGCCGGGGGCGGCCCGGAGGGCAAGGAAGACAAGAAGGACTCGGACGCGGGCGGCGGCGGCGGCAGCAAGGGCGCCGGGGGCGCCTCGGCAGAAGGGGGCCCCACGGGGCTAGCGCACGGCCGGATTAGCTGTGGCGGCGGGATTAATGTGGACGTGAACCAGCACCCGGACGGGGGGCCGGGGGGCAAGGCTCTAGGTTCGGACTGCGGAGGCTCTTCGGGCTCCAGCTCCGGCCCCGGCCCCAGCGCGCCCACGTCCTCCTCCGTGCTGGGCTCTGGGTTGGTGGCGCCCGTGTCGCCCTACAAGCCGGGCCAGACAGTGTTTCCTCTGCCTCCCGCAGGCATGACCTACCCGGGCAGCCTGGCCGGGGCCTACGCCGGCTACCCGCCCCAGTTCCTGCCGCACGGCGTGGCGCTCGACCCCACCAAGCCCGGCAGCCTGGTGGGGGCGCAGCTGGCGGCGGCCGCGGCCGGCTCTCTGGGCTGCAGTAAACCGGCCGGCTCGAGCCCCTTGGCTGGGGCGTCGCCGCCGTCGGTGATGACAGCCAGCTTGTGCCGGGACCCGTACTGCCTCAGCTACCACTGCGCCAGCCACCTAGCAGGGGCGGCGGCCGCCAGCGCGTCGTGCGCCCACGATCCGGCCGCTGCGGCCGCGGCGCTCAAGTCTGGATACCCGTTGGTGTACCCCACACACCCGCTGCACGGCGTGCACTCATCGCTAACGGCCGCCGCCGCCGCGGGCGCCACACCACCCTCCCTGGCCGGCCACCCCCTCTACCCCTACGGCTTCATGCTCCCCAACGACCCGCTCCCCCACATCTGCAACTGGGTGTCGGCCAACGGGCCGTGCGACAAGCGCTTCGCCACGTCCGAAGAGCTGCTGAGCCACTTGCGGACGCATACGGCCTTCCCCGGGACGGACAAACTGCTTTCGGGCTATCCCAGCTCGTCGTCTCTGGCCAGCGCCGCCGCGGCCGCCATGGCTTGCCACATGCACATCCCCACTTCGGGAGCGCCGGGCAGCCCCGGGACGCTGGCGCTGCGCAGCCCCCACCACGCGCTGGGACTCAGCAGCCGCTACCACCCCTACTCCAAGAGCCCGCTCCCCACGCCCGGCGCCCCGGTGCCCGTGCCCGCCGCCACCGGACCCTACTACTCGCCCTATGCCCTCTACGGACAGAGACTGACCACGGCCTCGGCGCTGGGGTATCAGTGAGGGCGGCCGGGAGGGCTAGCGAGGAAGAGGAAGGAGCGTGGGGGAGGGGTGGAGGCGAGCGAGGGGGCGAAATTCTGGGGAGGGGTGGGAGCAGGGCCGAGGCTAGAGACACCCGCGCTGGGGGCCAGGAAAGGGGGAAAGTATATATTCTATCTATCTACCCGACAACAGCGATCGAGACCCGGTGGGAGACTCCCCTTTCCCCACCTCTCACCTCCCCACCCAAACTTTATAAAAGTTGAAAAAAATATCATTTGACTTTTTATAGAAAAAAAGGAAAAAAAAAATAATTGAGAATGTGTTCATCTGAGGACTGCATCGGTGGACACTGGTATTTATTTATGTTAGCTCCAAGCAGACCCGTGGTTCAAAAGTGCATTATTTAGTTTGAACTCCGTAGGTAAAAAGGAGGAGGAAAAAAAATTAAAGCTTGAGGGTAAAATGTGGAATACAAACCCTCCCGTCCCTTGTAGATTATAAATAAAAACAAAACCACCACAGAACTAGAGGTCTTCTCTTTAATGTTACTTTAAAATTGCTATGATTGTATTGTACGTTCTTATTTAATGTCTGATTGAAACACAAATTTACATGCATGTTTGTTACAAAAAAATGAAAAAAAAAACAAAACAAGTCACAATTTGTCAGCTCTGATTTCAAATTGCAATTATTTTTAAGGTGTATACCATCGAAAGAGAATGGGTATTTTTTTGTATGTATTCTGGAAGAAAACAACAAAAAAAAAGGAAAAACAATTCTATTCCAAAACCTCATTTGCCTTATTTTGTTCTTTAAAAGGAACACTTAACTATTTTTAATTTTTAAGTCCACCCGCTGAGAAGGGGACAAGTAAGGTTTACGTCATGTACTAAAATAATAGACAATGTATCGCTTTAAAGATTAAAATTCCGTATATTTGATGTATTAAAAGGTTTTACTTGTTCTTCTTATCTTTTTTATTTTTGGGTTCGAGAGAGAAACGAGCACGGCCACCGCGGGTTCCGGGGCCGCACAGCTATGCCTTCTTCCCAGGACTGTGGCCGCATTTCCGATTGTTTTGTTGTGGTTTTCTAGAAGAGGCTAAGGCTTCAGAGGGCCTTGGGGAGAATCTTTTTAAAGAGGGAATTTCACAATTCGGAAAGGTAGTGCCCTTTTCATTTTATCTTTATTTAATTTTTCTCCCAGCAGCCGATTTGTTAAAAGTGAAAGGAAGATAAAAGAAGAGGTGGTTTTTTTGTTTGTTTGTTTGTTTTAAATTTACCCTTGAGATTTTTGGGCGTTTGAGTTTCGTTTTCTGCGGAGAGCCGCGCAGGCTGGGACTCGCTGGCCGCGGCTCAACCCCCGGGGTGCGCGGCTGTCGGCTTTCCCGATCTCTCCTCCCCAAGCATCCGCTGCCCCGGCGATCGCCCAGAGAAATTGGGGGACCGCGTGGGGGCCGCTTGGGGAGCTGTTTCCCCCGGCCTGGGGAGAGCGCGCCGGAACCTTCTGGCCTTCGGAGCGAAGGGGGTTCGCGCTCATTTTCTTCTCTGGCAGCAGAGGGCCCGAGGTGGCCGCCAGCCGGCCCCCCCACCCCACCCCCGGCCCCTCCGTGCCTCCTCGGGAGCCCGGACCCGCGGAGGGTGGGCGCCGAGGCTGCTTTTCCCCGTCCTGCCGTCTCCGCTGCGGGCGCTCCATTCCGGTCGGCGCCGCAGGAGCGCGCGCTGGAGCCTGACACCGGAACCCCCTCCAAGTTCGGCCCCAGCGAGGGCCCGGCGCCCACTCTCGGCCTCGCTGGGATGCCCAGGTGGGCGCCGAGTGCCGCCCTGGGTTGCGAGCTCCGTCCTGCGAAGGCGCTGCGGGATCCCGAGTCGGGCGGCCGACTCCTGCGGTGAGTGCCGCCGCCTTCTCCCCAACCTGGGCGGCGGGACTGAAGTGCCTGGAGCGCCAAAGACCCACGCAGAAAAAAGCCCTACTCTTTCATTTGCTGCGGGGTGGCGGGAGTCGAGATCCAGACCCCACCCCGCCCCGCCGCCGCACACACCCTCGCACTGCAGGCCTGGGCGCGAGCTCCGGTCTTCCGGTGTCTGCGCGCCCGCGCTCGGGTGTTTGCGGGAGCTCTGGGCCCACAGCGCGCCACGGCGGGATCCCGGCCCCGTAGGATCGCCGCGCCCCGAGCTCCTCGCTCCCCGGGGTCAGGCCGGGCTGGGTTCTCGGAGCCCCCGGCCTCCCTCCGCGCCCAGCTCCCCCTGCCGCCGCGCAGAGTCCGCACTCGGCCTCAGGCCTGGGTCCGGCCACCGCGCGGCCTCGGTCGCCATTTGCACGGGGGTTGGCGACTTCAGACTTTCCACCCCTCTCCCAGCGCCAGCCTCGCGGCTGCAGAGCCTTTTCCCGGGTGGGACGCAAAGACGCCCCCCGTAACTCGGGGAGCTCTCAGACCGCCGAAGGGGACTTGGAGGAGACTGAGGCTCCGCGGCCCTGTCCCCGGAAGGGACTGTCACCAGCGCCTCCGATCCTCATTCCTGCGCGCCCCGAGACCCCGACGCGGGGCTGCCTCCCGAGGAGGACCCGGCCGGAGGCGATCGGGGACGCGGCAGCTGGACTGCCACTCTGTCGGGCAGAACGAGACTGGCCTGAGCCGGGCCGGGCCTGGCTCCTTGAGGGTCCCGGGCGCCGGGGCCGTGTGTCACCCCCGGGCTCCCTGACAGGGGCCCCCGGGCCCGCCACGCCTGGCTCATGGGACGCCGCCCAGGCGCGGAAGGACCCAGAAACCCCCCTCTCCTGGGATTCAGGCCTGAGACCTGCAGGGAGACAGACTAGGGAGGTCCATGCCTTCGTCTCCCTCCCAACCTCATATTTTATTCACCAAAATAAAAACTAAAAACCCTTAAAATGTTCATGTGCCTCTTCCCGAAAGAGCTGCTCAGAGGTTGGGGTGGAAGAAAAGATTCCTCGACGTGTTGGACGGAGCCCCGTCCTCCAGGGCGCAGGGTTAGTGGGGGAGGGTGCCAACGGGGGGCCGCGATGGGTGCAGGCCGAGGTGCGAACACCCTCCCCGCGGCGCACCCCGTGAGCACACGCCCCTCCCCGCGGTGCGCCGCTCTCGCGCTTTCTCCGGCCCCGCGGCGGGGTGCCGGCCGCGCCCGCCGACGGCCGCTGGAGCCGGGGCGGAGCGCGGCGTGTCCGCTAGGCGGCGCTGCGGGGCCCGGCGGAGCGGGAAGGAGACCCGCACGCCCCGCCGGCGCGCGGGCGGCAGGCCTGGGCTGTCCTTGCGGGACCGCGCGCCTCCACCTTCGCACGCCTTTCGGGGGCGGTGGCCGGGCGTCCCCGCTCTGTCGTCCCTCGCTCCTTCTCGCCTGCTGCCGGCCGTCTCCCCTGCTCTTCTCTCCAAGCTCCGGCTTCTGCAGTTGTTCTCCTTTCGCTCTCTCCACGCGTCCCCGAGGTCTCGGGCCCCTCCCCAGCCCGTGTCTCCTGCAGGTCATCTTGTCTGCAGCACCGAAGTGGTCCCCACACATCCAGGCACTCCTTCACCCCCTCCTTCACTGATTATTTCCTAGCTCCTACCCCCTGCCAAGGGCTGACCATCCCTTTGCCCACGTGATTACACAGATGGAGAAACTGAGGCTCAGGCCTGGCAGCCAGTGGCAAGGCCCTGCTGAAAAAGCCCAGGTCTTTCCTTCCACCCACGCCATCCCTGCCTGCCCCTCTGGTGGTGACCCTGAGTAACCTGAGCATCCTTGTGCCGGGTGACTGCCCCTGAAAGAGGGGTCGGCTGCCCAAATCTGTTACAGACCTGTGTACCTCCGGGTCTGCACACTCAGCACAAACAGCGGCACCTGCTGACAGCATGTACTTACCCATGGCGTGTGTGTTTGCACACTTTCGCCCTCACTTTCACAGAGTCCACCTGCTCAGATCAGGCACACATCTGCCCTCGCACGCAGGTCAAAGAAGGAAAGGAGCAGAGCACGGTCTTTAAGCAGCGAGGAAAGGCAGATGAAAAAAGCCCCTCTAGTTGGTGCTTTGAGAAACGTATTGAAGTTGCCCAGAGGGTGCAGGCTGTCCTGGGGGACAGCCTCCCAGGCTTTCCTGCCCTCACGGACTTAGGGCTCCTCTCCCACCCCGGCCCAGCCAGTGCTCAGTGTGGCTGCAAAGCCCAGGCCAGCCCACGCTCATCCGTCATGGGCTACGTCAAGCCTATATTTTCCTATACCAGCCCAGTTAAATGTCCCAATTCCACAAGTCGTTAGAACCTTATCATTTCATCTCCTCGGGTGTTTGTCACTTCCATTTTACACATGAAGAAACTGAGGCTCAGCGAGGCAGAACGAGCTCGAGGTCAGGTAAGCAGCGAGTGATAGCGTATTGGCAGGGTTCTCACTTCGGCTGATAACAAGTGAGGAGATTTTAAAGCACAGTGATGCCTGGGAACCAGAGATTCTGATTCACCTTGGGTGGAGGAGATGGACATATGTTGTTTTTGAGGGCCTCAGTGCTTTTTAACTATTATAGAGCCTTTCAGACCTATGCAGAGGTAGGAAGATTAGTGAGTAGCCCCCCTGAAACGTTCCCCAGCCTCTTCTTCTCTCCTCCGTATCCCCTCCCACTCGCCCCACCCTGCCACGATCATGAAGCGAATGCAGATGCAGCTCAGCGTTTCATCCCCTCAGGTGTTCCTCGCTTGCAGGCAGGGTCAGATCCCACTGTGCTGGGTATTTGAAGCTCCTCCACCTGGCAGGCTCCCAGTCCAGAGATGATCCCACTGCACCCCTCAGTGGAGACCTGAGGACACTGAGGCTATGGCTCAATTCTCCAGTTAGTGCATGGATCAGCGGGCATTTGCACCCATTTCCATCAGACCCAGAGCCCAAGCACTTACCCCTCCCCTGTGCTGGGGTTCCTAAGAATCCCAGGGATACTCTTGCCAGGGGGTGCCCCAGGGCTTGTGTCTGGGCAGTGAAGAGGCTCCCGAGACTATGGCTCAGCAGCAGCACCTGGGGCGGCACCCATGGCACCCAGGCACCCATGGCACAGGGGGCGTTCTGAAAGTCAGAACAGCTTACTGCCACATGGGGCGACCGAAGGCGCACAGATTTGCAATTAGACCGAGCTCAGTTAACTTTTTGTTCCACCGCTGGCTCAACTCTAGATTCAGGACAAGCCACATCAGCTCCGGCCCTCAGTTTCTTCATCTGTAAAATGGGACATTGATACCAACCTTCTGTGGTTGTGGTGAGGCTCGAGTGAAATAATAAATGTGAAAACGCCCCTCACGCTGCCTGGCCCATATAGGCTCTTAGTAACTATGGCTTTCTTGCCTTCTTTTCTCCCCAAAGTCTCATTTCATCATGACCAAATCCTCTTGCTCAAGAACTTCCCGTGGCTCCCTGTGGCCCCTGGCTCAAATCCTCATTGCACCACTTGGCCATCAGGGTGCCCGTCCTTATCGCCTATCTTTTGTAATAATCTGTCTTTTGTTCTGGCCCCTTACAGTTTAGACCCTTTTCCAGCCAGTTATCCCCGTCCCCATTCCCCAACATCCTCCTCCGTTGTGCCCATCATATACCCCTTCCCTAGACTATCTTCCCCCCTCCATGTCCTTCAAGATTCTCTGAAGACTTTCTTCTTCCAGGAAGCCTTCCAGCTTTCTCCCCACTACACAATGATCTTTTCTGCACTTTGCATTCCCTTAGCATTTAATGCAAAGGCAGAGGGCAGAGGCATAAAGGCTTAAAGAACATAAATGTTGTTCTCTCTCAGTCTGGAGGTGGGCAGCCCAGGCTAAGAGCGGCCTTCCTTCATCAGGGACCCAGAGTTCTTCTATCCTGGACTCTGTCGTTCCACCCAGGAAGGCTTCATCCTCAGTCTAAGGTGACTGCTTAAGCTTGGCTGCCGTCACCTCATTCCACACAAGAGGAAGGAGGACGCAACCTCCTGGAACAACCCTTCAGCTTATACCCTGTTGCACAGAACTTAGCCACACGGCCACACTTAGCCCAAGGGAGGCTAGGAAGAGCAGGCTTCAGCAGGGCACAGCGCAGCCTCACGTGAGGCCAGGGCGCTGTTACCAAGGAGCATGAGGGGGACAGGAGTGGCCACGGGACATGAGCAGGCGCCGCTGCAGGCCACAGGAGAGAGCCCCTCTTTGTGATGGCTTTTGAGGGGGTCGCTGAATGGTGACTTCAACCTCTAAACCACAGGTTCCTGTTGGTAAAGTGGGCAGGGGTGGTGCCCAGGAAGCCCCCTGAGTTGTACATCGGGGTCGGGGGGTTTTGTTCCCTTTAGAGTAGAAATTGTCAAATATAGCTTTTTACTCCTGTGAAGAACTTTGGTTAGAGACCAGTCGTTATGGCCCTGCGCCCCCCTCCCAACACCAAGCCAGGAATTTTCTTTAAAACATTTAAAAAGCTGGATGGAAAGGGCTTAGCATTGTCAACCGTCCTCCCCCCTTCCATGTGTCTGATAAAAAATCTAAAAAAATAAAACACTGGATACAGCCTCCAACTCAAAATAAAGGCAGACCTCTTCTAAATCAAGTTTGAGTTAACCCTGCCCTAAATAATTACAGTATAATTATAGGAAACTAAAAGAAACAAAACAGCAACAACGAACCCCACCAACAGTACTGCTGAACCATAGCACCAGGCGAGCAAGTTTTCAGCCTGCATCTACGCGCCTGCCCACCAGGACCCGCCGGGACCCTCACGATGGGTCCGGGGTGTGGGCGGTGGGAGGCGGGAGACTTGGGAAGGGGGAGCCACTGCAGAGTTCTCACGGACCTCTTTGTGTGTCTCTCTGTTTCTCTGCCATTCCGTGCTTTACAAACATCTCCTCTCCCCCATATCCTCCAGGGGCAATTCCTGTGGTGTGGGAATTCTGCACCATCCACAGCAGTAATCCTTAACCCTTTAGTGGGTGGAGGGAAGGACGCAGAAACCACAGGCTTTTGGTGAGAATCCAATAAAAGCTATGGACGCTCTCCCTAGCAAGAAGTACGCGTACAACATCAGAAAAATAAGTTCAGGTAGTTCATGGGCTTGCAGATTTGAAATCCTTGATCTTGAAGGAGATCCGAGATTTTTTTATAAAAAGAGCATGCCTTTGGGAATTGCCCCAGGGGACTCTTGGGTTTTCCTTTCCAAATTATTCTGACCAAGAGGACATTCCAAGTATTCTGTATAATTAACTATAATAAATAACATTTATGACAACCCATCACCACAGGCCAGTATTAACTTGTGCTGTCCTCAAAAGAATTCTGTGAGGTGGGTATTATGAGCCCCTCTTTATAAATGAGGAAACAGAGGCACAGAGAGGTGAAGTGATTTGCCCAAGGTCACACAGAAGGAAGGGGCATTACTTGTGTACCTGGTGACCATTACCTCTCTACACTGAAGTCATACACATTTGCCCTTCTCCCCAAATGTGGGTGTCTGACGGCAGCCAGCGCTGCGCTGGAGCCACCTTGTACCAGCCTGCGAGAGCCAATGTGCCCATCGCTTCCCAGTTCCTCATTCAGCGGGGTTGTGTTGGTAGCTTAAAATCAGCCATGGTGGGAGAATTTGCAACACAGCGACTGGCAAACAGTTCAAATCAAAGCTGTTCTTTCCCCACAGAGCTGCTTGTTGAGCATTTAGCAGCACAGCTCCTCCATCCCACTCAGATGGCTGCGACCTGCTCACGCAGCCCCCACGCCCTGAGGAAGGAGGGTGCCGCTCTGGGCCAGTGAGGCAGATTCGGGACCTGGTCTGCTGGCCCTAGGCTCAGAGGGGAGGGGTATTTGGGGTAGAGGGCAGCCTCCCCCTCTGACCCCACGGGATGCGGGCCATCCTCCAGCCGCCCTGGGTGCTGACCCTCTCTCGGAACTCAAGTCGGGTGGCCTGGGGACTTGAACCCCTTTCCCACAGGGGTCCTGATTTATCACCTCAAGCAGCCTGAACTCCGAGGGGTGATTCCGGCAGCCCACCTGCCGTGGGGAGCCCTTGGCTGCCGGCAAGTTCCTGCAGCCTGCCCAGCCCGCCCTCCTCCCTCAGACCCTCGGCTGGTAGTGCCGCCTGCTCTCCTCCCCCGCCTTCTGGGAGTCCACTGCTAACTTCCCAGCGGGGCCAGGCAGATGTGGCAATGCACGTTCTCTGACTTCTGTCCACAGGGAAACTCCAATCCAACAGCAAGCATTCCAGGGGAGGCTGCCCTGGTATCCTCTCACCAGGCAGAGTCTCATGCCACAGCAAAGAAACTAGATTATGAGTATGACTACCACTTAGTAAGCACTTTTTTTGTGCCAAGGTCTGTGCTGTTAAATATACATGATCTTTCCTAATCCCCACAAGATCTTTGAGAGATAAGTGCTATATTCTTCTCACATTATAAAAGAGAAAACTGGGGCTCAGAGAGGTTGAGTAATATGCCTAAAGTCACACAGCCAGCAAGTGGAGGAGCTGAAATTCAAAGCCAGGTCTGTCGCAGTCCAAAGCCCACGCCTATAAAACCTGTGTACTTTCACTCACGGGTTCCGTGCTCCGAGCTGGCAGAAGGTCCATGGCTGTTTGTCCTCTAGCCTCCGGGGAAGTGTGCAGAGGGCAGCCCCTCTCGCCTCTCTTGAGGATCTCTGGGGAAGCCTCCAAGGTGACAGGGGAGGCAAACTCGGTTACCTATGATGAGACCAGTGCCCAGTTGGAGTTGAGCGCCTCCAGCTGTGGAAAGCAAGTGTTCACTGATGAGCATGTGCTGAGTACCTGCTGCATACATGGCATTATGTTAGGTGTGGAGGCTGTGGGACATGACCAGGATATGGTCTCTACCCTCAAATAACTCACTGTCCAGACTAGTAGGTCACGGAAACAACCCTTGCCTTAAGGTGGGCTGTGAAATGGACTGTAGGCAGTGGAGGCCCAGGATTAACTGAGAGGATGAGGGAATCTTCAGGGAGGCGACGACGTGAACTGAGGAGCGGGCGGGCGGAAATGGGGCAGGAGGGAATCCAGGTGGGTGGGCGGCAGGCTCAAGGGCCTGGAGGCAGGAGGGCCCCCAGGGAGGGCGTGGGCGGGCTGTGGGGGAGGCGATGCGGGGGTGCTGGAAAGGAGGGCTGGGACGGGGGCGTCTGGCTCCGTGATAGGCAAGTGGAGGCCACGAGAGGTCCTTGAAAAGAGGAGGAAGCTGCGATGGTACAAAGAGCCTGGGCCGAGGGCTGATTCCACGGTGAGGTGCTGGATTCAGGGGAGGGGAAGGGCCGCAGAGAGGCCACAGGACAAAACCAGGCCAGTGCCAGGGGGCGGTGAGGAGGGGGAACAGACCATTTCTGGTGAGGGCGCCGGCCACAGAAAGAGGGGAGTCAGACACCAGCCTAGGGTTTTAGGCTGCTCCGCTCTGACAGAGTCCACACACGGCGGCCTGATTCAGGGAGACGTTTCCCTCTCCTGAGAGGGCCTCTGTGGCCTGTGCTGGCCAGGCTGCTGGCTCGGAACCCAAGCTCCTTCCAGCGCGGCGCCCCTCCATCCCCTGGGGTGCTGCGTGGTCAGAGGCTGACACTATTGCAGCCTACAGGAAGGATAGACGGGGAGGGGGGGAGGCAGGGAAGTGGAGGGGGAAGGCCAGAGGGATGGAGGGTGGTGGAAGGCCAGGGCGGTGGAGGGGGAAGGCAGGGAAGTGTGTGTGGGGGAGGCCAGGATGGTGGAGGGGGAAGGCAGGGAAGTGGGGGAGGTCAGAGCAGTGGTGGGGAAAGGCCAGGGCGGTGGAGGGGGAAGGCCAGAGCAGTGGAGGGGGAAGTGGCGGGGGAGGCCAGGGTGGTGGAGGGGGAAGGCAGAGAAGTGGGGGAGGGGAGGCCAGGATGGTGGAGGGGGAAGGCCAGGGAAGTAAGGGGGGAAGCCAGGGCAGTGGAGGGGGAAGGCAGGGAAGTGGGGGGGGAGGTCAGGGCAGTGGAGGGGAAAGGCCAGAGTGGTGGAGGGGGAAGTGGGGGGGGGCCAGGGCGGTGGAGGGGGAAGGCAGGGAAGTGGGGGGGGAAGGCAGGGAAGTGGGAGGGAGGCCAGGGCGGTGGAGGGGGAAGGCAGGGAAGTGGGGGGGGAAGGCAGGGAAGTGGGGGGGAGGCCAGGGCGGTGGAGGGGGAGGGCCAGGGCGGTGGAGGGGGAAGGCAGGGCAGTGGGGGGGGAAGGCCAGGGGGGTAGAGGGCCAGGGCGGTGGCGGGGGAAGGCAGGGAAGTGGAGGGGGAAGGCAGGGAAGTGGAGGGGGAAGGCAGGGAAGTGGGAGGGAGGCCAGGGCAGTGGAGGGGGAGGGCCAGGGCGGTGGAGGGGGAAGGCAGGGAAGTGGGGGAAGGTAGGGAAGTGGGAGGGAGGCCAGGGCGGTGGAGGGGGAGGGCCAGGGCGGTGGAGGGGGAAGGCAGGGCAGTGGGGGGGGAAGGCAGGGAAGTGGGAGGGAGGCCAGGGCGGTGGAGGGGGAGGGCCAGGGCGGTGGAGGGGGAGGGCCAGGGCGGTGGAGGGGGAAGGCAGGGAAGTGGGGGAGAGGCAGGGAAGTGGGGGGGGAAGGCCAGGGCGGTGGAGGGGGAGGGCCAGGGCGGTGGAGGGGGAAGGCAGGGAAGTGGGGGGGGAAGGCAGGGAAGTGGGAGGGAGGCCAGGGCGGTGGAGGGGGAGGGCCAGGGCGGTGGAGGGGGAGGGCCAGGGCGGTGGAGGGGGAAGGCAGGGAAGTGGGGGGGGAAGGCCAGGGCAGTGGAGGGGGAAGGCCAGGGCAGTGGAGGGGGAGGGCCAGGGCGGTGGAGGGGGAAGGCAGGGAAGTGGGGGAGAGGCAGGGAAGTGGGGGGGGAAGGCCAGGGCGGTGGAGGGGGAGGGCCAGGGCGGTGGAGGGGGAAGGCAGGGAAGTGGGGGGGGAAGGCCAGGGCAGTGGAGGGGGAGGGCCAGGGCGGTGGAGGGGGAAGGCAGGGAAGTGGGGGAGAGGCAGGGAAGTGGGGGGGGAAGGCCAGGGCGGTGGAGGGGGAGGGCCAGGGCGGTGGAGGGGGAAGGCAGGGAAGTGGGGGGGGAAGGCCAGGGCAGTGGAGGGGGAGGGCCAGGGCGGTGGAGGGGGAAGGCAGGGCAGTGGAGGGGGAGGGCCAGGGCGGTGGAGGGGGAGGGCCAGGGCGGTGGAGGGGGAGGGCCAGGGCGGTGGAGGGGGAAGGCAGGGAAGTGGGGGAGAGGCAGGGAAGTGGGGGGGGAAGGCCAGGGCGGTGGAGGGGGAAGGCAGGGAAGTGGGGGGGGAAGGCCAGGGCAGTGGAGGGGGAGGGCCAGGGCGGTGGAGGGGGAAGGCAGGGAAGTGGGGGGGGAAGGCTAGGGCGGTGGAGGGGGAGGGCCAGGGCAGTGGAGGGGGAGGGCCAGGGCGGTGGAGGGGGAAGGCAGGGCAGTGGGGGGGGAAGGCCAGGGGGGTGGAGGGGGAGGGCCAGGGCGGTGGAGGGGGAGGGCCAGGGCGGTGGAGGGGGAAGGCAGGGCAGTGGGGGGGGAAGGCCAGGGGGGTGGAGGGGGAGGGCCAGGGCGGTGGAGGGGGAGGGCCAGGGCGGTGGAGGGGGAAGGCAGGGCAGTGGGGGGGGAAGGCCAGGGGGGTAGAGGGCCAGGGCGGTGGCGGGCTTTTAAACAAGTGAGGAAGGAGTTGCTCATGGTCACTTGGCCACACCCAGCTGCAAGAGGGGCTGCAAAGGGCAGTCGGGCCGGGTGGCCATGTGCAGGGAAGAAGGGAGAATGGACTTGGGGATGGAGGGTGCCCAGGGGTCTGCCGCACTGAGCACCGGGAGGAGCAGCTGCGGCAGGGAGCCAGAGTGCTGTTTGTACGGGTTAAGTTCCTGACGCCTGCAGCAGGTCAGGGCTGGAGATGTAAAATCGTGAGAAGAAAATAAAAGCAGAGAAGCGAGCGCTGAGACCTGGGGCGTGAGTGATACGTGCCGAGGAAGAGAACAGAGAAGACAACCGGCCTATGAGGAGTGGCTTGTGAGGAAGGGCCATTGGTTGATTGTATTCTCCAACGTGGCAATGCCAGCATGTCCCATCCCGTGTACTCTGCCTAACACCAGGAGGTGACACCTGGTCAGGTGGGGTCTCTGTGCCCTCCCTGGAGCCGGCGCAGGCCTGTGGTGACGGCAGGAGTGAGGCCACGTGACTCCCACGGAGCCACAGCCTCCTCCTGGGACGCGCGCCCGGGGACCCAGGCCCACGCTGGGAGGAAACCAAACAGCCCCGGAAAGGCCGCGGACAGTCGGCTGAGGTCCCGGCTGTGTGGGGAGACAGCCTCCGGGGAATTCGGGCCTCCAGCCTACCTCCAAGCTGCTCAGCTGACCCCCGGGGCGGACTCGCGTCCCACCAAGCCCCACCCAAATGGCAGATTCATGAGCAAAATAAACACTGGTATTGTTTTAAGCTGCTAAATTTTGGAGTTTTGTGGTTTTTGTAGCAGTAGATAACTGATACATGCCAGAACACTCTTCCCATCCCAGGAGAATGCCCCACCCCATACAGAAAGAGGCGAGCCTGCCCCACTTCCAGACTTCCCTTCCCCGTTTCCCTCCTGCCCCTCCTCCAGCCGGGGCTGTCACTTTGTCTGTCCCTCACCCTCTGTTTGCTGCTGTGATCACTCTCTGGGAGCCCAGGGTGGCCACCTCTCCGGCCTGCCCTCAGGCTCCGCCCCTGGCTTGGCCCCACGGTCCAGCCCTGCTAAAGGTGCCCCAGAGGGCCTGGGGGGGGAGAGAGGGGGGAGAGGAGGAGAGAGCAGGGGAGGGGAGGAGGGAGGTGGGGGGAAGGAGGGGAAAGGGAGGGGGAAGAGGAGGAAATGAGGGGGGGGAGGGGCAGGGAAGGGAGGAGGGGAAGGAGAAGAGGAGGGGAGGGGGAGGGGAAAGGGGGGAGGGAGGAGGGAAAAAGGAGGGGAAAGGGGAGGAGGGGGAGGGGAGGAGGGGGAGGGCGGCCTCAGAACGCAGGGAGTGGAAAGGCCTCCTTGCTCCCTGCTCTGCCCTCATTTCCTCTGAGAGCGGCTGTGAGAGGAACAAACGGTGGAGCCTGGAGGGGCAGGGCCAGCAGGTCCAGGGGCCACCCGGGCAGGTGGTGGGAGGTGCCGCATCCTGGGGGGACAAAGACCTTCAGAGGAAATTGGCTCGTGGGGACATGGGTGCTGGGTCAGGACCTGGGGTTCCTCCAGTTCCGAGGGTGCCCCGAGCAGGCCGGGGAGCGCGTTGGAGGCGTGTGTGGGGCCGTGGCTGGAGGCCCTCGGCTACCACTGACGGGTGTGTGTGTGTGTGTGTGTGTGTGTGTGTGTGTGTGTGTGTGTGTGGTGAGAATCTGTGTGTGTGCTCGTGTGTGTGAGAATCTGTGTGTGTGCTCGTGTGTGTGAGAATCTGTGTGTGTGCTCGTGTGTGTGAGTTTGAGTGTTGTGTGAGTCTGCTAGTGTGTGAGTGTGTATCTGTTCTATCACCAGAAGGGAGCGAGGGAAGGGACTGGAACGCGAGGCCCCCTGAACTCGCGGATGAGAGCCCGCCGCACAGAGCAGGCCTGCCCACCCCCACCTGCACCTCGCAGGACCTGAGACCTCTTTGGAGCAAGGCCCACAGGATTTCCAGCGCCCACAGGAACCAGGCAGCCCTCAGCGGCCCGCCTTTCACCGCGGCTCAAGAGCACCTCCTCCTGGAAGCCTTGGGAGAGGCATCCTTGGAAGAACGGGCTGGTGGCCCCATTGATCTCCTGGGGTTTTATCCCTGTGCCGGGCATCAAATCCTACACATCCCAGGATGGTGGCCCGAGTTCCGCCCCCAGCGCCAGGTCCAGGACAAGGGTCTGCACGAATGGTCACATAGCCCGGGTGCTTCCTGATGGCTCCGTTAGGCACCCATCCCTCCTGTCTGTTTATCCCACCAACACTCAGCTCAGGGCCTGGCTCAGAGTAGATGCTCGATAAGTAGCTGATGAATGAACCGGCGAGTGTCACAGGGGCGACCGGATGCCCACGGGGTGGAGTGACTCAATGGCCCAGAGACTGAGTGAGTGAGTTACACAGTGACTCAGCAACTGCCTGGGTGGGCACAGGACTGGGTGGCCGGCAGGGATCAGGGACTGCTGGGACGCGAGCCGCAGCGGCAGCAGCCACCAACACAGGCACAGAGAGGCTACCTCTGCCCTGGGAGACCCTGGAGGCCGGAGGATTCTGGCAGCAGCAGAAGTGGATGTAGTTAGGGACAGGAAGGGGCTGGGCCTTGGGGAAACAGCCTGGGCCAGAAGGGACGGGACTGAGGAGTGCTCCAGGAAAGAACGCAGTCTTCCCGTGGCCCTAGCCTGGCGGGTGCTCTGCCAAGGGGCTGCGAGGCAGGTGCTGGGGTGGGGCAGAGCGTTCGAGGGAAAGCTCCCAGGGACCTGCCTATGGGAATGCATTTTCTCCCAGGTTTCAGAGTGAAGACACGGGGCCCCTGGATCTCCCATCCCAAGATCCTGACATCAAGAGCAAGTCGAGGGCTGCAGCCACAGCTGGACCTTCCACCTGGAGGGTCCAGAACAGCCCTTTAGGAAGCCAAGGTGACAAAAGTCAGATACAAGTACGAGGAGCGCAGGTTAGACAGTGCTTGTCCCGAACTGCCCTGGAACGGAGACCTCGGGACACCCTAGAACCTGGGGTCAGAGGAGGCAGGAAACTACATGGGGTGAGGCCCCCTCATACTTTAAGGGGGCCACCATTTTGGCCCACAGCTGAATTAAGGGGTTCGTCAGTTAGGTTTAAGTTCTGCAGCAAGTGACAGAGAACTCAAAGACTCTGTCGTCCCGCCCCCTCTCTGTTCTACATACTTGGAGGTGGGAGGCAGATGGGCCATGGTGGATGCAGAAAGACATCCAAGACCCAGGCTCCTTCTATTTTTTTTTGTTCCACTATCTCTACAAGGGCCATGGTGGCTGCTTGAGCGCCAGCGATCACATCTGATTTCTAGCCAGCAGGAAAGTGAAAAGAAACGCATACACCTTCCCTTTAAAGACACTTCCCAGAAGTTGCCCATGATATTCCCACTTGTATTGTACTGATCAGATTTAATATGTAATGCATATTAAAGTGAATTACAAAGCAGGATTCTATTACAGGAAAATGGCGAGAATGGAGATTGGAAGGCCGCTAGTGGTATCTGCCACAAGAAGACAGTGATGGGTTTTGGTTAGGAATGCAGACCCTTGAAGGCTGAGTCTCAAGTTCAGAGGTGAACATTTGCTGAGCTTTGGACTGGCATCACCTCTTCTGCAGAACTTTCAGAAGCGCACATTTTCTCCCCTTTACCCGCTGGTGTCCCAGAGAGAGGCTGAGCTGAGAGCAGAGAGGCCGCTTCTCCCCTTTGAAATGATGACTTTCTATTTCCAAAGGCCCTGCCTGGAGGAAGTAAAGTCTTACCTCTCCCTTGATGCCAACCCCCGTATATTCTTACTGTGGTTCACTCAGTACCTGGCCGCAGCACTCCTAATTACTATGTCCTAAATCCTTCCCAGACAGGGCCTGTTCCGGGCTGCAGGCTTGAATTCTGGGGTAGGAAGCAAACGTCCCGGTCACTCTCTAGCTCGCCGCCCCCCCCCGAAGTGCCCTCGCCCCAAGCTCTGCAGCCCGGTGCCTGGGTTTAAGTCCCAGCTCTGCCTCTGGCTGGCTCTGTGCCCTTGGGCACATTGCTTAAGCCCTCCCTGAGCCTCAGTTTCCTCATCTATAACATGGGATGAGGATAATATAGCAACCTCATCGGGGAATGAAAGAGGCGAGAACAGGCTCAGCCCCTGGCTGTGCCTTCGCCTCCCCAGCCCCGTCACTAGCGTCCCTTTGTCTCTCCCTGTCCCCACGGAGGCGCAGCACTCCAGGTCCGTCGGGGCGCAGGGTGGCTGTGGAGTGGATGGGTCTGGGGTTCACACACTTCTCCTCCCAGCCCAGGTGGTCCCCCCTGCTCCAGTCACCCCACACCCACCCAGGGGTGCTGAGGCGACCGGTGCTTTCAAAGAAGCGTGGGGTGGGGGGTCCCCAAGTGCAGGCCACCAACACACCTTGCTTTCAGAGCAGCCCTCTCCCAGAGCAAAGGACAACGGGGTGGCACTAGAGTTTGCATCCAAGTTTCCCTCTGGTTGCTCCAGGGTCGCTTTTCTGCATATTTATGGTGATCAGCCCTGCAACAAAAACAGTGACTTCACTGTCTAAATAATAAGGTCATTTGTTACAGCTAATTACTCAAGGACTTCCTTAATCTCAATTAAAAGATCCGAGAGGATTCCTGCCCCGTCTCCTTCCAGGGCTCCTGAAGATCCCCGTAATGTATTCTGGATCACAGACCAGTGGGGAGCCGAGAAGGGTCCGTGCTGGGCAGAACTGCTAAAATCCATCCCGGCAACGTGAAGCGGTGATTTATTGTGACATGGAATGTGGGACATTTCCCCAGCTTTTGTGATTGTGGTAATGAAGCTGTAAACCAAATAGCATGAAATGAGGCAAGGCCTTACAATTTAATCAGCTCGTAAACAGATCTACTGCATCAAGCAAATGACATTATTATCCATCCGAAGTAAATCATGCTAATCTCGGGAGATAAAATCAACATCGTTAATGGTCACATGTCATATTCATCAACACTAAACCATCCCCTTTGACAGATTAATCCTAACTACAGCTCCCAGGATGTATGGTAATAGGGCTTGTAGCATGCATTTCACTCTGCGCCAGGCTAACCAGCACTCTTAGGCTGCTATTACAAATAATTTTTTTATTGATTTACATATTTTAAAATGCATTTAAGGTGAGGCACCATTAAAAACCCTGTCACCCGCCCATATTTCTTCCCTACATTCCCAGACTTTATTAATAGGAACGGGAAGACAAACGCAGTAAGCCTTATAAATACTCTGTTTAGGGCCCTGTTCGGGGTAATTAAGATTGGGACTGGGATTTGGGGGAGGAGAGGGACAGGTGAGGAGCCGAGGGGGTGAGAGGAAGACGAGACCCTCTTATGGTTGGAGATAAAGGGAAATTCCAGCATCCTTTGCTTCCTGATTTCCCCAGCGGTGCCAAGAAGAAGGGGAATAAATTCTTCCCCAAATCCCCTCCAGGGACCTCCCCTATCCCCCTTTCTCTCACATCCTACCTGCACCCCGTCACCCCAGCCTTCTGGCATGCGCACCAGTGCATCAGCTTTGGCCACCATCTCCCACCCGCTGGCTTCGAACGCCACATGCGTGTATTTATCATGAGGCTGACCTGGGACGAATGCTCCTGGAAAAGTGTCCACTATTCAAAATGTCACTTCCCCCCAACAGGCCGTGCATTATATTGACAGGCACGCTTCCAGAGGCCCCTGGATATGAGGATGGATGGACGGCTGCCACGGCAGACGGCGCCGCCGCCTGGCAGAGCGAGAGAGCCAGCGAGCGGGAGCCCAAGGGGTCGACGCCCTCCCCCAGGAGGCCGGATGCCGTGGGGACTGGCACTGTGACAGGAGGCGCCTCGTGGGGGCTTGGCAGGGCTGGATTTCTTGATGCGAGCAGGTGGGACCCACCTTATCCCAGACGCCCTTGCCGTGGACACCTGGGAGGGGCTTCCTGCCTACCTGTGGAGCCAGTGGGGCGTGGGGAAGAGGGGGGCTGTCCTCTCTCTGAGTGGCAGCAGAGAGGGTGGGGTCCCGGGGCCACCAGGTGTGGCCGTACAGGCCTCTCATTATGCAATGGCACCCCCTGTTGTTCAGCGGGAACCCTGGGTCACCCCTTCTGCATATGGCAGTCCCAGATCAACCCAGGTAGAGATCCAAGAAGCGGATGAATTTTGGAGGCAAGTGGGCCAGAACCAAACCACTGAATGCCACCGAAGCACTTGTCTTGAAGCACTGAAAAGACACACCCCGCCTTAAGTTGCCTGAGGTAGGACTCAGGTTCTTCCAGATGCCTCCAAGAACGCTCCGTGTGGCCCTCCTCCTGCCACGGTTTATTTTGGTAAATTCAACAGAAGCCAGAAGAGTTCCCCAGCCCAGGTCTATGTTTTGTAAAATTACACTTATCGATTAGACCAACCGATGAAATGAGGCAGCAGAGAATTAATGTCAGGGTTTCCGTGGCACCAATGTCAAGTGGTTGGAACCCACTGAGCTATAAGAATCTCTAAAGATTTTGTGTCCTGGGTTTTCCATGATGCTTAGTAAGGCCCTGGAGATTGCCTACGCAGGGGCCTCGCGGAAGGCCCTTCCCTCGAGCTGCTTGGTCTGGGTGAGCATGGGGTAGGGCAGGGGTCCTCAAACTTTAGTGTTTGAGGAATCACCCGGGGGCTGGTTTAAACGGAGACTGCTGGGCCCCAGCCCAAGAGTGGGGGCAGGTAATGTGCATTTCTAGCAAGTTTCCAGGTGATGTTAGCATGACTGGCCCCCAAGCCCACTTTGAGAGCCACAGGTTTTGGGGGCAGGAACACCTAAACCACGGAGAAGTGGAAGAGGCAGGGAGGCTGGGAGATGTGGGTGGGAGGCATCAGGCTCCCAGCATGGGTTACAAGCCCAGTGACGGGACATGCAGGGCAACAGGAAGTAAGGTCCGGACTGGGATGGCCATGCCTTGAAGCCTTGCCTGTTGTATGTTTCTGTGGTTCCAAGAGAGCAGGCAAACAAAGCTGGCCTGGTGAGGCGAGGTCCAGAACCCTCCAGCCTCAATCTGGAAAGCAGCAGTTGCCCAGGAGGCCAGAGAGAGCTGGATTCCGGCCCCTGCCCCACCTCTGACTTGCTGTGTGGCCTGCAGGACATCCCTTTCCCTCTCTGAGCTTCCCCTCTCTCACTCAGAGACAGTGGCACTAGATTTCCGTCAAAACCCCTTGCATTTCTGCTAGGTGTGAGTTTTTGAAGAGTCCTCTGCAGAACACTTGCTCTCCTTGAAAGATGAGTTCCAGGGAAGCAGACTTGGCCCAGTGGTTAGGACGTCCGCCTACCACATGGAGGTCCACGGTTCAAACCCTGGGCCTCCTTGACCTGTGTGGAGCTGGCCCATGTGCAGTGCTGATGCACGCAAGGAGTGCCAAGCCACACAGGGGTGTCCCCCATGTAGGGGAGCCCCACACGCAAGGAGTGCGCCCCGTAAGGAGAGCTGGCCAGCATGAAAGAAAGTGCAGCCTGCCCAGGAATGGTGCCGCACACACGGAGAGCTGACACAAGATGACGCAACAAAAAGAAACAGATTCCTGTGCTGCTGACAACAACAGAAGTGGACAAAGAACAAGCAGCAGATAGGCACAGAGAACAGACAACAGGGCTGGGGGGGAAGGGTAGAGAAATAAATGAATAAATAAATCTTAAAAAAAAAAAAGATGAGCTCCATGGTCAGATACATTTACAAAAGTTTTCAAAACATAAGTTGCCCTCTTAGATTTATCATTTATATTATCATATTAAAAGCTCTAAGGAGTCCTAAAGTCAGGAAACCTGTTTAACTTTGTTTAACCCAGCATTTCCCAAACTTCTGTGACGCCAGAACTCTTATCCCACTTAGCATCTATTAGCAGCCCTCAGCACTGGGGTTCTATAGAACACACTTGGGGAAATACCGGCCATTACCAAAGGCCAAAATGGCCAAGGCAAGAGGCAGGTGGATCTGCCAGAATCTGAGGGTGCCTTTCCGCCTGTGCAGGCCAGTTCCCAGCACTCCCTGCTCCTTGGTGCATTGGCTCGACTGAGCACCTGCCGCAGGCCAGGGACTGAGTCGGGGCCTGGGGGGTGAATACAGAGAAAGCAGCGCAATGGCTCCTGCCCCCAAGGAGAGTCTTGGCTGGGGTGCGAGAGGAGAGCCCAAGCACTGCTGTGGCTTGGCAGGGAACTTGGCAGGGCCTACCCAAGGTCGGGCCTTCAGTCTCCTCCTTTCCCATGGGTTGGTATCAATTTGCAATCATTTTGCTAGTAGATTTGCTCCATTTGGTTTCACCTGCCTGTAAAGCATACAAACATGTCCATTCGTTCATGTAACAGATAGATATATTGAGCATGTATTTCAGGCCCGGTGCCTTTGTGGGCACTGGGGGATACAATAGAGAATAAAACAGGAACAGGCAAAAATCCCTGTCCTCATGGAGCTGATGAAGGAAAACAGTCAGTGAATAAATAAAAGAGCGCGGCAGTTAGATGGTGATGAGTGATGAAGCAGAGGGTTGGAATTGGCAGTGTCCGGGGAATTGTACTATTTTAAATTGGGGTGGGAGGGTCAGGAAGGGCCTTGTTGACCTTTACATAAAAACCCTAAAGTGGTGACAGGACGAGCCACGTGGAGAAGTGTACTAGGAAGGGGGCGCAGCAAGTGCAAAGAGCCTGGGGTGGGAGCACAACTGGTGTGTTTGACACACAGCTATGAGGCCGGCATGACTGGCAAGTAATGAGAGAAGGTGAGGAGCCAAAAAATGGTTAGAGAGCTAACAGGTGGCTAGAGTGGGAGGCCCTGTGTATTAGAAATTGGTTGGCGTTTTTCAAGGGTATTTATGTGGGGGAAAAGCTTACAGTTACAAGCCCTAAAGAGTCCAATTCAAGGAACCAGAAGAAGAACTTTTTCACCAAAGGTCTGTTGCCACGTGTTGAAGCAAGATGGCGGGCGATGTCTGCGAGGGTTTCTGCCTTCCTCTTCCTCCTCCAGCTCCGTGGGTCTAGTGTCTTCTGATCTAAGGTGCAGGCTGGCACAAGGCTCCTCTCTCTTCCCAGGGCTTGTTTCTTGCCAGGCTCAGCTGCTCTGGTCTCTCCACAAGGCCAGCTGTAGACTGTCAAGCGAAGGGTTCCTCTCTCTTCCCGGAGCCTCTGCTGTGTCTATGGAGCTGTCTGTGTCCTTCTTCTCTGTGTCTACTTCCTTGTAAGCGTCTGTTTTATCAGCCCAGCAAGGGGGCAGGGACTCAAGCCTACATGCCTAATGAATCAAAGGGAGGGGAAGCCTGGTGAGCAGAGGGCTCGGCACAGTGACTTACCTTTTAATATAATTTAATGTGACTTATATTTCAGTGTATGCAAAGTTCCTGTAAAGAGCCAAAGAAGGTGGTTTCCTGGTAGGGGTCAGGTGGCCCTTCTGTGATGGCCAAACCCCTCCTGGTACGAAAGGGTGGGAAGGGGCAGGGATAGAGGGAGGCCGGCAGGGCACTCTGAAGGCTAGTCTGGCTTACGCGAGTGTCACATTTTCACCTGGTGCCACGCTCTGCAGCAGGCCCATTGACTTAGCTCCTCCCCAGTCATTCAGAACTCACCCTGTGAGGTGGAAAATTTCTACCCCTGTTTTACACTGAGGACAATGTGGCACAGAAGCAAAACCTGACTTACCCAAGTCGCACAGATCACCAGCAGAAAAACCCAGGGCTTCTGACATCTCACATTCCAGCGCTTTCCTCCTCTCACATTGCCTGGTGTTGGTAATGGTGTCCGGAGCCTGTGCACTTTCTAGCAAAGCACTTCCCAGATAGGGGAGCAGCCACAGCCTTTCACTTTGGCCCCAGATACCCTGTGGGCAGCCAGGGTCTGCAAGGTGAGTGCCACAGAACAGAAACCGATGCTGAGATGGAGCGTTGGCTGCAGAGGGTTTACTGGGGAGAGCTCTCAGGAGATACATCTGTCAGGAAGCTGGGAAGACAGGACTGGACCGAGAAGGAAGCTGACCCCAACTATGGTTGCACCAGAGGCCTCAGCCACTCATTCAGGAAGCTCTGCCTGGCCTTTGCACCCCCATCACCAGCCACTGGCCGCTGTAGCTCCATAATGTTTCCAACTCTCTGCAGCCAAGGACCATGCCCAGAGAGGGGCCGAGCTGTGAGCAGTGAGCAGCTGACATTCCCAGAGGCCGGGGATGGGGCATAACCCTGAGGGGGCTCAGGACGGAGTTTGTATGGCCTTGGGAAGAGGTTCATGGACAAACATCTTCCTGGGTGAATCCCAGATCCCTGACACTGAGTGAGTCTCAGGTTACGGCACAAGTTCAGGCTCTCTGCTCTTTCCCCAGCATGTGAGAGTTGGTTGGATTGTCCCTCCCTCCTTCCCTCCTTTCCTTCTTCCTTTTAAGTAGCATTTATCAAGCCCCTGCTGGCTTCAGGCACTGGATTAGGCTCTGGGGACACAAGGAAGGACAACAAAAGGTCTTTGCCTTTCTGGGCTTCCTGCCCAGTTGGGCAGATAATGGTGTGAACGAGAAAGTGTGACCAGTGCTCAGAGGGCTGTAATGGAACCACATCCAGGGTGCGTTGGAGACCCCAGGAAGCTCCAGCTGGGAAAACACCCCCTCGATTCTCCCCAACGTGAATATGATCCAAGAAACTTGGGCGTGGGTAGGAATCGTTGCCCCTGGTAGCTTAACCCAACCGTGCAGTCGGTTCTGAAAGTACCCATCTACTCTTGTCAAACCATGACAGACTTTTATCGAATGTTCACAGTGTCTGAGTTGAAATCATTCAACAGCCCTGTCCCAGGCTGAGTAGATTTCCCAGCCACCTTGGCCAGACTGTGCCTAGGGGTACAATCACTCAAGTACTTACTAGAAAATCTACCCCCTATTTTGGACTGGATGCAGCGGAGGACACCAGCTCTGCCCTGGGCAGCCTGACTCCACGTGGACATACGAGCCTGGTCATCCTGCACCCCACACAACACTGAGTTTCTCGTCTCTCTACACCAAGTCTCTTTTCACCTTTTAAACCCGAGCAATCCTTATGCCTCTTGGCACCTAAAAGCCTTTTAATAACAAACATTTGTTGCTTTCCCAACAAGAAACACACAATAAAATCCCTTTTTAATTGAAAGAGGGTGAAACCGTGAGAGCATTCCCGGAGCACCCACCACCCTGGCGCACGCGGTCATACGGTTACCACGATGCCTGCAGATCTGACCCAACGGTCCAGTCCCAGACATTCCCCAAGAATTCGATGTGGAGAACTGAGAGGGAAGGCAGCCTGGCTCTGGCCAAGGGCACGTAACCCTCAGAGCAGCCCTGTTCAGCCACACTGATGGAGCAGCGGGGAAAGCTGTTTGGCCGTGGAGAGAAGAATGAAGCAGGTGCCAGAGGAGGACGGTGGTAGAGAGGGCGCTGGCCACTCCTCAGGCCCGGCCGAGCCCCAGGCCTTGCCCCGCCCTTGGATGGAGGCCCTGTGGACCAGCAGCTTCTCGGATGGAGGCCGGGAGTTGCCCCTCCAGGGCCAGCCCGGGGCCTCTCAGCCCCTTTGGCTTCCCCCCGCTCCAGGTCCCCCTCTTGCCCCTCTTCTAGTCTCGGGAGTGTGAGGGCCTCAGTCATCGTTCCTTCCTGCCTCCCTCCCCGGTCCTCCCCTCTTTCCACTAAGAGCCAAGCTCTTCACGCCGAAAGCCAGGAGGAACCTTTCCGTTTCCTTTTCTGCTGTACCGTCTCCTCCCTGCCGCCCTGAGCAGAGCACAGCACAGCGTGAAGGAGTGGAGGATGAGGAGAGACAAAGGGAAGGAAATAGCCAGCGCTGTCAAAAATCAGTTAATCGTTCCAACATGTTATCTCACCACAAAACAACGGTGATTTTAAAACCGATTTTCCAAACGCCCACCTGCCTCTGGATTATACTACAAGCACCTTTCCAGGTGAATAGCACTGCTCCATAAGGCCATAATGTAATGTCAAGACCATTCATTCATTTATTCATATGCCAGAGTAGACATGCCACTGTTTCCCTGAGAAAAATCCTTGCCTTGCTTGCAGATTCTCTGCTGGCCGGCTGCCCTGCAGAGATAGGGCAGCCATTCATTTGGACACATCTTAATTAGGCTTCTTCATTTTCATAAAAGGTGGTCAACCTGACAGTCCCCCCAGGCTGACTTAAAATGTTGTTTTAAGAATTATTATTATAAAAGCAATACCTATTTTTATTAAAATATTGCAAAAGTGATTAACTTAGAAAGTGAAATCTGCAGTCTCAAGTCCCCGAGGTGTCCACTTTTAGCAGTTTGATGTACACTAAACCAGATCTTCATATCTTTCTTTGTCAGTTCCTACTGATGTATTTCGTTCTTCTTAACAGAACTGCATAGTTTTCTTGGTTAATGTTTTAAAAGTTATTTTTAAAACTTAAAAATAATACATAATTTTAGTAAGCAGGGTTTAGGTGAACTATTAAGTCTCCTCTCCCCAGCTACTGGCTTCTGTATGGTTAAATACTGTTACCAGTTTTTTATATGTCTTTCTAGGAATTTTCTATACCCATATATTGTTTTATTATCTAATTTTTAATATGAATGGGATCATACAATTCCCACTGTTCTACAACTTAACTTTTCCTAACAGGGTATATCCACCTCCCTTGTTCCTAATGATAGCTGCACACTGTTCCACTGTCCAGGAAGGCCATAATTTATGTGTCTCGATCCAATTCCCAGCCACATGGAACACCTGCATTTTTCCAGGTCTTTGTCTGAGACAGTGGCCCCCAACTCTCTGCTGCCCAGTTTCCAAGAAAAGCAGAGCACAGAGACTAATTTGAAGATGAGACTGGAGCTAGCCCTTGCACTCTTCACCCATCAGTGAACAGCAGATTCCATCCACTTCTCCTGGGTCTCGCAAGGAATTGCCTGCTTCTCGGCAGTTTGGGGAATCTGTGTCTCTTTTTATTGTGTCATCTTGTTGTGTCAGCTCTGTGTGTGCAGTGCCACTCCTGGGCGGGCTGCGATTTTTGCGTGGGGCGGCTCTCCTTGCGGGGCGCACTCCTTGCCCATGGGGCACCCCTACACAGGGGACACCCCTGCGTGGCAGAGCACTCCTTGCGCACGGCAGTGCAGCTTGTGGGCCAGCTCACCACGGGTCAGGAGGCCTGGGTTTGAACCCTGGACCTCCCATATGGTAGGCAGACGCTCTATCAGTTGAGCCACACCCACTTCCCCTGGCCTGCTTCCCAACGCGGCCCCGCCTCCATCGCGAATGGGGAGGTGTCCTGGAGGGTGGAGACTTCTGCCTGACCGAGGGCCCCCACGAGGCCCACGCCAGAAAAACAGTCTTGCTTCTTTTAAGGAGCAGGCCTGTTTTTTCTTTAAGGATCGTGTGACATTTTCCTTTTTGACTCTGAACTCCTGGAAGCCTGGAGCCAAATTTTAGTCATTACCTAAGACTGCATATCTGCTTGCTACTTTTCCTCTTATCTTTTTTATTTCTCCTGGACCTTTAATTTTAAAGATCTTGAATTCTTATGTTTTGAAATTTCCTTTTTGTCAGGAATCTGCTATTTTTGTTGGCACTCTTGAAAATCATCACCACCACCACCCCCCACCACCACCAATGAGCCAGAGCATTAGAAAACTAATTTTGGAAGATGTGTTTGAGATGCCTGCTTGTCCCCTGCCCTGTTGATATGGAGGGGTTTGGAGGGTGCCGTGGAGATTGAATAGGCTAGCGGGGGCAGCGGGTGGCCTCGATAAGAAATCTGTAGCTCAAGGACATGGGACCAAAATGCAGCGGAGCTGCCCGGGCTCCCTGGCAATGAGCTGTGACTGCAGCCGAATTTCTTAGCAGGGCCCATCCCCTCACCTCGGGGTTTCCTGGGCCCCCTCCAAGCCTGACGAGTGGCTGTCTGTCACTTCACTCCAGGGATGAGCTTGGCACCTGGCAGGGCCACGCTGAGCCCTGCAGTGCCTTCAGACTCAGAGTCAGGAAGGACCCTGCGTTCTCCACTAAATGAGGGCAAGAGGCTGGCCGTCCCCAGAACCCAGCGGGTCAGATGCTGTCCTGTCACTTTCCGCGAGGAATGACTGTGATAAAATAATAACCGGGAACAGCAGGTGACCCAGTTTGAACAAAGGGGCCGAGAATCGATGCTCCAGAGCCGTTGCCCCGCTTCGCGGGTCCTTTTCCTACAGCATTCTACATTATATGCAAATCGCAGCACAAACTTAAGGCCGCTTTTCATGTCAAGTGGCTTCTTTGAGCCTATATGTTATATTTTACAGATCCTGGACAGTAACATTTTTCTTTTTAGCGCAAAGTTGCTCAAGGTTCATCTGAGACTCTTTTAAATTGCTGCTTTCAGAGAAATAACAATGTAAAATGACACGATGATGTATGGCCCCGTTCGGCAGACTGGGGCTGCGGCAGCCGCAAACGCCACCAAACCTCTGGGAATGAAGCAGTCTCCGGAGCGCCATTGTGCAATTGTCCTAACTGGATCATTTTTAATTAGTTGCAATTAATTTTCAGTGACAGCACCCTGCAATATCAAGTCAGAGAGGCCCCGGCGTATGGGTGGGGTTATTAGGCACAGGCGGCTAGTGAGAGAGGAGCCAGAGGGGGGTCTCATCACAGGACTTTCACCTACAAGATTTTCTGGGTGGGGCCGAGGGGGATGATCATTTCCTGAGCTGGTAGAGGGACCTTCTTCCTAAGGAGGCAAATATTCTGATTCTTTCCGGGCTGTGTGTAGGGCCTGCTGGCAGATACTTATTACACTCTGCACATGTGGCCCTTCTGGAGTGCAAGCGGGTCCCAGAGAAAGTCTCGCTCCAGGAACACAGCCAGGTAGCCTCTGCCTTAGCTGGGGCTCCCCCAGAAGCAGACAAGTACTTGGACAAGTGGCTGATTTGGGAGAGGGCCGGTGTGTGATTAAGCAGGCAAGCGCTGGGGGCACTGGAGCCCACTCCCAGCGGGGCACTCGGGAGACAACAGAGAACACACATCTCGTTTATCCCCCGTGGGAGGAAGTGGCTGGGATATTTACACACAGTCCCCTCGGTCACTGGAGGAGGACCAGCCCCCTAGGGGAGCTAGTGCTCCCATGCTGCTGCATCGAGGCCCTCCAGAACGGCAGGGGCTGGCAGCTGGAAGTCGGGCTCCCATTGGGGCAGGGACAATGGGCCGGCCCTGGTGGATGTGCCTGCTCTAACCTCTAGAACCCCTTCCAGTTCTGTAACCCGACAGCTGTCCCCGTTTCCCTCTGACACCCCTGTTAGGTATTTGCATGCAGAGAAAGGGAGGCAGAGCTGATAAGGGGGCCACGGCCCAGGGTCACCAAGCTTGGCGGAGGAGAGCTGAGAAGTCAGGTAGCCCGCCCCCCAGGGGCAGGCTCTCCCCACGCCGCCTCACTCCCCCTCCCGTGTGGGTGCCACATCTAGGAACCCTGCCCGGAGCCTGGCTGTTGTGGGCTGCCTGAGTTTTACTCTCCTCCAGCCAGCGCTGACGCTTCCTTAGCCTGCGTCCCTAGAAGACATCACCAAATGATCTTGGCACCCTTTCCATTGCATCCAGATGTGGATTCAGAACCCTAACTGGGGAAGCCGATGGGATTCCAGCAATTGGGCTCCCGTCTACCATATAGGAGGTCCAGGGTTCAGTGCCCAGGGCCTCCTGGTGAAGGCAAGCTGCCCCGTGTGGCAAGCTGGCCCACGCAGAGTGCTGCCCTGCGCAGGAGTGCTGCCCCGCACAGGAGTGCTGGCCCACGCAGAGAGCTGGCGCAGCGAGATGATGCAACAAAGAGAGACACAGAGGAGAGATAATAAGAGATGCAGCAAACCAGGGAGCTGAGGTGGTGCAAGAGAATAATCACCTCTCTCCCACTCCGGAAGGTCCCCAGGATGGGCTCCCAGAGCTGCCTAATAAGAATACAAGCAGACACAGAAGAACACAGCAATGGGACACAGAGAGCAGATGGGGGAGGGGGGGGGGGAGAAATAAATAAATAATATAAATCTTTTTTAAAAAATCCTAACTGGTGGCTGCAGGCAGCTGCTCTCAAGTGGTGTTGTATACACGAGAGAGAGTATCGCTCCTGAGCAGAATGTTCTCTGCTCACGACGTCTTTGCGGGCCCAGCTCACACAGGTTGTCACTGAGGGCCCCTGCATAGCTGAACCTCTGAGACCAAGGGTCTAATCGCCACCTCCGATGCACTTACCACTCCAAGCAGGAGGGTTAGAAGCAGGCCTAGGGCACGGGCCAGCCCTCCCTGCTTCTCAGGGAAGGGAGGGGTACGTACCCCTCCCCAAGCCACCTTCCTTGTGCTCCCAAGGCCCCCTTCACTGGTTCACCAGCAGGAAGAGAGTGGGTGCTAATGAAACTTGGCCTTTTCTGGGGGGTAGTAACGAGAACCACAGCAAACATTGATTGGGCGCCTACGATATGCCATAACAGTTCTAAATGTTTTCAGAAATCGTATTAACTCATTTCATTTTCTCAGTCCAGTGAGGTAACATTGTCACCTGCTCTTTAGAAAGGAGAAAACCAATGCACAGAGAAGTTAAGTAGCTTGCCTAGGGTCACCCAGCTGCTGAGTGGTAAGGCTAGGATATGACCTCAGAACCACAGTGTTGAATTCTACCTTAGGAGTTCTGACAGCCACTACAAATCTTTTGGGTTGCATTTCAGGTTTTCCCTAAACTGAAATTCACACACACACACAAAAAAACTTTCTTTCTAAAAATGCAGGATGTGTCTGACTGAATTGCTTCTCTCTCTCTCTCTCTCTCTCTCGCTCACACTCTCTTTAAAAAACTAAAGTAGATTACTGCGTCCATTTGAGGTCCCCTGGAAATACCTGGAGCTCTTTCCATCCCCCCTGGGCTCTTCAGAAGCCTTGGGTTGGGACACAAGGGCCCCGCGGCAGGGATGTGTGGCTGTCCCCCAGAATATGGCAAGTGCCGCGCCTACCTCCAGAGGAGGTGAGTTCCCCTTAATAACCCTTCACGGCGCCACCACCCATTAACTTAGCTAAACCCTGATCTCTGCGCTTGGCCAATCTTCCCATTTAAAATCATGCCCCTTTGCCTCCAGAAGTCGCTTTGAAGTCACCATCTTGCCCCATCAGATTTTTTCCCCTCAATCTTCAATTTGTATTGTCTTTGGACTTCTAAGAAGTTCTTTGTAAATAGTCCCAGGGTTTGGGGGGCTTGTCTTGTTTTCCCCCCAGTGGTTTCCCTCTAATTTTTTCCTCATCAGTCTTCACTTTAATGAGATGTGTAAAATCTCTATTCTAGAGCCTTGAGCTCTCCATTTTGCCCCAGTTCTCTCAAGTGGAGTGATGGAGTTTTCTGGACTTGGTGTTACACTGTGGATGCCCTTCTCTGATGTTTACCACTGGAGCCCCGTTCATCACCGGCACTCGAATAATTCAAGTCAGGGCCCTCTTCTCCTGGCCCTGGTCAGAGGCAAAAAAGGCCACCACTTGGTGGCCGTCCTTGGGGAGCTTGTTGGGACATGAATGGCATTTGTTTGTGAGATGATCTTAAAAAAAAAAAAAAAAGTAGAAAAATAGGTATAACAAAGTGATCCATTTTAGGAAGAAAAAAAAGACAATGGGCTCAGGCTGGGGATGGGAAAGGAACAGGGTAGAAGCAGTCAGAAGAGGCTCCCTAGAGAAAGTATTGAGACTGGAATTCTCCCCATGGCCCCAACCCATCACACCCAGGACTCCCTTTTATTACTAGGTTTGTCATGCCCCATTTCCTATCCCAGAATGGAAAGCGGAGATAATATAACCAACCTAGCCACATAATTTTAAAAAAATCAATATATTGACCCAACTGTAGCATAAGGAGAAGCCAAAGGAAAGTAAGTTACACTAAAATAATACATATTTCAATATGTAAATGCTCAGGAACAATGAAGAAGTCAAATGCTGGCACCTAAATGTAAAACCACCTGGTGGGACAGTTGTCAATGCCACCTGCCATGGGAGCTGAAATAGCCAGCTCTTGGTGGAGTTCTGTACAGAACAGAGGATAATTTTCCCTTCAACTGTCCCAGGAGTTAGAATTTTCTAGGAACTAGAAAATTCAGTGTATATTAGAGACATCCAAAATTACTCTGTGCTTATAAGCCAAACAGAGCTGGGTGGAGGCTCAGGTCATTGTCAACAGGTCTTGCTCTTGTTACTGCCGGGCGCCGGGCCTCGCTGGTGGAGCAGGAGAGACACAGCCAGTTACAACTGCATATAAATGAAGAGCGCCCCCTAGGGGTGCCGACTGGGCAGCGACCTGGGTGCCATTTTCAAAAAGCGCCTGGGACGCAGAATTCTTCATTGTGTGGGGCGCACTGAGGGATCTAGAGAGCGCCCCTGGCTGCCCCCAAACACACCAAGTGCCAGCACTGGAACAACAAGTTCCACCCTGGACAAATCTCCAAGCTGGCCACCCCACTGAGATTTCCCGCCGCGCCCACAGGCGGGCATCGGCCCCTGCTGACCCCTCTTGGTTGCTTCCCCCACTCACCCTTCCCTTTCCACTCCTGCCCCGATCCAGCCCCCACGGGCTACGTCCTGGCCGGCAGAGGACAGACCCGGGGTCTTGCTTCCAGGCTTGGCCCTTCCCTTCTAGCCCGGCAAGGCCACTCGGCATTGCCGTACAAAGGCCTTTTTTTCCTGCCCCTGCACTCAGAGCTCAGCCCCACGCTGACAGCATTTCTCCCTCTGACCCCAACCTGTTCATGTCCACCTTTCTTCCCATCCACCCCCATTCTCCACGCATCTCTCACCTCCATGCCTTTCTCCACCCCTTTGCTCATTCATCCTACCCCCTTCCCTCACCCCTGCCCGTAGATGTCACCTTATTCACAAGGTCTTTTCGGAAGTTCACGGTCAGAAGCAGTGTGCTCCCAGCGTTTCATTTGTAACTCCTTTAGACGCCCTAACACCTTTGTAGAGTGTTTCTCTCCTTCCATAAACTAGAATCTCCCCCAGAGCAAGGACCAAGATTTACGTCTCTTGAGACCTCATTGGGAATGGAGGTTGGGTGCAGGCTACAGCCAGCCTACAAGGGACCCGGGTTTCATCAATGGGTGCTGTGGGGCTTCCTGAGTGGGGACCGGCTCTGATGATACGGGGCACATATTCTGGGGGGTAAAGACAGCAAGCTGCTGGCATCCTACAGCAGGCAAGGGATGACGGCTTGGGCTCTGAGGTGGCCGAGGAGATCAAGAGGAAGAGCTGAATCCAATCTGTCTAAAAGGTGGTTGGTTCTCCCACCTCCTACCAGGAAGAACGGCGAGAGTGGTCCTGACCCGTGGTGAGAGCAAAGGCCTCAGGGTCCGAAGCCCTGGGATCCAGCCGGCCAGCCTCACTGCCACATTTGCAGTAGTACGTGGTGCCAGGTGGGCCACCATGCCAGTAGGTTCCAGTGAGAAGGTATTTCACTAATATGTCCCCGGCTAAATTAAATCCACATTATTACTATTTGGCCTCATTTTTAAGTCATCAATCTCATTAAACATCTGTGCTGCTTCCTAATCTAGACAAGGCTTAGCCATACAGCTCTGCATGGATTTTTTGTCATGAGAGTACGGTACGTTATTAAAGGGTGAAGAATGATCCCGTTGATTCAGCATGCTGCCCTGTGCTTTGCTATTGTTCTATAACCAGGCCCCTCCGCTCTCCGTCTGCACTGTCTTCAGAAGGTGTGGGCAAGGGAGAGGAGGAGAGGCTGGTTTGGTCATGCAAGACTTCAGTGGACTCTGCCTGGTCCCTCCTCCTGGCCACTGGCTTTGTGTCTAGAGGAACTGCCCCCATAGCCACCCTGCTTTGGGGCCTCAGGTCCCTTTCGTTCTAGGTGGTCCCTCTTCTGTCACCTTAGAGTTTCCAGCTGTGCCAAGGGTGTGACTGTGGGCAAGAGTGCGTCTAAGGCAGGCTTGAGCCAGAGGAGGGCAAGCAGAATGGGGCAAACACTGGTGGCCTGAAACGTGCGAAGAGAGCTCCCCTATAGAGTTCACGCACGTGTATGTTGTAGTGGGATGAATGGTATCCCCCAAATTCATGTCTACGTGAAACCTCAGAATGTGACCTTTTGGAATTAGGACCTTTGCGGATGTAATTAGTTAAGAAGAAGTCACACTGGAGAAGGGTGGCCCTAAATCCAATGACTGGTGGCCTTATAAAAAGAGGGGAGGACACACAGAGAGACCTAGAGGAAGCCCCTGAAATGAAGACAGACCACAGTGACGCAGCCGGAAGCCAAGGCACCCCACGACGGCTTGGCTAGGAGCCACCGGAAGTTAGGAAGAAGCAAGGAAGGATTCTTTCCTGGAGCGTGAGAGGAGCATGGCCCTACTGACCCCTTGATCTCGGACTTCTGGCCTCCAGGACTGGGAGAGAATATACATTTCTGCTGTTTTAAGCCACTTTGGTACTTTGTTATGGCAGCCCTAGGAATCTAATACAGATTTTGTGGCCTGGGACCTCCGAAGGAGACAGGGAGCTGCAGGGTACTGAGGGGAGACAGGAGGACAGGACTTTGTCATCACACCCTGCATTTTTCCCAAGACTCCTGGGCTCTCGGCCTGGAGCACTGCTCTGTAATGGGAGAACTTTGACCCCTGTCCAGCCTTCCCTGGGAACAGAAGCTGCCAGAGAGCAGGCCTCAAGCTTAACTTTCTCTGATGCCACCACAGGGCCTGGCCTGAGGCTGAGTACAACTATCACCAGAAAATATTTTAAAAATCCTAATGGGAATCGGATATGGCTCAAGCAATTGAGCACTGCTTCCCACACGGGAAGTCCCAGGTCTGGTTCCCAGCGCCTCTTAAAAACAAACAAACAATGAGCAAAACAAATTAAAACATCAACTCAGGGGCGCAGATGTGGCTCAGTGGTTGAGCACTGGTCCCAGTTCAATCCCTGGCCCCCCCAGTACCTAAAAAACAAGAAATAAAACGAAAGACAAAACAACGCACAAAAAACGAATGGCTGGGGCCCCAGCGTGAATTTGACTTGGCAAAGCTGGCGGCGGGGCCTGGACTTCTGAATTTTTTTTTTTAATCTCTGAAGTGATTCTGACAGAGACAGGAAAGACGCTTGGCCATGGCCGTTGGGTAGACGAGACGGGCCACCTCCTGGCCAAGGCCTTGAACAAATGAGGTGGATTCCTGCTGGGGGGAGGGGACATCTCCAGGGTTATGGCCTAACCCCCCAGATCCCACAAAGAACCCCAACAACCCACAAACCCGGCGGTCCCGCCCCCAAGGCCCCGCCTCAAGCCCGCTGAGGAGACAAAGCACCACAGACAGCCCCGAAGGAGCTGCTTGGCGCCGTCCTGGCCTGTCTTCCGGCCGGGGCTGCGATGGCACCTGGCCTGGGCTAAGGAGGACTCCAGCCTCCTCTGCTGCCTCTGGGGCTGCAGGTCCCCCAAATCCCTTCACAGAAAAGGGAGGCGCCCCGGCTGGCGCACACTCGCCTTGCTGCTGCTGGGAACCAGCCGGGAAAGCCTTTCTTTGTGGCTCCAGCACACCCAGGGGTGGGGAATTGTAATATCCTTGCCCGAGGCTAGGGGCGGGGTGGAAGTGGGATGAGAGACTGAAGCGGGGGACTCAGGTTTCTTTCTGGTCATTTTGAGCCAGTCCAGGGAGGGGGGCAGGACGGGGAGCCCCTACTTCCAGCTGAGCTGAGCAGCCCCCGCCCCCACACTGGGCCTGACTGTAATGTCTTCTGATGGGACAAATTGGTGAGCACGACTATTAGCTGGGTGACATCAAAAGGCATTAATCTCTGGTTCCCGAGCAAGACCAGCGCCGCATTAGTGCCTCGCACCCAGTCATTATTAAGACTTTAGCCCAAGGGTGTAATAAATGTTTTATGGCATGCAAACCAAGGTAATGGAATGCAAATCCCATAATATAGCCATACATTTATTTTCTAATGGAGCAAATGATGATGTATTTTATCCGAGAAGAGCTGCCAATAGCGTCGGCTTGGGAAATGTGAAGTTGGGGACCCCCAAAGGGTGAGTGGGTGGCCCTGCACGAGTGGGAGCCGCCGTGGGACTTCCCAGCAACGGTCGAGCCTCCCTGCACGCAAAACTTCTGGGCCAGCCCATCGCTCTTGCTCGCACACCTCCAAGTGTCTCCCTTCTGGGGCATAGATTGAATGTTCTGAGGCTTAATTACATCCCCTTTTCAGAGTCTCCCCCCCCCCCTTCCCTGGAGCCCCCACCCCCAGCCGGGGCTGCATACCAATAAGCTGCTCAGCTCATATTGGCTTTCCAAAAATATGGCCGCATTAAGTGTGAAATGTTAATGGGATCGAGGGGCGCGGGGATATTTCTCCAGTGGTGGTGGGGCGTTTTTATTAAGAGGCCAGCATTGTTCAGTCGTAGCCCTGGGACTGCTGGGGGCCAGGCTGGCTCCCCAGGGCTCCTGCAGCCTTGGGAAGGGCTTTGGAGGTCCCCCCCCCCACCCATCTTTCTGATTGCTGCTGCTGCGGGAGCTTTCTGATGATCCCAGTTGTCCCGAAAGAGTATGGGCTGCTCTCTGGGGTCAGAGGCCCTCCTCATTCCCAGGAACCTCCTTGGTGCCTTCTCTGTTGTCATGCCCTCGCCCAGGCCAGTGCCTGGCTAAGCAGCGGCCTGTGGGCCTGATACTGATGATTACAGACCTTTTTCGAACCCCGATTCACGGGGCAGCAAGGAAGTTCACGACACATCCCTGCCTTCAAGTTGCTGATGGTCTCACTGGGGAAAAGGAGCTGAACCTGGAAAGAAATGACCAAGGCAGGAGGCATGTGTTTCCAAATCACCCAAGTGGTATAGCTAAGGAGTACATTTTTCCTGATAGGATGTCTAAGAGAAGAAAGAAAGGAAAAGACACCTGTTGTGGGTGGAATCCACCAAAAAAAACCACCAAAAACCAACAAGACATGTTGAAGACCTAACTTGTAGTAGGTGAGACTGTGGGCTTACTGGAAAATAAGGCCGTTGCAGGTAGAATCAGTTAAAGGGGTCCTATTGGAGGAGGATGGACCCTCAGGCCAAGGTGATTGGAGTCCTTACCTGAAGAGAAGCAGCCCTGAGACCCCCTGGGGACAGACTGGGGGACCCAGGACTGCCACCCACCACCAGAAGCCAGGAAGAGGCAGAGGAGGGGTCCTCCCTCGAGCCCCCAGGGGGAGCAGGGCCCTGTTGACACCCTGATTTTGGACATCAGGTCTCCAGAACTGTGAGAGGTGAAGTTTCTGTGGCACTTCTTTACGCAGCTGTAGAAAACTACCATCCAAGAGGAATCCTGACAGAAAGGCGGCTGTGGGCAGGAGGTACCACAGACGTTTTAACAGAGAAAGCAGAGCTTGCCGCTTACCCCTGAGAGCGCAGAGGAGGTGTTCAACCCACTTTGTTTTTTGAATACCCTGAAAACAATAATTATTAATATCACTTCTCAGAGGGCAGGGCCTGGATCTAGCACAAAGCTCTTTGATACTTGGCAGTACTTTTTTTTTTCTTCTGTGTTTATTTATTTCTCCTCCCCCCTTGTGGCTTGCTTGCTGTCTACTCTCTGTGTCCATTCGTTGTGCATGCTTCTGTGTTTTTTTGCTTGTCTCTCCTCTTTTGCTGTGTCACCTTGCTGAGTTGGCTGTCCGCGGCATTTGCGGGCCAGGCGGCCCTCCGCAGCGTGCGGGCGAGCCTGCCTTCCCAAGGAGGCCCCGGGACACGAACCCAGGACCTCCTATGTGGTAGACGGGAGCCCAACTGATTGAGCCACAGCCGCTTCCCCTTGGCAGTACTTTTGATGTTCTAATATGCCCTCATGTTTTATAGAATAATCTTAACAACAATAACAATTAAGAGCTTATATCAGGCCATGTGCTCAGCATTTCATTATCTCATTGAATCTTTTTTTTTTTGAGTAGTGAGGCCAGGGGTTGAGCCCAGGACCTCGTTACATGGGAAGCCTGCACTCAACCACTGAGCCGTATCATCTCCCCTGAGTTGTTCATTTGGTTTTTTTCTATTTGTCTGCTTGTTGTTTATCTTTGCCTCCTTTCAGGAGGCACCGGGGATGAATCCAGGACCTCCCATGTGGGAAGTAGGCGCTCAACCGCTTAAGCCACATCTGTTTCCCTCACTGAATCTTTTTTTTAAAAAAAGATTTATTTTTTATTCATTTCTCTCCCCTCCCCCCCTCAGTAGTCTGCTCTCTGTGTCCATTAGCTGTGTGTTCCTCTGTGACCACTTCTATCCTTATCTGCGTCACCGAGAATCTGTGTTTCTTTTTGTTGCGTCATCTTGTTGTGTCAGCTCTCCGTGTGTGTGGCACCTTCCTGGGCAGGCTGCACTTTCTTTCACGCTGGGCACTCCTTGCACGCATCAGCACTGCGCATGGGCCAGCTCCACATGGGTCAAGGAGGCCTGGGGTTTGAACCGCGGACCTTCCATGCGGTAGACGGACATCCTATCCATTGGGTCAAGTCTGCTTCCCCTCATTGAATCTTAAAACAAGTAAGTTACCTTTGGGATTCCCACTGAGGCATAATAATGAGGAAACTAAGCTTCAGTGTAGGACTCACTCGCTTTAGTCCCAACTGGGAATGGGACTGGCTTTCTCTGCCCCCAGGGCCACCCTATACTATTTAACCCTCCAATGAGAGGTAACAGAGGTGAGGGGGCAGAGCACTAGACCCAAAGACCGGCTTCAGGCCACTGCTGCCTCCCACGCCACAATGAGCAGCTCTTGGTTGCCGAGGGCGTTATTCCCCCAGGTGGGGTCTTTCAGGACCCAGTGACCCTCTGTCTAACTTCAAATAGTCTGTGAACCAGTTGAAGATCATCTTATCCTAAGATAAATCAAATCACGGATGAACACAAATAATATAACAACAGTAAATCCGATATCCCAAATGGATTCTGAGCCCGCCTGAATTTGAAGACTCTCCATCGATGTGGCACCTCTGTGCCTGAGCCTCTTCTCACACATGGATGGCTGAAGGCCACTTGCCCTGGAAGGAAACTTGGGTTAGGACGAGTCGTACTGGGTTCCGCTTCGGTTTGGCCTGGTGAGCCCACTCCACAGGCCTCTATGAAACTTCACCCTCTGTGGTGGAATGGAGCTGTACGAACCCCAGAAAAACACGCTTTTAAACAAAATCCATTCCTGTGGGTGTGAACCCATTATAAGTGGGACCTTTTGATGAGGGAACTTCAGTCTAAGGTGTGGCCCACCTCCACCGGGAAGGGCCTTAATCCTATTACCTGAGTTCTTTATAAGTGGAATGAAATTCAGACACAGAGAGAAAAAGCCATAGAGGGAGCAGAAATCAAACTGGAAGAAAAGGGAGGGGCCAGAAGAGGCCACCATGTGCCTGGCCACGTGACAAGCTAAGGACTAAGGGCCGCCAGCAGCCAGCCGCAGAACAACACAGCCTTCCGGAAGAGAGCATCGCCTTGGAGGTACCTTGATTGGGACTTGCTTTTAGCCTCAAAACCCTGAGCAAATAAATTCCCCTTGTTCAACCCAACCCATTTCATGGCATTTGCTTGAGCAGCCAAAAAAACTAAAACACCCTCCAAGGCTCAGAGAGTGCGACCAAACCCACGTGTGGGGGAGGAAGGACAGTGGCAATCAACAGTGAGTTGTTTAGGCTGGGTCTGGGGCAGATGCAGGTAGACCCCACGAAATGGTTCATTTCAAGTGTCAGCTGGGTCAGGTTATGGTATCCAGGTCGTTTGGTCGAGGAAGCACTGGCCTGATTGTTATCATGAGGATATTTCCTACATGGCTTTAAATCATCTATGGCTGATTACATCTGCAATCAACAGAGGAGATGGCCTTCAGCAATGAGAGGCATCCCCTCATCCAATCAGTTGGAGGCCTTAAAGCAAGAACTGAGGATTTCAGTAGGCAGAAGAATTTCTATCTCTACTACAGACAGACATTTTCCTGGGAAATTCAAGGTAGCTTTCATCAAATATCCAACTTGTAGCCTGCCCTATGGAATTCAGACTTGCTAGCCCTCATGGTCTCATGAGCCAATTCCTACAATAAATTTCTTAATATTTACACACACACACACACAGAATCAGTTCTGTTTCTCTGGGGAACCCTGACTACTATGCCCAGCAACCTACACAGGGCCAGCAACCTACACAAGAGGTACTTAGGGTGCAAAACTTAAGGAGTTCCTAGTCCAAGCCATGACCCTGAATTGCCCTGGCTACATCACAAATGCGCCCACCCTTCAGCGGGTGGGAGATGAAAATGTTGTAGGGAGAGAAAGTGTGGCTTATGATTGTCCCTGTACCTAGAGAGTTAGGTCACAGGGGACAGGTCAGTGACAGGAATTCTAAAGAAATTGACTTATGCAAGTGAAAAAGTCTCACTCAAGTGAAAAGTTCAGGGGCTCAGGGGTTGTCCAACTTAGGCAGAGCTGGATCCAGTTCCTCAAGGAATGTCCTCAACTCTCTCTCTTTTTTTTTAGGAGGCACTAGGGACTGAACCAGGGACCTCGTACATGGGGAGCAGGCACTCAAACCACTGAGCTACACACATTCCTTTCAACTCCCCTACTTTTCTATTTCTCAGCTCTGCTTTCCCTTATGATGACTTCATTTTCAGGTTCAGGAAGCCTCTCTCAAGTGAGGGCAAAGTGGCCTCTAACAGCTCCAGGCTTCTATCTGGCCAGCCCCAATAGATTAAAGAGCTTTTTCTTCCCAATAGTTGCAGTAATAGTTCTCATTGGCCCAACTCCAGTCCTGTGCCCACCCCTGAATTTATCACCAGGGTCAAGGGGTAGCCTCCCCTGACTGACTTGCCCTGGTCACAGGCTGATCCTTGGGGCCCATGGACATTCAGCCCCATTTGGAACCACATAGTGAAAAAGATGTGGGTTCCTCAAAGGAGAATCTGGGTGCTCCTGGAGGATGGATGTTGGGCAGGCAAACAAGAGCAAGGAGACTCTTCTAAAACTCTGGCTGTACCCAGGCCTTCTCTGGGGGCCAACAGCACCCCTTGCCCAAATCTTGAGTTGTTAGCGGGCATCTTCTGTAAGCTTGGCTAAGGCATGAAATGCTTCTTGCTCCTCTTTGGCCACCTAACTCTGTCCCCCAAAGATCTGGCCAATAACTTGTATATTACAGTCACTCAGTAAGAATTTGCTGACGTATGAAAGAATGAATGAGGAACGGTGCTGGGGCTGGGCCCCCAACTTTTATTAACTGCGAGGTTAAAAGCTATCTCGAGTCAGGGGCACTGCAAAGGGGCAGAGGGAGTGAGTCAATTAACACCTGCCTTTTTATTTCCAAATCGAATTGTTGCGTGAGGTTTGGGGATGATGTAACCACTCAGCAGCGTCAGGGCAGGATTTATGATCCACGGTTTGTGGCGCGCTGGTCTGAGCAGGCAGCTGGTGAGAGGCAATTACCCCGACTGCCCTCGCTTGGAAGTCTCCTGAAAATAATGGTTGTAAGACACGAAGGCACCTTGTCAATTATAAAGCTGTCTCCTTGCTCCCGGGGTGGATCTGAGTTGAGTCACTTTTTCCCGGGCTGGTTTAGAAATGGGTCCAGGTTCAGGCGTGGGTGCTGGGAGGGGATGGAAGACCAGGGGGCAGGTAGAAGAGGAGGTTAACCAGCTTTGTGTCCTGAGATCGAAGAAATGGTTCCATGGGGTCCATCGTCGGTTTGCCTTTGAGTAAGGAATGGCCTTGACCCACACAGGAAGTCCATTTGGTAACTTCATTGTCTGCTACCTGAGATGAGCAGGATTAACTTCTGCTGGAAGTTTCTAGAAATGTAGCTGGTGTGGCCGGTACTCGCTGACCGCTCCACGGCCTGCTGTAGGCTTAGGAGTGGGGGAGGAAGCCAGTCTCCCCCCCTCTGGCCCTTCCCGCCAGCACTTGGGTCCAAATGATGGATCTTTGACTAGATCATTAAATGCTGATTAAAGTACTGGAGAAAAGAACAGGAGGAAAAAACCAACAGCCGTGTTGTACATACACACTCACTCTCAGCCCCGGCCCCTCCTTCCCTCTCGCAAGCCGCCTCCGCGTTCCTTCCAACCCTCCATTGGAAATGCTGTAAAAGGCCAGGTTAATTAAGTCCTATATATTACCAGCGCAAACACTTCCAACTTTATTCCAGCTCTCGGTGAGTGAGGAGGAGGCCAGGCAAGGTCCAGGCAGCTCAGGGTAATAAAACAGAAGACTCAATTACCTTGTACATTTGCAGTTTTTATAAAATCATTTAAAGTTCTCTCAGTGAAAAGCAGGGTGGAAAGGGATTGGAATCCTGAGACGCAGCAGGAGCTGAGGGAACCGGGGATTTTAGACTGGTCGTCTTAGCTATGCCCCACCTCTAGGCAGGGAGCCCGCCTCCCCCACTGCAGCTCAAGGCAGATCTGAAGGAAGGAGAAGGGAAAGGGGATGCCCCAACCATGCACTGAGCACGTGCTGGGTCTGGAGTACTAAGCTGGTGCCCGCACAAAGCACTCCTTTTATCCTCACAATGACCTGGGAGTTAGGCATCATTCCCATTTACAGGTGAGAAGATTCAGGTAGCGGAAATGAGTCTCTGATGCCCAACCGAGAGGGACCCAAAATCCAGAACCTTTCCTCTCTCACCTCTTGTACTCCAATTTCTGCCCCTCCCTAGTAAGCTACCGGGCCTAGTGTCCTCCCAGCATGGCCCAGTGTTGGAAGCATGGACTCTGGAGACCGACCACTTGGGGAGGAAATTACTTGACTTCTCTGAGCCTTCATAGCCTCTTCATCTGTGAAAGCAACATCAGAACCTTCCTCGTAGCAGGGTTGAGAGGACCAAATGGGGCAATGTTGTGTAAGATGCTCAGCCCAGAGCCTCCCGTGTGATGCGTATTTGTTATTATGATTATTGCTTTAGCTATAACTCACTTTGTCCTAACCAAGTCACTACATTTCCAGAGCGATAGATACACAAGTGGTGCTGGCGTGCTAAAGAGAAGGACCGGAGGGGCTCCCCGGGCTTCTTCCTTTACGTCAAGAGTAGGTTCTCCATTCCTGAGTCTCCTTGAAGGGTAGGGAACCTCTTTCCTGTAGGGGCATTCTTTTTACTCCCCAGGGGGCCAACAAAATCGTTCTCTAAGTTTAAAATGCCTTTATTTTTTTTTTTCCTTCAATAAATAGAAATTGTTCAATATGCCTGTTCCTTAAAAATGGGAGCATAAAACTTCCGTTCAACTGCAGCCCCCAGAGGGAGAAATTATCCTCTGGGCTGTAGCCAGAGGAACCCAGAGCAATGTTTCCCAGAAGACTGGAGAGAATTGGGCCCAGAGTTCCCACATCTTGATCAAATCTCTCCAGGCCTCAAGGGGAGGATGTCGGTGGGAGTGGGGCTGAAAGGCTGTGCAGTTGGAGATGAGTGGGGGAGGCCATGCCTGCTACATGGTAGACTCCGGTTACGTATGTACTGACTGAACAAATGACACTGTAACGTCCCCGGGCACCTCTCAGATCCTCCTACATGAAGAGATTACTTTGAGCTGGGCTAATAAGGCAGACCATATTTTCCAAAAATGGCCACAGTAATATAGGCAGGCCTGCCTGCCCTCCGAGACCCTTATCACTCTCCTCTCAAGAGGTGGAGTCTACTTCCCCTCCCCTTGAAATGAGGCTATCTCAACAAAGCATATGTGGCAGATGTGACCAGCTGTGTGGCTACCGAAGAGAAGCCGTAAGGGGCAATGGGGCTTTCACCTGGCTCGCTCGCTCTCAAGACTCTCAGCCTTGGAATCTGACCACCATATTGTGAGAAGCCAAAGCTATGTGGAGAGGCCACGTGAGATGTTCTGATCAAGGTCCCAGCCGAGGTCCCAGCCAAGAGCCATTATCAGCCACCATACGTGAGTGAAGCAGATTTCAGACAATTCTAGTCCCCTTCGGTTGAGTCCGCTTCAGCCTTCAAATCTCCCAGCTGAGGCCCATACATCATGGAGCAAAGACAAAGCATCCCTGCGGTACCTCCCTCAATTCCTGACCCACAGACTCTGTAAGTATAATAAGAGTTGTTTTACCACACTAAGTTTGAGGTAATTTTTAACCTAGCAATAGATAACCGGAATAGCCAAACATACCTTTCAATGCCAGGCTCAGTTCTGGGGATGGCTGTGTAAGAATCACTGACCAACTAAAGAAATTCCCAAAGATCGTAATCCGGGTGGGGAGGGGCCTGGAAACCCTGACCTAAGATGTTGAAAGCTGGTCGTGACCTTCCCATCCCTGAGGGAGGAGAGGGCCTGTTCTGGGGCAGCCATGTGGTACCGTGGGAAAGGAGCAGGCTTCCCAGCTGGATGACCCTGGGCCCCACCTTTCCTTGCTCCCCTCACTAGCTGTGTGACTTGGACAGGTCGGTCAAGTTCTCTGACCTCAGAGAGGGATAATAATGTCTCTTCTTACAGGACGCTTGTAAAGATTAAAAAAGATAATACAGTGACTTATTGGGCACATAGGCCCTCAATAAATAGTCTTATAAAAAGGTCTTTTGGTTACAAGGAATAGAAACCCATTCAAACTCGCAAATAAGTAGGAGGTATTTATGAAAAGGATGCTACAAGACATCTCTTGTGGTTAAGGGTAGGAAAGAGAATTAAAACATAACTGTCTTCACCTCAGGGTTTTAATGTGTGCAAAACAGCATAAGGAAGTAACTGTGATTTCAAAGTCTTGTCTTTACTAATAGCAGAAAATACCAATAACTACCAAAGGAGGGGCTGTGTCGGGACCTGAGGTCATGTTAAATCTTGGTCCTGGACTTGCTCACGAAGAGAATCAAGAATGCAAAGTAGGGAAGCGGATTTGGCTCAATGGATAGAGTGTCCGCCTGCCACATGGGAGGTCCAGGGTTCAAACCCCAGGCCTCCTGACCCATGTGGAGCTGGCCCACGTGCAGTGCTGATGCGCACAAGGAGTGCCGTGCCACACAGGGGTGTCCCCCACTTACGGGAGCCCCACGTGCAAGGAATGCGCCCCGCAAGGAGAGCCGCCCAGTGCAAAAAAAGTGCAGCCTGCCCAGGAGTGGCATCACACACATGGAGAGCTGAAGCAGCAAGATGATGCAACAAAAGGAGACCCAGATTCCCGGTGCTGCTGACAAGAATCCAAGTGGGCACAGAACAACACACAATGAATGGACAGAGAACAGACAACTGCGGGGGGGGGGGGGGGGGCTGGCGAGGAGAGAGAAATAAAATTTTTTTTTAAATCTTAAAAAAAAAAAAAAGAATGAAAGTAAGCCAAGGAATCCTGGCTCAGGCCCTGAAGGAGCACAGGCCTGCCTTATACATGTGGTTGTTCACAAAATGGTGGATGAAGGGAGCATGGAGATCTGGCTGGCCCACCAGGGACAGCTCTTGCCTGGGCTTCTAACCAAGGAGGTGGGAGGTGGATTTGGAGAGCTTCCATGAGAGAAGAGGCCAGTCTATCCCCAAGTAGACCTTAAACACATTAGCCCCACCACTGGGAAAGTCTCAGAGAACGTTGGGCATTCATGTCAACAGCCAGATAGCTGAACTCCCTTTCATAAGGAAGTGAGGAAGAGTGGGGAGGGGAGCTGAAACTGCCCCCAGCACATGCCCCAGGTTAATTCCTTTCTCCATGGGCACAGGTGGGAACCAGAGGGCTAGGAGGAGAAGATTCTCCCAATAACATTCAAGTGCAGGAATCCAAGTTTAGCTTCTCTCCACATGGCTACTCCCTTCAACTTCCCTCTGAAGACCAGCATTTGCTGTCCGCTCAGCAGCATACACGTGGCCCAATGTGACCACCTGTTTTAGGTTCTTAGGTTGCTTAAAGCAGATACCAGGAAATGCACTGGCTTTCCCCCCCCCCCCCCCCCCCCCCCCGCCCTCCCCCAAGACGGCACCCTCCTCTGTTTACTCATTGTTTTTGCTAATTGTCTGCTCATTGCCTGTTTGTTTCTTCTTAGGAAGCACAGGGAACCAAACCCAGGACCTCCCATGTGGGCAGCAGGTGCCCAACTGCTTGAGTCACATCCTGCTCATTTTTTGTTTTTCCTCACTGTCCGCTTGTTGTTTGCTCATTGTCTTGCTCATTGTCTGCTCATTTGTTTGACTTCTTTAGGAAGCACCAGAACTGAACCCAGGACCCTCCCAACTTCCTGAGTCACATCTGCTCCCCTGCATTGGCTTTTTTTTTTTTAAGATTTATTTTTTATTTATTTCTCTCCCCTTCCCCCCCCCCCCATTGTCTGTTCTCTGTGTCCATTTGCTGTATGTGTTTTTCTGTGTCCGCTTGCATTCTTGTCAGTCGCACCCGGAATCTGTGTCTCTTTTTGTTGCATCATCTTGCTGCATCAGCTCTCCATGTGTACGGCACCACTCCTGGGCAGGCTGTGCTTTCTTCACACAGGGCGGCTCTCCTTATGGGGCGCACTCCTTGTGCGTGGGGCTCCCCTCCACAGGGGACACCCCTGCGTGGCCAGCACTCCTTGCACACATCAGCACTGCACGTGGGCCAACTCATCACACGGGTCAGGAGGCCCTGAGTTTGAACCCTGGACCTCCCATGTGGTAGGTGGACGCTCTATCCGTTGGGCCAAATCCCCTTCCCCACTTTCCACATTTAGATTGGAAATCTCTTCGACTAAATATCCAAACTCGTCATTTCCAAATTCTGTTTTCCACCTGACTTCAGGACTCAATTTTGCCAAGTTCTTTGGTTTAAAACAAGGATCACCTTGCTTCTAGTTTGCAATGACAAAGTCATCATCTCTAAGGCATCATTAGATGTACTTTAGCATCTGTATTTCTGCCATTGGTCTCTTCAAAGCAATCTAGGCCTTTACTCTCAAGCACTTCACAGTCCTTCCAGCCTCTACCCATAACCCAATTACAAAGCCATTTCCACATTTTTGGTATTTGCAATAGCAGCACCCCACACTCAGTACCAAAATCTGTTTTAAATTCCTAGGTTGCTTAATGCAAATGCCATGAAATGGGTTGGTTTTTAACTACAAAGCTTATAGTTTTGAGGTCATGAAAATGTCCAAATCAAGGCATCATCAAGACAATGCTTTTTTCCTGAAGACCAGCTGCCCGTGATCCTGGACAGCTGTCATATGGCAAGGCACACAGCAGCATCTGTTGGTCTCCCTTCTCTTCCAAGTTTCATTGCTTTCAGCTTCTGGCTTCCATGGCTTTTTCTGAACTCATGCCATTTATAAAGGACTCCAGTAAGAGGATTAAGACGCATCCTCAATGAGGTGGGTCACACCTTAACTGCAGTAGCCTCATCACAAGATCCTACTTACAGTGTATCCAAACCCACAGGAATGGGTTAACTTTAAGAACATGCTTCTCTGGGGTATCTTCAAACTACCACACCACCCCAGCCACAATAGGCAATATATATGACATGACCTCCAAAAGAACTTTTAACATTGAATTTTGGTGAAGTCAACTGTAACCTACCAAAATCAGCAGTTGCCTCTCATGTTCTCAGGGGCCTTCATGAAATAGTTTCCCTTCTTTGTGACTCTGAAAGGATCTTGTAGCCTAGGAAAGGAAAGAAGAGAAAGAACTATTATTTATTGACAAACAAAGATTTATCAGGACATGCAATAGGCTTCTTATATCCATTATTTCTGACTCTTATATAATCCACACACTATTTCTGACTCTTACATAATCCATTTTACAGAAATTGAGTCTGTGTAAAGTTATGTAGCATGTCTGATACAACCCCCTGCTTAGTGGTAGACCTGGGACTCAGGGTACAATTATTTGGCTCCAAAGCACACGATTCTTTGTTGCACCATACTACCTCCTTCTTCATTTATAATCTTTGTACTTTTATTATTTTTCTTGTTTTATTGCACTGGCTAGGACCTCTAGGACAATGACTTTGTCTCAGTCCTACCTCCAGAGGAAAAGAGTCAACATTTTGCCATTAAGTATGTTTGCTGAAAGGGTTGTATAGATAAAGTTCATTATATGAAAGAAGTTCCTTTTCTTAGTTCACTAAAGATATTTAATCATGATTGTGTATTATTTAAATGAATATATAATTTTTTCCCTTTTATTCTGTTCATGTGGTTACATATACCCTTATATTATTGGATTAAACCCAAGGTTTGGTTCTATTATCCTTTTAATATAATCTCCAGATTTGTCTTGAAAATACTTTGTTTTGGAATTTTTATTCAATTGCCTTTTTAATCAATCAAGAAGTCCCCCTTCTATCAAGTCCCCAAAATTGTACTATGGTTTCACTCAACGTTCTCTTGCCCAGTAATTGTGGAGGTCGTATTTTTGACTAGCCAGTGCAACAACTCGTGAGTGCCCCCAACCACGTATTCCTGGGCCTCCCAGCATAGAAGGACAAATGCATGCTGAACTTTAGCAAGTTAGAACTGCTGGTAACTCCCCCAGGAAGTCAAGGGAAAGTCAAATTCATCCCCAGGATTAGAGTCCCTTAGGATTGGATGGTTAGGGTATGGGGTTGGCTGAGCCATCTCCCCCATCTCCCCCCACCCATATCCCACTCCTGTGGTGTAACCTCCTCCGCACCTTCTTCTTTACTCCTATTCAATCTCCCAAGCCGAGCAGACTTGTGAGTTCACTTTGGCAATGGTCATGCCTGTTTTGCTTTCTCGTTTCTTGCTTGTTCATTTCCCCCTGAGGACCAGCAGCCTCTAACAGGCTGGGCTAAGGGCTGGGGTCTGGGGATGAGCAGGGTGCTCATGGGGCAGGGAGGGGCTACCTGCTGACCTCAGAAGGATCTCATGCATGCTTATGCTAGAGTGACAAACAGTGTAGCCTCAACAGGGGCTTCCCTGAGGTGCCAATTTGGGGGTGCTCTGCTTTTCACCAATCCTAAGAGGGCCTACTTCCTTCCTGACGGTTTCAGAAAGACTATAAAGGGTGGGATTGTTGGGCCGTGCCCCTGAGCTCATGTCACCTCTTGTGGGATCCCCACCTTGCAGCCCCCACTCTCCATCTGCCTCCTCTGCTGGGACCCCCTCCCCAGAAGAGCAGCCTTCCCTGGGTCCCGCCTCCCCCTTCTGCAGGGTGGCTGCCTGTGGGTCCTGGCAGCGCTGCCCTCCATCTGGCCACCCAGCTGAGGACAGCCGAGGACACGAGCAGCTGCCAGGCCTTTCCGCCAGGGTCAAAGGCTGCTGTCGCCTCTCTCAGGACTTGGCTCCTCCGCTAGAGCAGGGACCTGACACCTGGGGAGGAGCCAGGGCCCAGCTGGGCACTGAAGGGGTGAAAAGAACGTGGTGGAAGATGGGAGAATGGGGGTGAGGGGCACCGCTGGAGAAAAGCTAGCCTTGTGCATGGATAATTAGAACTGAACATCAGTAAACAATGCCTTTTCCCCTCATTAGGGACAAATCTGTATGTATAATGCGCCTATTTTCTCTTTCATTAACTTATAAATGGCCACTGCTTTAAAGCCTTTTAACCAGCAGTTTTGACTTGCCCGTCAGCTAAGTGTCTTCTCCCCTCCTACGGAGACAGAGGTGCCGCCTCAGCACGGAGCTGGGGAGAGAGGCTGGGGCGGGGAGGTGTCGCCCTGAGAGCCACAGACTGAACTGCAGCAGCTTCCGGAAGGAGGAGGGAGTGGAGAGGCGCAGCAGCCTGCCCTGCAGCCCTCGCCCGCCCCTCCTCTCACCCCTTGTCCCACGTCCCGAGGACTCAGTCCCAGTCTCTAAATTGTTTTGTCCTTGAGTAGATTGAGGAGCCTGACTCTCCCTGAAAATATACCCAGCAACACGCTGGGGCTGGAGAGCCCCAAGGTAAGCTGTCCTCTCCACCCTCAGGAGAGACTGTGCAGTGTAAGCGAGGAAGAAAGAGAAGATCACGCAAAGCGGGGCTCTCCACTGAAGACCCGGAAGGCTTCGCAGATGAGATGGGCTCCGCCCTCGGTCTGCCGTCTGCCTCCCTCATCAGGCTGGGTCCTTCATTCATGGACAACTGACCATGCCTCTCCCCTCAGACGAGGAGGTCCCCTGGAGGCAAAGACCGGGTCTCTTCCATCAGACTGGAGGCCCTCAGATCAGGAGCTATGGCTGCCAGCAGACTGAAGATTCCCGGGAGCCAGGGATCTGCCCCAGTTCGGGGCCTTCTCTTCCAGGCGTTCACTGGCTAACTCCCAAGGTCGGCCTAGCCCTGGGCCAGGACGTGGGAGGGGCGGGGGTCATACCCAAGGGAGAGAAGACATAGCCCTGCCCTCAGGGCACCCCCAGGCTTTCCTATTTTGCAGTGATGCTAATCCACACAAAGCAAGGGTGAGACAAGGGAAAGGGGATCCAAACTCACACTCACCAAGCACCCACTGTGGTGGCAGGGCATGTGCACACATAAAAACCCACAAGCCCACAGTCCCAGGAGGGTGGATAAGATTGTCCCCATTTTCCAAATGAACAGCTGGAGGCTCAGAGAGGTCAAGCAATTCATTAAGGTCACACGGTCCGGCAGTGGAACTGGGAATTAGACTCCAGGCTATCAGCGCTCAAGCCAGGCTCTTTCCACCACACCTGTCACTCGAGTGGAAGAGCCCTGCGCACGGCAGAGGCCTGCCGAGAGGAGGAAGCGCAGCCAGAGGGGGAGTCGGGGCGGTCCTGGGGGAGAGAAGCCTCTGCTGGACCGAGGCGGCAGCAGGACCGATGTGGGAAGGCCAAGGGCGTCTCAGAGCCTTCTAATGGGAAGCTGGGAGAGCCCACTTCTGAGCCGCCTGTGCCTTTCCCGGACAGGAAGCACAGGGAAGCCTCAGGCTGGGGAGGTGCCTTGCTCACAAACCCAGCTATTCCTCAAAATGCCGTCTCCTGGTAACTTTTTAACTGTAGACGGTCTTCTCATGGATACTAGATTGTTCCAGCCTGGGATATTAGCAGCAGCATGACCGTTAGCATTGTGGGAATTCCAAGGAATTGGAAACAACCCGAACGGCCATCCATAGATGAGAAAGAAAGTATGGTCTGTCTATCCACATGTAATGCACCAGAGCAGCTAAAAGGAAAGAAGCAGAGCCCGCAAGCTCGATGTGGGTAACTTACCAAGACACACTGTGGAGTAGAAAAAACAGCCTGCGCTGCGATGCGTTCAGGGTGACAACGTTGACGTAATGAGGGACACCGGCAAAGTGCTGAAGGGGTCTGTGACTGCACCTCAGGTTGGGGCTACCTCTGAGGGGGCACGGCCATACCCCGGATGGGAAGTGACCAAAGAGGGCTTTGGCTTTTGGGGGGTGACCACCTGTCCAGGTGTGCCCAGGATGGCCTCTGCTGCTGGGGTAAGTTTTTTAGATTTATTTTTATTTATTTCTCTCTCTCACACACACACACACACACACCCCATTTGCTTGTGCTCGCTGCCTGCCCTCGGTCTGTATGCTCATCTTTTTTTAGGAGGCACCAGGAACCGAACCCGGGACCTCCCGTGGGAGAAGGAGGCACCCAATGGCGGAGAAGGAGGCACCCAATGGCTTGCGCCACCTCTACTCCCTGGAGTAACTTATTACAACACTGCCTTTTGCTCTCAAGGTTTAGGCGATAGATTATATAATCACCCTATTTATCCATAGTGTGTACTGTTTTGCAAAAAGTATGTATTAATTTATCACTGGTGTCATTTCAGATCGTGCGGCAGATAAAAGGTAAAGTTCCCCTCCCGTCCTCCAGCCCTCCAGGCCCACTCCTCAGAGGTAACTACTGTTAAGTTTTCTAGCATCCTTCCGGAAACTAAAATGCATACACAAGGACAGAACCATAAAACACAGAGAGAGAGAGACATAAGGAATTAGGTGGTACATAGGGTTCAGGAACTTGCTTTTCCCTGTAATTCTGTCTATATCGGGATCATCAGGAGAACCTGATTAACAGGCCCATCTGCAGGCCCCACGTCCGGAGATGCAGAGGCAGTCTGTCGGCGGTGGGGCCCATGGATGTACATTTCTGACAGACTTTCTGGGTGATTCTAAAGCCACTGGTCCATGAACTCAATCCTTTGCTCATGGAACATTCAGTCACTCATTCTGTAAGTAAGTACGGGCGCTTGCTCTAGGTTGGGTCCTGGATAAGCCTACAGCATCATCCCTGTTCGAAAGGAGCAACAGCCTCAGGTTTCCTTCCAGTGGGTCCAGCTGCCACTGGTGGTCGGTTCTTGATTGTGAGTAGGGACTTTGGAGTCAGGCAAACAGACCTAATCCCGCACTTCCTCTTGCTGATTATGTGACTTGGAAAAATACTTAGTCGCTCTCTGTCTTCAGTTTCCTTATCTGTAAAAATGGATATAATAATCCCCGTTTTACATAATGGGCACCCAATAAATGGCAGCCACTACTATAAAAAATTAATTAAATATAAATAATAAATGTATTATTACTAATAAACACCATGCCGTATACGTGCCAGAGGTGTCTAAAGTGAGTCCAGGCAATTACGGGACATTGTAGATCCCCCCAGGGCCCACTGGATGGAACGTGAGAGAGTCTGGGCTATGATGTGGACCACTGACTATGGGGTGCAGGGATGCTCAGAGATGAACTTACCAGGTGCAATGGATGTGTCATGATGATGGGAGAGAGTGTTGCTGTGCGGGGAGTGGGGGGCGGGGGCGGTGGGGTTGAATGGGACCTCATATTTTTTTTAATGTAATTTTTTAAAAAATAATAAATAA